>NW_020799130.1:5131418-5152714 GCF_003259725.1 Athene cunicularia
CCCCATTTCTCAACAAAACTTGTAAGTTACAGATTTTAAATATGTTATGAATTAATAAAAACTTGCAATACTGCCTGAGGTATGGCAAGAAAGCACGTGCTGTCATGATTAGAGCGCTCGGATAGCATGCTAATTACGTAACACCCTAGGAATTTGGCAGCGCTAATCCAGAAATAGGGCAAATAATCACATTTCCCCCACCACCTCCTTCCCCAGTTCTCTCAACTTCTGTTTTCCTTGACTGAAAATTTAATTTTCAAAATCCTTCAGACAGCTCTGTAACTTGGCAAAAGAGAGAAACAACTTTTACAAAAGCTTTGTTATACCTCAAGCAACTCATTTTTAAAAAGAAAATCTGCACTAAACATTCCGTAGTATTTTGCTTTAGTGTTTAAGAAGAGCTTACACACCGTGACATGAACTGGTATTAGGGTTGCTTGGCCCCAGTTTGCCTCTAGGCAAAGGCTTGGACCAGAATAATTTAACGTACCTATCACTGTAATAATTAGGCACTGCATAAAGACGAGGACATTTGTTCTACGTCACTCGTGTTTAGCGGGGAAGCGATTTTCCCATTTGATGGAAGAAAAATGGAGACAGAACCACAGCCAGTGCTTTCCAAGCTGGTGCAGCCAGATGTCGAGTCCTTCAGGCATGCTCCAGTCCACTTCCATGCAGTAAGCCTCGACAGCTCTGTGTTTTTGAATTCCCAGGTCAGGACAAAGGAAAAATGAATGGCCTTCAAACACTGCCAGTGCAGAGCAGTGATGGGAGCGGGACCAACGCCTCCAGAGCTCTCTGAGTGTAGGTGGTCACGTGTTGACCAGCGTCCTCCTTTTCCTTTGGGGTGGCAGCAAGGCTTCGCTGATGTCCGGTACTGACTGCACGTGGGGAGCACCTGTCTGGAGCTCTGTGAACTGAAGAATCATCATGAGTCTAAATCTACTGCAGAAAGTATAATAATGCAGTTAGTGTACTTCCTCCAGAAAAAGACACTCTAATAGTAATAATGGACTTAAAATTGCATCTCACACATTTTTTCATTTCTTCCTTTCTCTTGGAGTCATGCACCTGCTGTCATTGCTCCTCTGGATCTTACAGACAGTAGCCTCAGATGCTGGAGAGGATAACACCGTAGCCTTCAACCTCGAGTCCTCTTTTCAGAGGAATTCATGTTGCCACTTTCTTCTTTTTCTCTCCAGGATCCACTTGAAGACATTTTTGTATGTTCACTAACATGCTAATAGCTCTCATTTATGTGTTAGCTACTCAGCTAACATGTCACATTTGTTTACATCCAAATTCAGTGCACATTCAATGCCCTTCACATATGTTAGATGCTACCTCCTGGATTTCTTTTTTATCCTTAAAACCAGTTCTCTCCAATTGCAGATCTGCATTCTTTTTTTTAACTACCATTGGTGAGTTGCTTATAGCTGTGGGGTCTTCCATGCCAGCCTGTGCCCCAGCTCTTATCACTCCATATCTTATCATCCCATGCCTTATCACCCCACCTCTATGCTGTATCCTGTGCCTCCACTTCTCAGGTCCTCTGCTGTTGTACCTGGCTTGTATTTCTTTAACTCATTGACTGAGAGCCGTAAACATCTTGTTATATCTAGAATAAGCACTTGTTAATGCCATCTATAAAAAGCTCTGATTGTAGCACACAAAGACAACAAAAATAAAGAAGAGTAGCCATAAACAACCAGTACATTAGCTAAACTGGCATCACAGCAAAACCTGTTGAAATAAGGGTGCAAAATTGTCATGAAAAGTTCAGATGGAGCAATTCTGACCAGCCTTAGCCCTGAGGTCCTGCAGACTCAGTACAAAGCTGATGTCCCATTGCTAACAACTGCGATGCTGTGTTACACAGCGACGCTGTCACGATGGGCAGGACCTCAGTGCAGGAATATTGAGAAGAGGCAACCCAGCATTTGTGACTGCTGCTTTGTTTCTGCTGATGGTTGTTCAAGGAGACTGAGTGTATCTCAGCAAGGGCTCAGAGAAGAGAACCTCCCACAGTGACTAAATAAACAATAGAGTTTGTGTGGATATCCCTCAAGAGGTGTGATCTCTTTGAATATGTACAGCAGAAGTACGAGAGGCCTGCACTTGGCAGTGCAGGTGGAGTGAAAGCGGAGGGTAAGACCATACAGCTTCACGTGAACAAGAAGGGATAGACTGAGCACCAGGAGGGATGTCTTGCATAAGGTGTGAATTTCTGGATTCTCCATCACTGACAATTTTTAAATCAAGATGATAGGTTTTTTCAATATAGTCTCTCCCTCACTCAGAAATTAGTTCCCTACAGTCTTGAGGTCTTTATTACTGAGGAAGACAGCTAAGATGGTACATCAACTCCTGATTTACAATCTGTGAATCTCTAGGCAGAATCCAATGCTTCAAACCAGTGTCCAGGGTGCCACAGTGAGGAAACTGGCAGCTTCTTAGGTGCTCAGCCAGCCCTGCTTATTGGCACAGCACACATACTTCCTCCAGCAGGTAGCAAAAACATCTCTTGTAGGGCCCATCACAAGCCATGGGCTGGGATGTGTGGAGAGGAAAGGGATGCTCAGAGGGTAGACTGGCACTTACCAGTGTAAGGTCAAATAAGCCACTACAGTCAGCTGTCAAATCTGCAGGAACTCCCCAGTGACTGTACCACCTGCCCAACAGAGAGCTGGTTCATCATGCAACCTAAATAATTGATGCTGTGGAGCTCCATAGTCTTTACTCTGATTAATTGGAGCTCCAGGTAAACTGAGACCTGCAATTGTTAATTAAATCCAAATAGCAGATGTGTGCAGACCTTTAGATAAGTGACTCCTCCATGGTGAAGCATTCCTGGAGCACTCTCTGTCAGCTTGGCAGGATTTGTCTACAAGGAAGAACAAACCTTGACTCCAAAATATATTAGAAAACAAAGCAAAACCAAGCCAACATTGGGGGTGGGGGTGGTGTGTGCAATACACTTTTTATTGTGAAAATGTCAGATTTCTTTCTTGCAATCTCCCTAGTTAAAAAAAAAAATAAAAATGACCCAATGGGTTCTGGCTTCACTTGACTTTGCAGAAATCTGTGGCAATTTATGCTGGTTATTGCTTGCTCAGGTGTCACTCTTTTTCTTGATGAAGCTGCCATTACAGTTGTTATTTCCATGTAAATGCAGAGGCTTAAAACAGGCTTCGTGTTTCCACCCAGAAAGATGATTCAAGTTCCCTGTGAAACAGGGCTCTGCACCTCAGAGAGTTTGCTGTCTGCATCTGAGTGGCATCAAGCACAGGTAGCAATATGCTGAGAGTGCTGCCTCGCAATGAAAGACATAAGGATTACTCACCATATACCAGCTTCGTGACCACTAGAGATCACTCAGTGTTACCTGAACCTCAGTCTGCTCCCAGGGTGTGAGGCAACTACTCTGCGTATGACCCAAGTAGATAGGGTGAAGCGACCCCTTGTATTTGGGCAGATTTGGATCCACAGATGTTTTTCAATGGTAGCAGAGTCCACAATATTTTTGAAGTATGGAGGAGTGCTCCTCTAAACTACAGGAGTGAGTGGTCCATCTTGTAGCATTGGGAGGTTTGGAAAGCTTTTTTCACAAGAAGACAGCACAGGGCGTGTGGAGAGCATGGAGGCCCCTGGAATTGCTGGTAATTAAAGGAATGCCCTCTCCAACACAACCTCTTCTTCAGTGGGCTTTGGTTCAAGCTTCTCCATCAGCTTTTCATCATCTCTGAATGAGAGCCAAAGAAAGCAAACAAGGCCCATGTTGCTTTTTGCAGGAGTCAGTCATGTAACTGACAGCTGGTGATAGCACTGTTTGTATCTACGTGAGAAGTTTAACTTGCCCTCAGACTCCACAAAAGCACCCTGACATGCCTGACATCCACCTTGTAAAATATCTAGTGTTCTTAAAGCTGGGGTTCAGAGTAGCCCCCAGGAACATTGAGCTTATGACAAGACTTCTGGCATCCTCAGTCAGGCCACGTAGGGCTAAAAAGTAAGCAGGAGTCAAGCCTTGTACAAAAGCATCGCTCAGCCGCACTGTGCTCATGCCAGTACCAGAAACAAGCATATGCAGATAAGCTATATCCCTAAATCTAGTTGCTTAATATGTGTATTAACTCCACTGTATTTCTAAGTAATTTTCGTCAGGCTACTATTTCTTTTCTGTCTGCTCATCACTGACATCACATCCACAGGCGACTACCACATCTGCCTACTCATTGAGGAACTGCAAAAAGTAAAAATATCATCTCCCAGACTGACAGAAAGCAGGTCCTTCTCCATTCACTTTACTGTCATCTAAGACAGACCCATATTTTTCTGTGGATCTAGAGGACTGATCATTAGCTTTGCTAGTCTGAGTGCGAAGTGAAGGTCTCAGACCAAGGCTGCAGACTCCTGGCTGGTTCCAGGGTTATTTCTCAAGTGACCAAGCTCTCCACTGCAGTTCTGAGTTCACTGCGCTGGGAAGGAGATGTGCAGCGCAGCAGCCTGGTTAAGGGCTGGCTTTGCAATCCCCTTTCCCTGCAGATGATCCCATGTCCCACTCATAGTTGCAGACTCAGAAATAATTGCAAGGATTTACCCTTGGGGATGGGGCCAAACACAGCTCCAGCAGGGCAGGCAAGTGATGACAGGGAGTGTCTAATGCTGTTACAATGACATGCTTAGTCACCTTCATCTAGTCTTGCAAACACTGTCCCTTATCACAGTAAATCCTTTATAAAGCGTTATAACTAAACACAGTGCCTCAAAACCCAACTGGAAGCATGACCCTGCCCTGAAGAACCAACAGTCTCGTCAACAACTTTATTAGTGCAGGAATATAAAAACCAACTGGTGAGTGGTTGCTGAGATGTGTTAACAGCAAACACATCTCAGGGACTTCCAGGTAGGTAGGGCCTGGCCAACACTGGCTGGGGACATCAGAAAAGGGTATGCTGGGGTGTGGCTGTGCGGGGTGGGAGTCCCTCATGCATCAGCTGTCAAACAGGGAGGGGCAGAGGACAGCATCCAAGGAGCCACCTCTGTCTGGAGTGGGGTGGAAAGGACTGAGACACAGAGGGCTGCGGCAGGACCGGTGCGAGTTGGGGTCATGGAGCTTCATGCAGAAAGAGCTGGAGCTCTGCAAGGAGGGAGGATGCCAGCAGTGCTGTATGCTGAGTGCCCAGGAGATGTGTGGACCAGGAGATGTGAGGAGGTGATCTGTGACCTGGCAATAATATGGGGCTCTTTACTGCTCACTTCCCAGTGGTATCAAAGCACTCTTCTCTCTGAACCAATCTCTGGAAGGCCAGAGATTTCACCACCTACCGGTACCCAACCAACAAGGCACTTAGACAGACATTGGCCAACAATTCCATTCTCTAATATTGAGGGGTAGGAACATGCTTCTGGGTTAATAAAAGAGTATTTCAAAGAAGAATAAGTTTATGTATATACAGGTGGAGAAACTGAGGCACAGAAAACCAGCAACAACTCTCAGCAGTACTTGCACAGAGAAACAAACCCCAAAGTGCAGATCCTGCTTGCAACTTTGCTTCTGCTGGCTGTGCCTGGTGAGGAGGAAGGCTGAACTCGTTCTGCAGCCCAAGCCCTTTGCACTAATTCCCCAAATGGCAAGCTGAGAGAGAGCAAAACTCGCAGGTTGTGATTGCTATCTGGGCACGCTCATCAGGGGAAGGCATCTCAAGACAGATACCGCAGGAGACTTCCTGGTAAATTGCAGCATCGCAGGGGAGTCTGCAGCTACTTGTACCCAGCAAAGAATGCTCCGATTCCTGGCTGGTACCTGAGCTGATAATTGCTCAGAAAAATTAAGGGTTGGGTAATTCCTCCTGAAATTAATTACCTCGCTAAGATGCCTCAGGGCAGTTACCACAAGAAGGTTTGAAGCAGATGATATAACCATTTCCCTCTTCAGGTTTAAAACCAGGAAACAGGTCGCAAAAGTCCACCTTTGTCACAACGCTTTCTGGATTTCTCTTCTCTGGAAAATTCTTTGGCTTTTCAGGTGTCCCTGAAACAGCTATGAGAGCCCGTAGGAGCTGCAAGCATTAATGGACACTCCTATGGCCTGCCTCATCCGACACTGACTATTCAGTTCTCTTCAGCAGCTTGCTTTGCTCATTTTAACACTTTTTATTAAGCATCCACTAATCCTTGAAAAATGTTTGTAAACAGAGGCAGTAAATTAGAAGAGGCTCAGAATATTCAGTGATCTTCCGTCTTCAATTAATGTAAAGGCAGTCCATTCCCTTCACATGGTCTGCTTTCAGCTACCTCCTCTCTCAGACTGTGCAGCTGACTGGGCAAAACCTTTTATTTCCCCTGCATCTGTCTTGCTTTTTGTAAAAATTTCTCATCCTTCCTTTTTGTGTTTTGGCTCCCTAGAGAAAGATTTCTCTGAGGAAATGGATGCTTTGCCTGTGCATGTGGGCTACCTCCGTCCTTCACCTCCTCTATATAAAGAACATCCTTTTTCAGTAAAAGAAACCATAAACCCATTGATTCACAGAGGAATGGAGCTGGCACTCCCTGCCCAAGGCAGATCAACTATATTTGTATCTCTGTCCCTTTTAAATGCAACCAGTGAAGGATTTATCACCACTCTCCCAGGCAAAATATTCCAACATGCCATCATTTCACCCATGGAAAAAGTCAAATTTTTACTATTACCAGCCAAAGCTATATAGTCTTTCCACAGTTCACATCTTGCAGACATCTTCCTACTTCTGTTGCTCCTTGTAGATGACCTTCCAGCTGGTCCACAGCTTTCCTGAAGTGTCATGACCTCATGGGCACAGGACCCCTCCCGAGACCTTGCCAGGCCCTGCAAGGCTCTGCACATCCTTTCAGCTCTGTTTCCATTTATGACAGTACAAACAGGACATGTGCCGTTACCCATAGCTGTCTGACACATGTACCTCACACCACGTTTGGGATCTACTGCAGCCTCCAGAGTCTTTTCAATCTTACTGAAGCAGTTTACTCCAGGGTATGAGTAGCATTCCCACCTAGACACTCATTTGTGAGATGTAACTGAGTCACTCACTCTCTGGGTCCCTCCAATCACCTGGGAGATAAAGGCGTCCCAAGATGACAGCTAATCTCATCCAGGAGAGGTGTCTAAAGGCCAATGTCCCTCTGGAGGCACTTTCCCCCGTAGAACAGCATTCAGGGTGGGTTCTGTTGTTGTTGGTTGCTTGGTTGGTGGGTTGGTTTGTTGGTTTGGGTTTTTTTCCCCAAACATTTCTTGAACATTCTGAATTTTGATTTAATCTTCTAACACATTTTCAATCCCCTCCGACCTTCCTGTCATCTACAGGTTTGCATGCTCTCTTCCTTTACTGAGGACACTTATGAAAATGCTGAACCAAGACCTGGCGGCTGCTGCTTGGTAAATTCTGTTGTTTTAATAGTCAGACTGTGGTATATAATGACAGCAAAAGGGTCTGCTAGTGCAAATCTGTATCATGTTTCCCTGGTTTGCTCATAAGGAAGTGCTGTAAGACAGTATGAAACCCTCACTGGGATTCAAGACAAGACACAACCACGTGATAAACAACGTCATCTGAAACTCTCTAGCCAGTGTGTTGAATCTCTGCAGTATGTGGTTCAGGTTTCTCCTGTGCTCAGCAATGGAGAAAATCCACAGAAAATACTGTTTCCATGAAGTTTCGAATCAGCTGTAAACTCCCTAGGCAATATCACGTAAAAAACAGCCTCTTCACAAGCCTTTCTTTAAGGAAGCTCCCCGTGACATTCCCTATCCCTGCCTCTCCCTGTCCCTTCACTCACAGAGTGGAGGATGAATCTGAAAGCAGTCAGCTCCTGGATGCCGAGGGAAAGCCCACACAGTCAGCGGAAGAGTGGGCAAGGTTGGGTTGACTGTTGTTTGGATGTTTTCTATATGGACTGGAACTGGGGTCAATCTGGAGCCCAGCTGGGAAGTTTTGGAGGCAGTCTCAAGGATTGCATGCTTCATGGAGAGCAGGCAAGACTCCTGGAGAACATCAGAGGAAGCTGCCGCTTGCCTGTCTGTGTATGCATGTGTGAGTACCTTCTCTTCCTCAGTGCTTTTGAATTAGGAGTCTCTTTTGTATTTCAGGAAAAATTAGGTATTCATAAGCCTAAGAAAATAATACTTGTGGTCAAATGCTGAGCTCACTAAGAACAGACGCCAGCTCTAATTGCCGTGATTCACTGCAGGTACCTGGTCCTTTCCTCAACAAACTTCAGTTCCCTCTGGTCCTCCAGCATCCTGACTTAGAGATGCACTTCAGAGAGAGCAGGAAATCTAACACCACCAAATAAACACAGCGGGGGGACGAACACCAGCTCTTCTCCTGGGCTGCCCTTGTTTTTCTTGCTCCTGTTTTTGGCTTAACCCAGGGTTAATCACCAACGGTTCCGAATTCCGCCCATGAAGAGGGGAAAGGGAAATGAGCAGGAGGGCTTTGATTCAGCACCAGGGCACTGCATGCTGCCTTGAATCCCTTGCTGCTTCATTAGTTGCTTTTCCATGTTGGGAGATGGAGGCTGCATGAGAGACACAAGAGCTGCCAAGGCCAAGAACCAGTGCCCTTATTCAGAGCACACAAATGCACTTTGCATTGTTCTCATTTCCCCTCATCTGAATAATAAAAGCTGTTTGACAGCGTGATGACTAAAACTATTTTCTGCCATAGTTAAATCTCCATAATTTGTTCCACTTAAACCCTTAAATCCATTTAACCCTTCTCTGTCCATCCAAATATAAGGAGCATATAGGTAGGCCAGAGGCGATGGACATGGCATCAGCTCCTAGGACAGAGCTTAGATGGCTGAGAGCACATTGTGGGCATCTGTGGTGTTGCATGCACATGCTTAGATGCTCTCTGGAAAACTGAAAAGAACAGTGGGTACAGTCAGGTGGCTGAGCCTAGGGGTTGCAAATTAGTTTTTTCACTATTCTACTCTGAATTTATTTCTGAAACTAGAAGATGTTTCCTTGAAGAATCTGTTTATATAAGAAAGTTTTTAACCTCTCCATTACAAAAACATCCACTTCAATGTTAAAACAAAAGTGCTAGCACCAGAGTGGAGTGTTTGTCATGTGCCTACTCATCATTAAGTGGAGGGGAAAAGCAGAGAATGTGTGAGCAAACACTGATCCTAAAAATGCAGAATCCTTTAAGGAACCTTGGAAATGGAAAAGTAACATTTTCAAAGGTGAGTGAGTGATAAAGGTACCAGGATCTCATTTTTTTACAATGACTCAGGATTTATGGTCCAGATTCTCAGAAAAATATAGGTGTCCAACGCCTGTGGATTTAGGGGCCCAGCTACTTTGAAGTACCTACACCAAGAAACTCTCTTGCTGAAGGTCAACAAGACTGGCTTAGCACCCTAGTGAATTTTGTAATTGGACTTAATCTCCTAAGGCACTGGTGCTGTTCAGAAGACTGTTCGCATGGGCTTCCTATTGTAAAGATAGGTTTTTCTGAAAAATCTTTGGGTTCTTTCCAGGCAATCACTGTACCCAACCACTGCAAAGATGTTTTCAAATTACACATCAAACCCACCTTGTTAAGGATACTAGAGGACTCATTTTTTGAATACCAAAAAGCAAGATCTCTTGGGAGAGGACAACAGGTGGGTAACAGCATGAAGCACAGTTCTGAAACAGGTTGGGAAAAGCAAATATCATTGTTATGGGACTAACTTAAAGTAGGATGCTTGTAGCTAGGAAATGAGCTGTCTGCAGCACAGTCTGCTGCCTCTGCTGTTGGGAAATGCAACATCTTTAGTGAACATATGTGACTCATGGTGCCTTGTTGATTTCACAGCTGATCTGGAGAAGAGCAGCTCTGTACTGTGTCTCCTGGAAATCTGCCTTACCGGTTGGGTCTGATGGTACTGACAGCTCCAGTGTTTGTAGCAAAGGTGTAACTGTTGTCCATGAACACTCACATGAAGTGTAGTTTCTGCAGTCTGAAGCAGCACGAGTTTAGATTTTAGGGTCAACCAACCTCATCTGTTGCCTCATAGATATTGGGAAGGAAAAAAAGAAACGAAGATCAAAGAAGATGGAGGTACAGAGCAAACTGGTGCAGACTGGAAGCAATTCTAGCTGAAGAACAGGCATCTTTGCAGTGAAGAAGGCTTGACCTGTCTGACAGAAGGGACAAATATCCAGATTTTGGGTGGGTTTAGGTGTCCAAGCTGCCATTAAAATTGTCAGTCAACACTATCTGTGAATTGAGGAGTCAGATGCCTAAGTACCCTTTGATTTGGCCTCACAGTAGGTTAAGTTTTCATGTATGAACTAGAAAGGGGTTAACTTGCAAGAAAAAAGAATCCTGCTAAAACCATGCTGGGTGGTGATTTGTGAACAGCTTCATCGTGTCACTCCTTCAGTCCAGGGTGCTGATCATTAATGCATATGTCCTGCTGAACGGTCCCAAGGCCATGCAGGAGCATGTTGTGGCTATTCTACAACCCCGACTTTTCCATTAAACTTGTGCTCAAAGTTCTTGGCTGTCTGGGCTGAAATCAGTGGAATTGCCTAGGACAGGGGTTCTCAAACTTTCCTTCACCATGGACCCCCTTTAAATGTGACCTTGGACCACCAAGACTTAATTCGAGATTTAAAGCACTAGACTCATCAAATATTTATTTCAATTTTCTCATGAAGGGTCTTCAAATTTGGAGGGAAGGGGAAATAAGTTAATCTGTTAATGCACACACTGATATTATATTATCTTTATTGCAATGATTCCCGCTTGCCATGGGTGAGACCAAATGTTCCTGGGCTGGACATTCCCCACCTCTGCTTTAAGCCTTTGTGGAAACCCTGTGACAACACTGAAGCCCCCCATGGGTCCGCAGACCACAGGTTGACAACCACTGGCTTAGGGTATTCAAATGCATAGCTCCAACTAATCTAATGACACCTGGATGTCTAATTGGTTTTATCAGGTTTGAATATCAAATTTTACATGACAGGGAATCTTTTTACCCATCGCAGTAAATGGAGCACATGTTGCTAAGACTTATGACAGCAGGAGAGAGGATGCTGCATCCTCTGAATAAGCTGAAGGATTCAGGGAAAAAATCTGCAGTTTGTCAGTGTTCTGCAGGCATACAGAGGCTAATTGCTGTCAGCAGAACTGGAGTCCATCAGGAGAACCTGGCTGTTCATTTTTTTTGTGAGAGAAACAGCTCTCCTGCCAGCACGGGGCCTCTGGTACCACACTGTGGCTCAGGCCCAGTATTGTCTTGCAGGGAGATCATCAGCATTTGAAGCCTGAGCCAACATCCCTGCAGAACAAGGCCTGGTTATTTTCTCTGAGCATTCTTTCGGGGCTCTCACTTGGCTCCAATCTGCTGAATTTTGGAGCAGTGATGCAGAATGAACCCTAGCTGCTATGGCTGCTCTCCCTTATGCTGGCTCTCAAACAGTGGATACAGCCCTCCACCTACAAGGTTTCTGCCCTGGGTTCAGCAAGGGGCTGCACAAAGAGGTTGGATGGTACTGGGCAGAGACTTCGCTGTGCTCCCAAGCTCACCCTCTTTGCACTGACATCTCTGGTGCAGCAGACCGGGCTTTGCATCTGGTGAAGACTAGGAAGGGCAAATAATAAGTTTCACTGGTGATGTATGGACCATTCAAGCAGAACTGAGAGGAGAATTTTGTCTTCACAACACTGGGCTGCCTTCTCGGGTATGGGGACACTGAGCCCGTCCCAGACATCCTGATGGTGTTGCCATGCACCTCCTTTCATCAGCATGGGATGAGGGAGAAAATGCCCCAGGTTCTGGAGCTTCCTCCACAGCCTCTCCAGGATTCCTCCTTGGTGTGCCTCCCAGCTGCACAGCATTACTGTGCCACACAGTGACTCCATCCAAAAGCTGGGCTCAAATAGGAAACCTGACTTGTCAGACGCCCTGCATCTTCCTACAGTTCTCACCCATCCTGCTCCACTGGAGCCCCAAACTGTATGAAGAGGGCAGGTGTGCCAGCCAGTGGCAGTGACAGTAAGCACAGCTGGCCCCCATGACAGATCACCCCGTCTTTGAGCTGTTTCAAGTAATTTTGGGGTAATAATCTTTCTCTAATAGGAAAAGGTTCCAGAAATCAGAGAGGTTCCAATGGCTGTGGAGCATGTTTTCCTCTTCTACCACCTTTGTGACTTCAGTAACTCGGTTTTGATCACTGCAGGGCAATTCTGATCTAAGATTCAGGATTTTGATCTAAGATTAGGTGCCTGATTCCTGGAAGATGGGAGCCTTTGGGTGCGAGCAGCAATTCAGGGTTAGCAAAGAGGTGCATTGTGGTGCAGTCACTGAAAAAAAAGGCAAGTTGCTGAAATGCAATAGGTGACAAGACCATATTAAATCCTTAGATATGCTGTATTCAGATGGGAAATACAGACTTTTGGTCAGTGAAGTGTCATATCTCTCTTTTCAGGTCACTGTTCTTATCAGAATTCACAGTCTATGAGACAAATACCATGCACCCTGGTCTTTAGGAAGGAGAGAAAAGCATTATACTGAGTTAAGTTGCTCTGGGACTTTGGAAGAACAGACTTCTTCAGGAACTGCAGGACAAAGTGCAGAAAAAAAATGGGAGATAAATGCATTTTATCACCTAGGAATCATGTAATAAATGAATGCATTGCTACCTTTGCCTCCCTTGCACCATGCCCTTCTGTTTCTTTCTATAGGATTTACACCTTCCCACACTCCAAAAAGTGGCCAGTTTTGCAAACCAGCTCAAACTCCATGTATTTCCCTATCTTTCTGCTGAATTGACTTAGAACATTCAGACCAATATCCCAGGTAGGCAGGTCTGCATTATAATCCATGGACCTAGACAGCAAGGCTGAATGTTTTGCTACACAGAGTCCATGTGGCCAGTGTGTCTCATCTCTCTCTTTTCTGTGCTTTTCACAAATGTTTCTTTCTGTCAGAAGACAGGTAACGCCGTGCGGGGGTAACCCCTGAGAGCTGTGACAGCTCAGTGAATCACCCCGTAGGAGGTACTACACCTTCCTGTGGTAACTGCATTTGTGCAAGGACTATCCCAACCTTGGAGAAGGATGTTTAAAGCCAATAGCCTGCTTCATGCCTTGCAACATGCCCCGTTGTTATACATGAATATATAAACTTGGAATGCTTTGAGATGACACCCAGCAAAGATGAGAGTGGGTGGAAAAAGAGGTGGGTGGGATTCCCCGCCTGAACGCATGCTCTGCTGGGAAAGGCTGGTGTCCAGATGTTCCCAAGCCACCAGCGGAGATGGTGCCTGCAGAGAGCTACGCTGGGGCCAGATGATGTCTGAGGGAGTGAGCTTTGGCTCACTTCTCTCTTTTTACCCCAAACCAGCAGTTTGAAAGAGGGAAATTGCATAAGGCCATGAGAGATGGTGCTTCATGCCAGGCTCGCTGTGGACACAAGAGGCCTTGCTAAGTTCATGGAAGCTGCAGTTACATGAGGGAGGTTCTGCAGTTGTACAGAAGAGCTGTGCAGAGCAACTCGACAGACATGAATGGGGGAGGTTTTGCCACTGGAAGTAGCTGGGTGTCAGCTCCCACGGGCTAACCAGGACTACATGGGAGACCACCAAGGGAAGCTGTGATGCTGCAGGGTGAGATGCTGTGTTCTGGCATGTTGGTCTGTGAGTCAGAACTAAGTCAATGTATTTTGAATCTGGAAAGAGACTGTGGCGGGTTACAGTCTCTGAAGATCCCTGGCTATATTTTTTATATACGGGTACTGAATTAATGTTATCCTGATTTCCAGCAGAAGTTACTATATCTGTCTGACAATTCTGCCCCAAGGCACCATTGGGAGCCAGGGCCAGGCTGCACTTTTGAAATGACAGTATGAAGTAATGGGGCAGGAAAAGATGTTTTGCCTTTTGATATCAGTGGGGGATCTGGCTTCAAACTTATTTGTCTTTTCCTAAACTGTGCAGATTATCTGCGCTCTGTTCAGTACAGCTGTATTCTGGCCCAGAAGCCATATCAATCCAGAATGAGATAAATCTGTGACTTAGGCATTGGAACCTTGAAAATTACTCTAGAAACATTTTATTGTCATTATTGGCTAATAGTTGGAACGATTTGTGTTCCCTCATCATCTTTGCTAAGTGTCATGTTGTTTGTTGTGATTCTTCAGAGGAATGTCCTGTCACCAAGGTTGAAGCTACATCATCTGAGTTAGTTGAGGTATAGGTACCTGTGTAGCTTGGGTAGTGTTTGCAGCCAGGGCTACTCCCTCTCCAGCTCTGTGCAGCCTTGTTAACGCACCTATGTGACCTTCTGTAGCCACGGTGCCACCAGGTCTCACCCACAGCTTTCAGTGTCAGCCAACTGCAGGAGGCAGTTCAGGCAGTATCTTGGATCAGCAAGGACCTGAGGTCTAAGGGGGCTGAAGACATTGATAAAGATACAGCCGAAGAGATTGGTTACTGCAAGAAACCGAAGGATCCCGCTGTGGTATTGACTCTTTTCACCATTTGTCTTGTTCAGGACACTGGGAGTAGATTCTGGACCCTTTTTGTTCCTGGAAGCTCTATTTCTCATGGCAGTTTGGAAAAGCAGCAAATTAACTGTAATCATACATTGTGTGCCAAAGGGGAGTGAACTGCACTCAGTAGAGAAACAGCTTAATTAGGGTGCCCTTGGCAGAGGCAGAACTCTCTTCTGGGTATATTCTGAAAAGTAATTATAATTAACAGTTTAGTTTTAAGGGTGGGAGAATTGGAGGGTCAGTGTAGGACTTGAGTTTACTGCACAGAAGAGAGTAAAGATACTTTATGTAAGGTAAGGGAAAAACTAACAGAGGCAGATTCTTTCATGTCTGGAAACCAGACAACTGGGGAAGGAGACAGTGAGTTTCTCTTCAGCTCCCAACATAGGAAATGAAAAGGCAAAACATCCTTTTGGAAAAGGTTATGCTTCTTCCCAGGCAGGTAGAAGAAACCCCACATTGAGCAAGAGCTCGGCTGTGTGCCACACAGAACCCTGACCTGGCCTGCAGATGAGCACTTAACTGATGATTTCTCCGTGTTGCAGCAGATACGAGGACATGGCACCTCAACAAACCCTCCAATGGGCTGTTCTCTAAACCACCAAGGAGCAGCACTTGCCTTCACTGTGACTTGCTCTCCTGTTGCTTGTTCTAATGTTCTGACATGTGGGAAACATATTTGAAGCCTTTCACCAGCCTGTTTCAGACATATATGTGTACTAGAAAAATGATATTAAAAAAAAACAAAACCAAAACCAAAAACAAAAAACACAAACCAAAGGACTATTATTTGTAAAACCCTAAAAGAAAATAATTTAGACAAAATAAATGTAAGAAGAGTTAGGTAGAAGAGTTAAGTAATTAAGCCTGGGATCTGGTGGGAAAAAAAAACCTGTATGTGATGACCTGTGAAAGACATAATCATGATACCACTGTCCAGGGACTCAAATGTGGTTGTGCAGGAACCCACAAGCTTTCTTGAATATTCTGAGTTTGCAGCCTTGATGTTCCTCCAATTTACTTTAACAACCTGGAAGTCTTGCCCCAGGAACACGTTAACTCTCCATCCAGCATTGCGAGGCTTACGTCTCTGATCTGGCCAGGGTGAAGGATGAGAATAGGAGAAACAGTCCAGCGGGGCAGGGCTATGAGCAACAGTTTGGGAATTACAGATCTTTGCCAGATGAGGGTAAATGGGTTGTGAGTAGCCTCAAATGAATTGTCCTTTGTTTCTCCAGAAAAATGAAGACCATATTCTAATGCAGCTTCATCAGAAACATCTCAAGGGAAAACAAAAGTTGAAATATTTCATTATTGTGTAATTCAAGGGTGAAAGCAAAATCATTCTTGTCAACCAAACTTCAGATTTCTGCATATTACAGACAATAGAGAGGTTGTCCGTCAGAAACTCCTTTCAATGTGGACCTTTTACTGCCAAACTTTATTATCACAAGCCCCTTCAATAGACTTGGTGGTCCCTATTTTGGAAGTTAAAGGTTAGAAAACTAAGAAATGTGATTAAAGGTTGAAGTTGTGGCACTACCATCACACTCAAGACATTCTGGGGAAATACTGTTGTCCAGATTTGTTATCACACTGCCATAAAAATAGGATGGAGGGAGAAATAAACAGAGGTGGAAGACATGGATAGACAAAGTAAGACTACAGAAAGGTTAATGGCTTTGATGGTACACGAGTGGAAGCAACTAGAAGCTACTTAGAGAATTAGAGAGAAAACAAAGTTTTGTTATGAAGCGTGACAAGAAATTTAGTATTTCAATTCTATTAAGCTTCTGTTGCATTGGAGATGGATTAATGTGTTGACCTCCGCCATGAAGACCCCACATCCTCTAAGAAGGCAGACCATGCACTGAAGTACAGTTGTGTACTGACCGTGTACACTGGCAGAGGCACTGAAGGCGCTGTCAGTTGTGCGGAGAGTGCTCAGAGGCAACAGTGAGGAGGAGCAGTGGGATTGCTGTCACACACCTAATGAAACCAGTCCAACAGGAAGAAGAGATGGAGGAGATGGATGTGAGAGATGGCATAATAGACAGCAGCAGCTGGGAGAGAGAACGTCCGATCCCGTGCAGCGTGAGATCAGTTCCTTCAGCAGCAATTCACTGAATCACTGACCATGGCCCATTTCAAAGGGCTGGATAACTGCAGAGCTGCAGCCTGTGAAATATCCGCAGATGGAAGAGATGAGATAATGGCAAAGGTGACTGTCTGAGGGAATGTCACCTTCGGCTCTGAGGGAGAGCTCGTCAGTGCAGGATTAGTACAGAAAGATCCCTTTCCATGGCACCACTGACCACTTCCCAGTAAGTTTGTGGCCTCTAGCTGTGGCCCTGGCCAGTGCCAGCAATCAGGTGCTGGACCAGGCAGACTAATGAGCAATCTTTAGCTCAAAGATGCAGTCGGAAGCATGGCACCCGAAGCAAAACAGGCAGCTTGCTTCTGAGACAGACACACACAGACAGTGCTTTAATGAGCAGATGTTAGAAATCCATCTGAGGTACCTCGTGAGGATGCACTGTCAGCTTGAAGGCTGGAGAAGTTTAAATGGAGCTATAAAATGAGGTCAGGCTTGATAGACACTGCTGCCAGGGAAACTCATGTGGAAGGGGACAACAAGGAGACCTCCTGCTTTCTTGTTCCAACCTGCAGGGACCTAAATATAGACAGCTCTGACAAGCTGAGCGCCACTCCCTGCTCCGTCAGCTGTACTTCGCAATCCCCACCACACCCTCCCGGCGCTCAAGGAGGGCAACTGGCAGGGCAGGTGCTGGGAATTGTTTGCGTTCACTTTTTAGCATTTGGGGCTACACATGGCAGATCTACCTTTGGCCCTCAGCACAATTTCCCTGCAGAAGGATTAGTGTGATGCTGCAGTGGGAGGCAGGAATCCCCCTGGAAGAGGGGTAGTAGCTCATTGAAGGAGACAGTGGGGCAGTACTCTTACATCTGAGGAACAGATCTTAAAGATGTAGTGCAGGGAGCAGAAAGATCTTCAGCAAAGACCCAAGGCAAAATAACTTCTTGCCTTGACTGAATGTGGTGCTACTGCATGGCCAAAATCAGTCAGTCCACACAATAGAGAAAGTTGAGTGACCTGCTATTCCCACGAAGGGAGAAACTCTGTTTGAACCCTACTTGCATTTACAACAGGAGAAACCACTGCAGTGTTGTAGTTAACTGGAAAGGTGTGAACGGATCTGTGAATTTCAGCATAGCAGTGTCTAGAGCTTTTTCTATGCTGGCCAGAATGCCTTTTTAAAAAATATTTATCTGTTCTAGCAATAAGGCTCTTGGTAAAACAGCAGTGAATTCACTGCAAAATGTTGCGTGCATTTTCTGTAGTCTGCAGGAGTCTATAAACCACTGTACCTTTTGGTGTTGCAGAGCTGTAACACATGTTGTGCTGGAAGGCACACAGGTTAAAGTGCAGTTTGGGAAGACAGTGTTATACTTTACACACTGTATACAATTCAGACCCTGAATCCTTACGAAAACTGGAATCTCTCCTTTGAGCCTTATTTTTTTTTTCCATGGTTTGCAGAAGCGCATAAAACCATGATATATGCTGATGCCAGTTGTGTATGAGTAGACCCTCTGATGTCCACAGTGCATGAACGCACATTTATTTAGCCCATCTCAAACGTGTAGGAGGATTCACAGCTAACATGGTGCATATAAACTTGGTCTGTGATAGTGCATTTTAAAGCTTGGAGACCCCTGACGAGCACTGAGTGCTTCTTGGCTTGGTGACAAGACAAATGTTGGTCACAGTTGCTTCCCCTGCTGTTCTTCATATGCAGTATGTGAGGAGTGAGCCTCATCCTGATACAGGTCTGAGTGTGAAGAGGCAAGGCAAAGAAACTGGCTGCTTGAGATGATGAGTCTGAAAGTTTACTAGGTACTTTTGCTATTTTAGTTGGTTTGTCTTGCTCTGTCAGCAGAGAGAGTCCCTGATTCTCATGAGTCATTTTAATGGCAGCTAGATGCCAAGCAGAGAAGAACATACTATTTTGCTCCTGACCAATCGTTCAGGTGTAAACTGAATGGAGAAGGAGTAGCTCTGCAAAGCTGGAGTTTGTCTTCCCTGACTTTGATGTCTACACTGTAGACATCTGTGTCTGCATCAGTCATTGCACTCAGAGCATAGAAATTGGATCTTTTAAGCCTTGATCCTGCTGACCTGGTGCTGCAGGATGTGTCATACCCTCATTGCTCCTGGTTCTTTCCACTGACAGTATAGAGACTTGAGACGTAACTCAGCTGAATCTCACGCACACATATTCTCAAGTCTACATGATGTTATTCTACAATTCCAATTGGAAATACCCAAACAATATAAGTGACTTGTCCCAGCCATCCTTGAGAAGATTATTGAGGTCTCATTTCACTGCTTCCTGATACACCAGAGGAATGCAGAGCAGAAGCTGCCTGACAAGAACGTCCCCTAGGTAAGGTTGATCTGATGTATCTGATTATATCTCTTAAGCTCATTACCCTTGGGGAGCACAATTGCATGCTGCAAAGGCGGCTGTTCTCATAGATTCCTTTCTTTGCATTCAGTGGGTGCTTCTGTCAAATTGTCAAATTAACCCCTGCTTCTTTTACAGATAGAGCTGCTCCACAGCTGTTGAACTCTGCCCCTGAAAAAGGCTTTCAGTCATTCAGCTCCATCACATCCAGTCTCCATCAGCTGATTTTTCCAATAACTGTACCTTCTGGCCAGTTGCAATATTTGCTCTTATCTAAAACTCACCATTTGTCTGAAATTGAATCAACTTTCTGCTCTACTTTAGCTCTGCCTGAGTATCTGCAGCTCTGCACAGTCCAGGGGGTTCCTCTGAAAGCTGCTTCCCGACAAGGACTTTATGGCATGGAGACCTGCTTTTGCCCATACTTATTGTGAGCCACCACGAGGACTGATTCTCTTCAGTCACCACGTAGGCAAACTAAAGACACCACCAGAGATCCCCAAATCATCGTTTAGGGTGAACACATGTGGCTTGAAGCTTTGGTCAGCCACTTCAGCTTGCCCACAGGAGGGTACCAAATCTAGATCTAGTTCCCCTTCATTACCATGACTGCAATCCCTGAATCAGCTAACTCTAACCTTTCTGAACTTTCCACATTTCCTAGTGACTTTGGGGTTAAAATTTACCTTCCTACACTCACCTACATACCTAAGCTTTTCAGAAGTGACATCAGTACTTAGGAACCCAGGACTATCAGAACCAGTAGGACTTAATCACATTCCAGTCTCCAAAAAAATTACAGCGTGCCAGGGGATGATATTAGCTGTCTGTGGATATGCTCCTCGTCCGTGGCAAATGCAAGGAACGCACCTTCTTTCATGGTGAGTTAAGCTAAATCGCATTGCCTCAGATTTGCTGTGGGCTAAGAGCATACATGAACACTTTTCACAGCTCAGTGCATGCACTGCATCTAGTTAAGCCATGGTAACTTGATCACACTTGTGCAATCCCCAGGCACCATAAAATCACTCCTTTCATGCAGTGCAGATGCTGTCTGCCTGCTGTGGGCTGTATGGTCCTGTGCATTAGCCACAGATAAATCACTTCGTCTCATGCTTAATAAGGAAGGAAAAGGAAAGCAATGTGTTTTGTATAGTGAACTCAAGCTTTGGAAAGTAACAAATGGAGTCCTGAAGAGATGAATGTGGAAGAGTAAAGTTATTTCTGCATCTGTACAGAATCTGATTATATTAGGATCCTGCTGAAGATGAGGTATGCTGTGTCTGGAGGAAGAAGGTGAATGAGAACAGCAGCACTCTCAGTCCAATGGACACAGGCTTCCAATCACGGAATTTTCCTCCATGTGCCCACGAGTGCTGATGGCAGTTCTTGTTTCAGCTGCTTCTGCAGAACAGGGACCTTCTCACTGTTGCTCTGATGCCTTGTGTGATGCAGGAGTCAGGCAGACAGCCCTCTCTTACTGCATCCCTCAAGGCACCAGAAAGCCAGTTGCTCTCATTGCTGGAATAAGATGATTTCAGTCTGTCATGGTTTAACCCCAGCTGGCAACTCAGCCCCACACAGCTGCTCACTCATGCCATGGTGCAATGGGGGAGAGAATTGGAAGAGTAAAAGTGAGAAAACTCATGGGTTTATATAAAGACAGTTTAACAGGTAAAGCAAAAGCCGTGCACAAGCATAGCAGAAGAAGGGATTCATTCCCCGCTTCCCCTGGGCAGGCAGGTGCTCAGCCATCTCCAGGACAGCCGGGCTCCATCACACGTAACTGACTTGGGAAGACAAACACCATCACTCCATACATCCCCCCTGCTTTCTTCGTCCCCCAGCTTTGTGCTGAGCATGAGGCCATGTGGGCTGGGACATCCCTGGGGTCAGTTGGGGTCGGCTGTCCCGGCTGTGCCCCCTCCCAGCTCCTTGTGCCCCCCCAGCCACTCGCTGGTGGGGTGGGGTGAGAGGCAGGAAAGGCCTTGGCTCTGGGTAAGCCCTGCTCAGCGATAACAAAAACATCCCTGTGCTATCAACACTGTTCGCAGCACACATCCAAAACACAGCCCCATCCTAGCGACGATGGAGAAAATCACCTCTATCCCAGTGAAAACCAGCACACAGTCAAAGGCCAGATTCTGAGTTGCCTGTTCATACTTTACTTGCCCTTACTAGAGCAAGACCTGTCTACCTCCACACAAAAAAGAAGAAAACCACCTATCTCATACCCCTATCCCAGCACAGACAATCTGAAGACTGTCAGAC
>NW_020799130.1:5152764-5155384 GCF_003259725.1 Athene cunicularia
GGGGCGATTTGAGACTTCATGTGATCCTTCAGCTCTTCTCTAAACTCCTGAAATATTCAAGAGATTACAAGAGATCCAGTGGGGATTTGGGAAGACTGTGTATCCCAAATCCTTAGACCTTTCTCATCAGGGAACAACAGAAAGAAGGTTCAGCATGAGAAGTCTCCTGAGATATGTTCCCCCCATCCCCTGGGCAGGCTGTTCCTGGGGCGAAATTCATATTCAAACCCCCAGTGGGCTGCAGGTAAGGTCCCAGGTGTGTCCAGAAAGGATTCGTGTGCCTGGAAGCGCAGCGTGGCTTAATGCACGGTCAGGGGCCTGCCCGGTGTGTTGGTGACCATTCCTGGAAAGACGTGGCAGAGAAGGAAGCACAGCCAGCGTAACGCTGCTCCTTCAGAAAATTTTACTGTGTTTCTTTTCCCAAGGGTGGTGTTGGTTCAAGTGTTGTTCAGGTGAAATCTAAGCTGAACTAACACACTCTGAGTCACCTCATGGATGCTCGCAGACCAATGTATGGGATGCTGCTATTCAAACACAGTTCTGCAGCTGTAAAATTCACATTAGCACTGCAACCAGTACAAGCAGGATGGAATAACTAAAGCTGCACCGCTATCACTGGAAGAGTTTAATCCATGAAGGAGTGCTGCCAGCTTTCCTGACTGTCCTCAACTTCATCTGACCAGTGTTTTACATCTTGTCGTGATGGTATTGAACTTCTGCTTCTAGAAATCCTGGTCCTGAATCTTACCTTCACTCAGCTCTGAAATACACAGCTTGCTGTGGAGGCCTCCTGATGTACAGAGATACAGGCTGACCAGGGCTGATACTGGACTATGGCTCCAGGAGGGGACATCTTTTGATTGGCATCTTTTGAGAAAATGGCTGAACAAAATAGGTCTCACTGGTTTGCCTGTTAGGGATGTTTCGTCTAATTCAGTTAAGAATTAATTTCAGGGGAAATGAGTCACAGCTATTCTTGAGCAGAAAGGCCACACAAACTTAAAGAAAATGTGAATGGGTACAGAGACACCTTATGTAGCTGGAGGAACATATTCGGGGAGTGGAGCCTCAGCAGAGCTCACAATAAAGAGCTGTTGTTTCATTTATATGAAGCAAATTTCTGATTTTCTAAACTTTGATCTGGGCTAAACATGCTACTGGTCCTTCTTCTCCAGAAGGCTTTGTCATCTTGATGGGGATAGAGGAAGGACAGTGGAGAGACTTAGTGGGTACATACAGATACTGCTGGTTAATACTTTTCATTTCCCATGAGGCTACTCAGTGCCTCTTCTTCCCTCTCCTTCTTGCTGCCCTGAAGTGTCCTCGTGTCACCAATGGACTCGGTGGGGAAAAATGTCTCCTGCCAAGTGCACCCTGTGGATATCTAGCTTTCATAGGTCTCTGAGGGAAGCTTAAGATAACATTGCTCTAAAGAAGAAACGTCATGAAGAGGACTGAGCTTTGATCTGTCAGTGATCCCTAAGAGAAGTGTCTGATGTCAGAAGATTTAATCTTTCATCCACGTACTTCCATATAACTGCTTCCAGCAATTGATGGCCCATCTGTACACCCAACCCTCTTCACATTTAGGATGCCTGTTGCAGTCCCATTCTTTAGGCATCTGATGTGAAGGAAGTAAAAGAAAAACATGATACCTGAGCTCCTTATGGCATATGGGTTATGGGAGGCCTTGCTGAGGCTGGCTTAGCTGTCTCAAGGCATGATTTTTACTGTCTGATTCTACAAGTTAGAGCTAAGTAAAGTGTTTGCAGATTTTGTAAATCATTCTTTCATGAGAATATGGCTATTTGAACAGGCCCCTTATCCATGATCTGCATCTCTTTCTGGGTTGCTGACACAGGCAAGACTTGCTCCAAGTATTTCTGCTAGCCCCTCTCAAAGTTTTTTGATGATGACATTGGGATTGTCCTGTTAGGGTTGGGGCAAAACGAATCACAGAATCATCTAGGTTGGAAAGGACCCTGGAGATCATCTAGTCCAACCGTTCTCCTAGAACAGTTCCCACTTACAGCATATCCTTAAGCTCCAAATCCACCCTATTCTTGAACACCTCCAGGGATGGGGACTCCATCACCTCCCTGGGCAGCCCATTCCAACACCTAACAACCCCTTCTGGAAAGAAATGATTCCTAATATCTAGTCTGAACTTTCCCTGACGCAACTTGAGGCCATTTCCTCTTGTCCTGTTGCTTTCTACTGGGCTAAAGAGGCTCAAACCCAGCTCTCTGCAGGTTCCTTTCAGGTAGTTGTAGAGGGTGATAAGGTCTCCCCTCAGCCTCCTCTTCTCCAGACTAAACAATCCCAGCTCTCTCAGCCGCTCCTCACAGGACATGTGTTCCATACCCTTGACCAGCTTTGTAGCCCTTCTCCAGACATGTTCGAGTAACTCTATGTACTTTTTGTAGTGAGGGGCCCAAAACAACACAGTATTCAAGGTGCGGCCTTACCAGCGCCAAGTACAGGGGCAAGATCACTTCCCTGTCCCTGCTGGCCACACTAATCCTGATACAAACCAGGATGCCATTGGCCTTCTTGGCCACCTAGACACACTGCTGGCTCATATTCAGCCAGCTGTCAACCAATACCCCCCCCCCCACCC
>NW_020799130.1:5155434-5310964 GCF_003259725.1 Athene cunicularia
ACCCCAGTCCCTCTCTGACTGGCAGCTCTCCAGCCACTCCTCCCCAGGCCTGTAGCCCTGCTGGGGGTTGTTGTGGCCCAAGGGCAGCCCCTGGCATTTGCCCTCAGTGAAATTCCCCCAGTTGGGCTCAGCCCATGGCTCCAGCCTGGCCAGGTCTCTCTGCAGAGCCTCCCTACCCTCGAGCAGACCAACACTCCCACCCAACTGGGTGTCATCTGCAAACTGACTGAGGGTGCACTCAATCCCCTTGTCTAGATCATCAACAAAGATGTTAAAGAGGAGTGGCCCCAACACTGAGCCCTGGGGGACACCACTCGTGACCGGCCACCAGCTGGATTTAACTCCGTTCACCACAACTCTCTGGGCCCGGTCGTCCAGCCAGTTTTTTACCCAGCGAAGTGTGCGATTGCCCAAACCTCAAACAGTCATTTTTGCCAGGAGAATGTTGTGGGAAATGGTGTCAAAAGCCTTGCTAAAGTCAAGGTAAATTACATCCACAGCCTTTTTCTTATCCAATAAGCAGGTCATTCTGTCATAGAAGGAGATCAGGTTTGTCAAGCAGGACCTGCCTTTCACAAACCCAATCCTTCCAGGATCCCTATTTTAGGAATGAGATTTTTCCTCTTTACGCTGTTTTCCAGCAAGAGATGGAAGGAAAGGGTATCAATGTGTGCAAGTCACAGTCCTCCACAGCTGCAAAGCAGTGTACTTAGCCTGGCTGTTTTTTAGGATGGAGTCTTAGTCCTGGTCTATTCACAGAATTAGTCTCAAGCACTCTTTAGGATCCCAATCCATTTCTATGCCTCAAATGCTTCCTTCTGTACAGTGCTTTTCTTACAAATTCCTGCTCTGCATCCAAATTCTGGCACCAGTCTTCACTTCCCCTCCACCTTTTCCACCCTGTCACAGCCCACAAGGAGTTAACTAACTCAGGGCTAAGTGTCATATTCACTTTATGGGGTGTCAGGATAACTGACCTCTAAAAGATAATTCCCAAGTGTGAATTGCCACCAACAAACCGGAAGGAAAGACATGAAAATAGCTCCTTCCTATTGTACTCCTGTAACTACATGAATTGCCCCTCCGAAGCACAGGTCTCACCTCTTTCCAGTTACGTATCAAGTGTTTGGGTGTTGCAAGGAGATAAAAGCTTATCCCAGCACCCTTTCCTCTTAGGGGTACAGGCAGAGATGATACCCCAGATGGCAGGGCATACAGAAGCAAGTCTCAACAGTCAGCATTATGGTGTTTCCCACCCCAAAGTTCCTCAGGCAGGTTTACTCACTGTCTAATGCCTTTTTTTCCCCAGTGACACTTTTCTTTCTCCTTGAAGGAAATTGATGTATCTAAACCCAGTCCACTCAGCAGCACCAAGACACCTGTCCAAGGGGTCACTGTTATGTGGCATAAAGGATGAGGGCTATTGATTGTCAAGTCTTCAGTGTCTCTTTTATCTTGACTGATGACAATAAACTAGCTTTTGCTCATGTCTTTTATACTATTTAGGGGCCTACAGCTCTTACTATATAACCTTTGTCTCCAAACCTTGCGTACTTCACCCTCCCTAAATCTTAGGCAGGCTTGCTGCCCTTTGCTTGCATTTCCTTGTTTCAGGTATGTCTGTGACTAATGAGTGTCTTCTGTTGGGATAACAGGCAGAGGAACATCACACATAATATGCTGCACCTTGTCACCATCTTCCAGTTATCGACCTGACAGGATCCTTCCATCCTTCACCTGGTGACGCAGCAGTGCTGTGGTCTATGCAAATGACACATTCCTGAGTGCTTACCAGCCTGATTGCTGTTGTCCATGCCCTTGTTTACCAATAAATGCCATTCTTCTAACCCTTGTTCCAGTGTTTCTTCTGGTGCTTCATCACAGATATTTTCATTTATGCTTCATTCAGAACGGTTGAAACTCTTCTATTACAAATCGTGACATAATCATGGAATCTTGTGGGACTTTTGATACAAATGCAAAATGACAAACCCTACTCTGAGGCTTCCTCCCAGCAGCAGGTGAAAGATTTCTTGGTCTCCTTTCTGAAACTCAAAGCTGTACCTCACTGTCACCAAGACTGAAAGAGAGGAAGGTCAGAGAGATTCAGAGCTTCTCATGTGAGCTGGTGTGCCCATTGTGCAGTCACAGAAAATGTGGGTGCTGCAGCATCACCCTCCCCAAAAAGCAACCTGAGCAGCCTCTGCTCAAATGGTACCAAGCAGGGGAAGTTCAGTCTGGCATGCCCATCTGCAGAGGGAGAACTCAGGCCTGTGGAGACTGAGATGCACTGGCGAGGCTGCAAAGCAGGCATTTGTAGGGTACTAGCATGTCATTCCAGACTATCAGGGCCATTGCTTTAACTATCACTAAATAAATACCTTCGTATCAACAGATGTGGCTGGGCTTGTTCTTGCATCGATGTCCTACTTCGCTTGGCCCAAGCTACAGTGTGTGCAGGCTTGGCACACTGCTGCCTGCTGGAATGGGAATGTGTTTTACTTCATCCTTATCTATCACATCACTGTAGTTTTGCATAGGCATTAACAAGGAGGGCCTCACCTTGAGATAACAAGGCATTAAAAAGGCTGAACAGGGATGGAGAGCAAATACTGTGCAGGGCGGACATTGGCAGGGTGCTGGAGCTGGGAGTGATGGTGCTGCTGTGGGCAAACTTTGCCCTAGTGAATCTGAACTTGTCAAGCAGAGCCCAGGGCCAACCCTGACTTATGTGTGTCCTTTACCACCAGGTCTAGACTTCGTGCAGGCAGAGGCTGACAACTGCAGGAGCAACTTCAGGTATCAGTTCAGAAAGTTTCTTCCTGAGGCTGCCAGCTGAGTGATCACCACTTTGTGGAGCCCAATGCAAAGTCTGTGTGTGACGCGCTGTGCCAAATACTCCTGAGAGGAGACATTGCCATGCAGAGAGCGCCAGGTTTCTGACTGCTAAACACCTGACAACTCCTTCAGCAAAAATGCCAAGTGCCAGTGAGTTTTCTCTCTTGACAGGTGCTGAAGTGTCTGACTGTCTCCCTGTCTTGAAGGTGCTGTGGAGCCAAGATGGTTTTGGAACCTGTCTGTAGGTTCAGGTGCTGATTTCTCCAGGCATTCATACAAAACACAAATAAAGGCATATTACTGAATGCATCATTTCTAAAGTTACTCTAAGGAGGTAGGGCATAGGAAAAGGAGTCTGAAGCAGAATATGTTAATCAAAATATACCTCTGGAAGGTTTGCCTGAGCCCGCAGTACTGCAGGGTATCCAGTGTTTTGATGCAAGGATTGAGGAGAAGTTCAGAAGGAAGACATTAAGAAGCCTGTATTGTTTCTGGAGATAGAGATGGACTGCCCAGTGTGGCTGCTCTGACTGATACTTATCATAGATTTTCAATAAGAGTGGGAAATATCCCTCTGTAAGAGCTCTCCAGGGCTTACCAGCCCAGAAATCCATGGCAGAGACTTCAGCCACTCTTACAGACTAACTGGGGTACAGGACATTTTAAGGAAATTCTTTAATTTTATATGCAAACATAATAATATGTTTTATAGATTTATATTCTGTAACTTTGTTCCATTATTGCAAATCAGTGCTTTTGGGTAAACACATTCTTCAGCCTTTAAATCTCTGCTAGTGATAAAGCTGACACAGCCTCACTTTCTGGTAAGCAAGCCCTGCACTTGTGAGGGTGTGGTGGTTCTTAAACCTCAGACTAGAGGACTCCTGTAATTACCAGGCTCTCAGCAACTCTCTCACGGAAAGCTGAAAAGCAACAGGGATCCCCCCATGTTTCTTGGACCACCTTGGAGCTGGTTTGATGGAGGGACTGACTGGTACTCCTGCAAGCCAGGAAAGCTCCTTGTCAAGGGCCAAGAGAGCAGGCTTGGACCCTGGGGTTCCTGCAAGAGCTTCTGGCATTTATCTCGCTCTCTTGGCCTGTGTGGGGAGACAAAAAGCTGCTGTCAAAGTCAGAGCTTTATCATCTGAGAGTGAAAGGTCTCCACTTCGAGATTACTTCCCCTAACAAACACACACACACACACACACACACACACACACACACATATACACACACCACACCACCCCCCATTCATTACTGGTTGTATTTTTTCAGAATTTTTCCTTAATTTCAAGAAAACTTTATGCGAGTGCACACAGGAGGTGTTCCTTGGGTCTGGAAATAATTGTATGTTCCCACACTCACTGAGATGCTGCCATCACTTCTTCATCTCAGGACTAGTTACTGTTAAAATTAGCAATTAAAATATATAAGAATGTGAGAAAACAGTTCTGCAGATTTGATGTTCTATCAATTCAGTGGGATTTGGAGCTGACTTCTTCTTACAGGTGCAGTAGAAAGTTTGTTTGAGGAGAAAAAAAAATACAGATGGACCACAGGACCGTGTTTCATTCACAGTGGAGGTCAAGAATCTGATCGGTCTGGGGCAGCATATGAGAGTAAATACCCAGAGTTGATACTTCTTTGGAGATGTCCCAGCCATTTACTGTCACCCATCTACAACCATGGGGAAATCAGGCCCATGTGGGTAAATCCATACCAGGGCGCCCAGCTTGAGCTTCAACTCCTTCATATGCTCCTAATATCTCCTTTTCAGTTAGAGTATAGCGAGCCTTGAAGTGATTGGTACTGAGGCACAGCTCCTATTAGCACCCCGAGAGCCAGTGCTGGGCTGGATGGGCAAAGGGAAGGTCCCCTCTACGCATCATGCAATGGATCGTGGAGAAGCTGCCAGGAGCCCCGGGGAAAGTTCTCTTTCCTTTGTGAAGGGCTGGGAGCCCTGGAATGGGTTTTCCCCAAGAGAGGGACCTGCACTTTTTTGCTTTAACCCCAGTCAGCAACTAAGCACCATGCAGCTGCTCACTCCTCCCCACTCCCAGTGGAATGGGTAGACAATCAAAAATAAAATAAAACTCAAGCATTAAGAACAGTTTAATATGTAATATAAACTAAAATATAATAACAATCATAAAAACATAATAAAAATTGTAATGAAAAGTAATATAACAAAAGCAGAGAGAAATAAAACCCAAGAGAAGACAAATGATGCACAATGCAACTGCTCACCACCAGTTCCAAAGCAGTGATCCACCCCTCCCAGCCAACTCCCCCCAGTTTCTATACTGAGCCTGACACCCCATGGTTTGGAATATCCCTTTGGCTAGTTCAGGTCAGCTGTCCTGGCCACGCTCCCTCCCGGCTTCTTGGGCACCTCCTTGCTGGCAGAGCCCGGGGAACTGAAAAATCCTTAACTTATCCTAGCAACAGCTAAAACATCAGTGTGTTATCAACGTTATTCTCACAGGGAATCCAAAACACAGCACTGTACTGGATACTAGGACGAAGATTAACTCTATCCCAGCCAAAACCATGACACTATGTCTTGACAGCAAAGGGGAATGGAAATGACTTCTGCTGGCTTGTGGTTTCTGGTGAGGCCATAACCTGCAGCTTTTAGCTTGCAAGCGTTTGATGAGCTGATAGCTGCCAAGCAGCCCAGTCTCTGCAGATGACCTGGCATGTAGCCCATGGCAGGACCACAGCCTGGGTGAGGGTCCAAACAGCTTGAGGCTGCGAGGACCCTGTAACCCAGCTTTCATGGGTGAGCTGCAAGGACCCAAACTCAACACTGACCACAGTGTCAGCTTGCATTGGATACCCACAAAAGTCATTTTATCAGGGTCCTCAGGATCATGTAATGCCACGGGTACCATATCAGGTCAGGATATTTTCTGATTAAATTTAAGTAACCAAAATACACTATGCAGTTGTCCCCTGTCTTGTTGGATGTACTCTTGTCATGACTTGGAGCAAGACACACCCAGTAACACACTGAACATTTAAGTTAAAATCCTGGTTATGTAGTGCCACATCTGAACAAGAAAGACTATGGAATAGATAAGATTTGATTAATTAGTGTGTGCAAATCATATCACTTGTGAGATACCGAATAACAACTTTAGACTAAGAAGCTCTATTACTGCTATCACCAAGAACCCGGTCTTCCCAAGGCTAAAACTCACCCGTGCTGCAGCACCAAGGTTTTAATGAGGACTGGGAGCAGATTGCAGTTACAGTTAAGGGCAGGAGGAGCTCTGTCACTGAGAGGAGCTCCTCTTTCCTTGTCACATCAATGGTGTAAAACAATCTCACACAAGACCAGCAGATATACCTAATTTGTTATCTGCAGTTAGAATTAATTTGCTGTCTGCACTTTTGAAAAGTCCCAACTTATTTTTCACTTCTGACATGTCTGACATTTTTCCTACTATTCTGTTTCCTGTTCATGTTACTTAGCCTAATTTAAGTCAAGATGCAGCCTACGCTATTGGCAGATATAACACTTCTACATTTTTGAGCATCTGTCCTATATATTTAATTTACATTTAACCTACCCTGCTTTAAGGCTTAAAGTGTAAAGGTCACAGTCATTACCTAGCCAATTTATAGGTGGTGTGAACAGTTGGGGAATTTATGCCTCAGGCTGCTATCACAGTACAGGTATGGTCCTGCATGTACCTCTGTCCATGTAACAGAGAAAATAACACTGCAGTGAAGAGGTTGAGAGGGTCAGATAGATTCCACAGCACCACTGTTGGGCTGAGTGGAAGCATCCCAGTAGCAGAGAGAAATCTAATCTCTTTACTGTTAAATATAATCTAGGTTTTAAAGTATGTTTCTGATTCTGGGTGAATTTGCATGAAGGTGAATAATGAGTATAGAGGCAGAAATACTTTGGTGTGAATTGTGCAGTGTAGGTCTTATGATTAGTAATGATAAATGTGAGGTTTGGACACTTTCTAAAGGGTACTACTATAGCTGCTGGTTGGGCCATGGCCATCCCAGAGCTGGTGGCAAGAGTAAACCTGATTTTGCTTGGTGTGAGTCTAGATACACTTCCCATGCTCTTCTACCTTTGAAAGGACACCCGAGCACACAGGTGAGAGCCGAACATATGCCACAGCACTGACACACCACTATCCTTTACACCACAGTATGCATCCCAGGGTTAAAGCAGCTTAAGGAGCTCAGCAGTCATGTGCTATGTTCACTGAGGCTCTGGACCCAGAAGATACCATCCATCTGGGATAAATGACCTGCCAGTGTAAGAGAGAGACTATAGAGACATCAGACTCCTGTTGCTCTTCATGTTGCTTCTGCCTGGCATTGGTCTACTTGCTTCATCCTGCCTTGGGCTTGTGTTTAACAGACCAAGCTGTTCAGTCCAACTGTCAAATACGCTGTCATAGAAGCTCCTGAGCACTCGATCAGGAGGTCCCTGATGATCGCTTGAGGTTCCTACAAACCCTTCTCTAGAAGACTGTCTGGGGATGTGAAGATACTGAGATGAGCAAAGACGGATCAAGGGAGTATTTGTAGTGACTTTGTGGAGACATTGGGCTGGGGCCCTTCTCATCAGTATTGTCCAGGAGCGTTGTCCAGGCTGTAGGTGATGTATTTTAAAAAATGGATCATGCATGCTGTTTCTGAAGCAGGCTTTCCTCCTGCACTCCTGATCTGAGCAGACCAGGCTACATGCAGTGAGGCATGGCTCACCTCCCGCTGTACAGTGAACCGAGCCCTGGCTCACACTCCTCTGGCTCTGCAGGCGTTGATGCAGCTGCTGCATGTTCACACCAGTGTGGAAGGGAAATGATGCCCAGATCATGTCCATACAAGGACAGTTCTCTGCAGCTCTTGAAAGAGAAGAACTACTTAATGAGGGAGGCTGCTTCTGGTGTTAGAAAGTTCACCTGAGTTTGCCCTGCCAAGGTGCAGCTGGTTGCATGGGTTGGAGATGACAGTGCATCAGCCTCCACCTAGTCCTCCAACCTCCTCTACCAGTGTCAGGTGGTGACTCCAAACCCAACACACAGGGCAGAGGCAGACAAACAAGTTGGGAGAAAATTGGTCATTGGCAGAACTGTTTTATTTAGTCTCTTGTTTTTGTATGTTCCAAGACCAGCAGGCGGTTTAAGTATCTCCTCCAGGTGAGGATAGACAGTGATGGCAGTAGCCTGAAGGCGCCTGCCAACACTACAAGACTTCTCAGGTTTGGAAGGAGAAAGGCTGCTTCCAAGAAAGCAGAAAGGAGAAATGTCTGGCAGGAACCTGGATCTGTGACTCCTTTTGTATGGTTGTAAGGCTGAGAGGGAAGAAAGTACCACAGCCTGGAAAACCAAGCTGGGATCCCGAAGGAGAGGCAGCCCTGCACCAAGAGGACATTTCAGGGTGCTGAGCCAACTGGGATGTCTCAGCCACCAAGGATCGTCATTTCAAATACTTTAACAGCAGATTTTTCAAGGGTTTGGCACCTGGAATGCCTCTGAGAAGCCATGCAGTTCCAGCGGGGGAGCTTAATCAGCGGGTGCAGCCTATGCTGCTGAAGACAAGCTGCTCAGGACCAGCCTTGCTGCTCCCCACCAGATACTGAACAAAAAGCCGAGTCATTGCCAGGCTGCAGGGTGAGGTTTGGCTTCAGTGTCTTCATGAAATTCGAATTCCTGCTTTTCTGTTCTCTGGGAGAAAATGGTCCTGCTAAGCTTAAGAGGTCTTCTGCTGGATGGTGACATGGAAGGGCCAGGAATGATGGATTCAAGGGTAGAAGACAGATAAAGCACCTGGCTCTGTTCAGTCCTTTCTTGGCTGTGGCTAATTTTCAGGATTTGACACAATGCATGCACAGCTGCTGATAACTACGTGGGAAATTCTTTTTGGTCCTCACTACTACTTTTTACCAACACCCTCCCTTGCAGGAACAGTACTGTTCTGCAAGGGAAATGGAGCAGGGAGCACATGCAGACAGAGTTCAGTTGCACACCTGAATTCACACAATGTGAGCTGCAAGGCTGGGTTCTTGCATTTGAAAAATACATGGGGATTAACAGGCCAGGAGTTTTAGAGCTGGATGCTTTCACTTTAGTCACTGGAATACAAATGGCTCTCATCTCAGAGGAACCTGATGTTATCCCTTCATGCTGATGGGATTTGGTATTTGGGCAATGTGAAAAACAGAATTAATTGCAATTGCCTAAATATGGGCATGGGAAATTAGCTCTGGACACTCAGAGATACTCATGTCACCTGCTTTGAGACATGTGGAAATAAGATGATTTAATCAGAATGAATCATCCCAAGATTTCTCTACTGAGAGTCAAACATCTCTGGGACAGTCAGCACAGTGGTTTAGAGCTCACATTTAGATGGGTCCACCTTCTGGAGGAGGCTATTTCCCTCCAAGTGAATCAGAAGGGACCAGTGTAGAGCAGCATCTGAGATGCCATGTCTGAGCGGAGGAATCCACACCCTCATATTTCATGTTCTGTGGATGGAAATAATGCAGAAGGATCCCGTCCTTGCAAAGCCAGTCAGGCTGCTCATGAAGTAGCCAGCCAGCAGAGCTGTAGTGGCAGCAGTGGGTGGTCCAGCCATCTTCATCTTCATGTCTACTGCACCCCAGGAACAGGGGATCCTCCAGCACAGGCTGCTGGGCCAGGACAGGAATTCAGGCCTAAAGAAATGAGAGTATGTTCTGGTGAAGTTTTGGGGTGCAGGACAAATTTATAGCCATAACCCAAGCTCCAGTGATTCATTGGTTTTGAGGTCAGAAGAGATGTTATCATTCCTCCTGAGACATAAAGTGGCTGCAGTATCACCAAGTGATTCCAGTTCATAACCCCAGTGATGCTGCAGAAAGCTGCCTGGTCTCGTACTCAAAATCTCCAAGTACTGGAGAATCCACTCTGAAGTTGTGTCAATGATTCATTAACCTTACCTCAGCTTCCAGCAGCTACTGGTTTAGTTTGCCTGCTATCGTCAGAGATCTACTTTACTTCTGGCTAATTATAGACTATAATCAAGTCACTTTGTAGCTAGTTAGTCACATTTGTGAGAAAATACTCTATACCTAAATTCCCCTTATAGCTTCAAACTGGGAGCATAACTCATAGTTATTACATGTTTTCTGAAATGTTATCACCCCATAAGAGTCTGTGTTCCACTGGTGGGTACAATATTTTTGGATCAGTTAGTGTTTTGGTGTAGTAAGATGGAGGGTCAACCTACCAGTGCCTGGACACTGCTGTTATTATAGCATTCCTGAAAAGAAGGGCTGTCCCATGGGCAGCAACTTCCTCTGGAGGACTTGCTTGGCTTCCTGAGAAGTTCTTCCATGTGGCGTGGCTCCTTTGGCTACAGACATATGGCAAACACAGAGGACAATCAATTTCTGTTGGAGCTGTATCCGAGAGCAGAATGTCACTTCCTTCTGGGATATTTGTGGTAGTTTGACACCTCTGTTGTCCCTTCTGCTGAGCAACGGAGATGTTGAGTGGCAGACTGGTAAGTACCGTAGGGCCCTAATTGGGAGAAGGCTCCAGCCAGCTGGATGCTATAAACGCCCATGGAGAATGTAAATCCGTGCACATAATTAGCTTTTAAGCTGAATGCACAAGAACAAGATGTTAACAGAGAGGGAAAACAACTTGTTTAATGTTATATGGTGACTGAGGTTTATAACTTGAAGCATCACCATTGATATCCAGATACTGAAAGCAGAGTCTAGTCCTTTTATCTTCTCACTGAAGGTTTTGCACCCAGCCTGGTGACAAGCTTCCGTGGATCAGCTCCATGCTGCTGAAAAGTGGCATTTTCACATTTGATTCTGTGCATTTAATGTCTGGGATTTTCTCCTAATCAGCAAAAAATGAAATTAAAACACTGTATGAGGTCTGTAGAAGTCATGGTAACTATCTTCTGTTGGTCTTGTCTTGCTGTTTACCAGGCCTAGGATACCTAGTTGTATGTCCAGAGACAGCTCTGTGGCCTGCAAAAACACTTAACTCCTGTTAAATCTCTCTGACTAACACATCTTATGACAAGAGAGAGATAGCATGCCCCATGGTGCAGGCTGCACTTGTAGCTGAAGCTCTCAAACCCCTGGTTTCATCTACTAGCACATAATAAAAAAAAAAAAAAAAAAAAAAAAAAAAAAAGAGAAATGGGAGCTTTGGCACGGTGCTAGATTTAGATACAGTTTTCACAGTTTTGCAAAGCCCACAGTGGTGGCAGGGGGATTCCTATTTGATGTGTATCATCTATCTGTGTAAGTAGCAGTCTTCCATAATGCACAACATTCAATGTTCTAAGACTCATAAAAACATGTAGAGAAGAACTGTGCAATTAAACTAGGGCTTTTCTTCCTAAACCTAAGCAGAAAGTGCCTGGCGTGAGCCTTGCTGGGTCCTAGGGCCCACCACTGATGCTGTAACGCAGCAGAGACGGGGATTATTTCAGATTTCTGAATGTCCTCGCAGTTTTCTATCTGTGGCAATGCGAACCATCTAGAAACTCACCCTCTGTGAATTGGTATTGCTTCATCTATTTCTGGCCCAAAAAGCAGCTCCTATGCTTCAGTTTTTAAGAGAGATTTATCTTAGTTGCAAGTATTAAGTACATAGCACATGGCAGCCTTGTTAAGTGGGTTACTGAAGGCAGGCTTGGCAAGAGCTGGCCTTTGCTGTAAGCATAAAGTGCAGGGAATACAAATGAGCTAACAGCTTAAAGAGACTTAGAGAAGGTAAGAAAAACATAAGCATAATTAAATGAGACCACAACTATGATGACACGTTTCCAACTGCAAGTGGAGAGACAAGTCACTCGGAGAGCAGTAACTACAGAGGCTGCGTCGCTGACTGAGCAGTGTCAATCCCCATGGATTAACCTTGTGCTGAGGACAAGTCCATTGTCAAGGCTCTAGTGTGCCCCAAGTCTCTTCTTCCAGAAGAACTGTGAGCTCTAGAAAAACATTAAGGAGAAGAAAAGGCCTCTGCAGTGTAGTGAAAGGTCCAAAAATGAAGGAATCAAATCCAGTGGGGATCTGCTCCCTTAACAGATACTCAGGCAAGGATGCGGGCAGATGTTGGCAGGCCAGAAAAGGTTTTGAAAGAGGTGTTGGGTAGGACAAGCAACAGTCTGAGAGGACTAGAAAGCTAAGCAGTTCACTGCCATAGTGAAAGCAAGGGCTGAGACTACACAGCTGGGAAACATGAGTCCTGTTTCCATAGAATGCTGGTTTTTTTCTAATTTTCCAGGAAAAAAAGTAAGACCTTCGTGAATTTAGGCAAAAAGGCACAAGAATAAGATACTCATCATTTTTTTTTGCAAAATAGTCTTTGTTTTTGAGAGGAAATAATGTTTTGTTGAAAGGTTTCAAAAGGTTTTAGTCAACACTTAGCATTCAAATACCCTACTCAGCAGTCGTTTCTGTCGTCATGACAGGGTGCTGGGTGAATCAATCCTCTCCTCCAAAAGGCAGTTGTCCTTCCTACATCCGTTTCCCATAACTGATTCATTTGCACTTATGTGGCTTCATTGCCACTATATGGGCCGGAGCCCCACCAGCTCACACATGAAACTCTTCTCTGAGGGGTCAGACCAGGGCCAGCGTGACTCAGGAGCCGAGCTCTGTCATGGGAGCCTGATGCAATGAAGGACATTTGATCTTCCTCAGCTCTCCTTATTTCTTCCATAAAATCTTCTACCCCTGCTCAAGCTATCACCATGGATATTAAAAAACAAACAGAACAAATCCAGACCTCTGTAGTATTCAAACACTACAAACCCCATTGTCTTGTCCCTGAAGCTGGTGTGAAGAGCATCAATAACATTATTCAGTGGACAGCCAGCACAGCAGGGGATGGAAGAACGTGTGATGTAGTCTCTTACAGGTGGTAGCATTAGGATCAAAATACTTCAGCAAGTGCTAGCAACTACAGAAACAGTCATCCCAAGCCTTTAGTTTCTTCTTGAAGCCAGTAGAGCCCATGATCTCAAAGCTGTGTCTGCAACCTGCAGACTCCTGAGTGGAATCAACCTGGTGATATATTGTCTGGTTGCAGAAACCAACCTGGATATTAAGTGGTTGTAGGGGGAAGCTCTGGGCTCTGGCAGCGGGTCCCCTGTTCAGTGTCAGCTTAGCCCAAGGTACACGGTAAATGCCAGTGGGGTCCATTGCACCAGCAACTGCAGACTGAGGGAGTACATCCAGCCTGCTTGCTGTGGATGGGGTTATTTGTCCCCTCTGAACTACAGAGAGTAGGAACTAATGAGAAATGACATGTCTCCAAGCTCTGCACCCACAGTGGGTTAGGCAAGCTGACGTGGTCACACCTGACCCCTGCAAGCTTACTTGGTCACGGTTAATGTGGATGCAGCCCTCCCTGAGGGAAGCTGGCCCTGGTAAACGCTCCCTTCGCCTCTGGAGCGATGGAGGTAGGATGCTGTCCTAGAAAACTCAAGCTGCCTGTCTCTGCCTCCAAGGTCAGGCCCTGGAATTCTTCTGGGTTCAGAGGAAACATTAGAAAATTTCTCACACAGACACAGAAAAATTAACTAAACCCAGAGAAACCACAGATCATCTCTGTTCCCAGGAGAGGGAGATGTCATTCCAGGAGGATGTCTGGAGTGGTCCTTTCTCTATCCCAGACCAGTTTCTTATCCTTCCCATGGGAACTAGAATTATAGAGTTTCATCCTCTGAATGTCATTTAGCATTTGTAACATTTTATAGTTACTGATTTTGGTTTTTTCTGCTCCTTTTGGTGTGCGTCTTGGCCCTTAAGCTCTGGGACACAGCTTGACGCTCTTTGGCAGCATGGCTTAAAACATGGCAACTCATTTTAGGTGAATGGTGAGAAATATTTTTGAGGAAGTTTAAATTATTTTATTCTTTATGTATAATTGAAAATGGAATCTGGAAAACATATGGAATGTGACAGAAGTATGGATTCTGAAAGTCTATTTTAGTTTAAAAAATCTGTTAATAATGATGTCCAAGATTATTTTTTTTTTTTTTTAAATACAGTTTTGAAAAAAACTCCACTTTATTAAACTTTCCATGTTGAGCTAATAGAGTCAAACCTGGCATTTTACAATAAACCTTCTTCTCTAACTGGAAGATCTTTCATTTAAACCTTGTTTTGAAGGAAAAATTGAAGTGAGCTCATGGTCTTTTTGTGGTGGTAGGATAACAACAATTCCCTTATAGCTTGAGGACTCCTTGACTGCATCTGTAACATGGCTTGACTCATTTATTTCAGCAGGCTGGATCTCAAACTGGTGTTGATGTGCTGTTTGTTCTTTCTCTTCTGCCACACACCCCTTGGGAGTCCTCCGTCTCCTCATTTTTAATAGCATATTTTTTTTCCCTCTTTTTGAAGGCTGTAGACGTGGGACTCCACAGTGACCTAACATGGTTCTTTGGTGTGCTGGAGCCCTTCATCTCCTGCTGAAGTTCATGCAATCCCTGACAATACTGGGCACGCACCTAATTCTCCATAACTACCTGAAAGTGATTAGTGGATGCTTGCAAAATTTGTTTCTTAGTTCTTGTAGTTTGTTAGTTCTTGTAATAATCTGGAATAGAGGCTGTCCAGATGGATTTGAGTTTGTTACACAAAGTGCTCAGTCATTCCTGTGGTAAGACTGGGCTTCACTTCCTGATCTGCAAATCTCACTTTGCTAAAGATGAAACTTCTGGGCATGAATTCTTTGGGTTTTAACCACAGGGAGAAAACAGGATTTGACATATTCATGTCATTTGGTCCAGTTTCCTGCCACTACCTGGACAGCTGTAGTCCATCTGTGTGAAAGACTGATTTTTAACAAACACAAATCTTCAGCTGTAAGAAGAGCTGGCTGCTGAAGCACCTCTTCTTGCCATGTACAGAATGCTCTACCATGCCTTGGAGCACTCCTAGATAGACAGATGCATTGCAGGTATAAGAGAAAATAGTTCTCATGAGCATCAGTGTGCATTCCCATGGTTCCTGGTGCTACTCACACCACTGCCTGATTTGGCCCTTTACTGCTGCTTCGGTGGTAAAGGTAAGACCTGAACTCCTCAGGGGTGAAAAGCAAATCTGGAGTCAAACTCTTGACTGGGATAAAATGAAGCACCCCATAAAATTCCAGCTCGCAAGCATGAGCCATTGCCAGGGCAAGGTCTGGAGATGAGGTGAAGGATCAGCTCCTGCAAGGCGGTGGGGCATGGAGCCTGCAGTTTGGGACTTACTGGTTTAATGAATAAAGGTATAATGCTTTATACCTTCATTCACTGAATGTTGGTATAATGCTTTATAACAGGAAAGGACTTACACTGCCCGCTCTACACTTTCCCATTTTTAATTCAGGCTGTTTGAGAGCATTTCTCAGACACCAGCTTGGGGTGTGCTAGGAGGTGCTCAGTGAGTGACCATGCTGTGATATCTAGTGTCCTCAGCAGAGTGAAAATAGGAAGCAAAGGTGACTTCATTCCTCTTGATCTGTTCCTGGGGCTGCTGGCGCCCATATGGGCCCATGGTCGAGCCTGGAAGGTGTCTGCAGTTGCTGTGGTGGCCCAGCCACTTTCTGCCTCTGTGGTCTCTCCACCTTTGTTTTAAACCAACATGCTTCCAGGAATGCAGAGCTGAAATGACAGAGGTTTTTCCCCCCTGCAGCAACTTCAACCAACAGCGTGAACTTCTTGCAGTAGCATCCCGTGAGCTAGCAGCCCCGGAGTGCCAGCGGCAGAAGGGCAGAGAGCAGTGGATCATCGGCTGGAGATGGCTTCCTGCAGCCAGCATGTCCCTGGCTCCTCTCTCCTGCCAGACGGGCTGGCTGCACAGGGTGACGCAGTAACCAGCAGCACTGGAGCTCTCACTTGCCTGTGGCACCTGCCCAAAAGAATTAATCAGAGTCACTCACTGACTGCCTTGGAGGAGTCACCTCCATGCACCCTGCCAGGATCTGTGGGACTTCAGAGAAAGAGGACACTGTTTGGGTAATTTGTTGATGCCAAATGCATTCATTATCTATCTCTCAGTATCAGATAAGCATCTGGAAGAATTGGTCGGCAGCCACGGGGATGGTGCTTTCTGGCAGTGTCTGATGGCCTGACCAGGGCAGAGAAAGCCCCAGGGAATTGCTGCACAATGGAAAGAGGAGACACGTCGAGTGCAAGGCCAAAACTGTGCCAAGTACCACTGCATCTGAATCCCATAATAACCGAGCCTTTCTTCCCTCCTGTGGCCTGGCAGCTGGAGTCCTGACAGCCCTGTGTCCCCTGTTCCAAGGGGAGGAAACACGCTGTCCTCTCCACCTCACCTCCCCGCACAGAAGCACTGCAAGAACAGCACCTTTGGAGCAAGACAGGGCCAAGCCAGAGCAGTGCATGTTCCCGACCTGCATCGTTTTATTACGGTTATCTTATCAGCCCTGGGGCTCACAGATGACTATACCTAGGAGCCTGCAGCCATGGTAGACTGGCTGGGTTATGTAGTGGTCTGTGAGTTGTGGAGTCAACAAAGACAAAAAAAAATAAGGATTCTCCCAAAGCCCAAGTACTCATTGCATATCATTAGAAAGGAGGCTGTTTAAGCATCTCATGAATGCTCAACATCAACGATTGCTCTTTGAAGCCTACCCGTATTCTGCATGAATGGTTACCCTGTGGTTGAGCAACTGGTCAAGCATCTGGATCCCAGGGCTCCCACCTCTGCTCTGTCCACATCTATCTGTCCTCTGAAATGAGATGGCATTTCCTTTGTCTGTCTAGTCATTTGGGTGTGGGCTAGAAGCAACTGGGATTCTTCAGAGGAGAAACATGCTGTTGAAAAGTGTTTGCTTGTCAAAAAAAGTGTCTTAGATCCGGGATGGTGTCTCTGGTGGGGTGTGGAGGGAATTAGTCACCCCAAAATAACCCAGAGGTTAGGGCATTTGCAAAGGCTGAGGCACATTTAGAAGCTGAGCTTCATTTAAAGCAGGAACTGGAATTTGGTCTCCCACATGCCTGATGAACATCCTAACCACAGGGCTATTCTGGAAACGACTTGTGTTTGTCCAGAAAACATTTCCAGATATCTCAGTTATACTAAATACATATTAAAACCCAACCATCAGTTGTTTCAGGCCTGCTTCTTTTCCCTAAATAAAACTCTTGCTTTCTGTCCCTGTCTTGCACAGATGCTTCTTTGCTGTATGTACATAGAGCTCTGGGCACAATGGTGACCCTTCAGTTGAGCAACATCCCAGTGCCAGAGATAAAACAGGTAAGATGTGATGTGCAGGCCAGATGAGGTGCTCTCTCCAGTTACAGGGCTGGCCTGGGTGCTCTCTGGCTTAAGTACCAAAGACCTATCCAGTTCTTCTGTGGGAAAGAGCAAGCGCTGAACCGGCAATAAGTTGTTATTCCTGGAAAGTGGAATTGATGATGATAATCAGTTCTTTATAGAGCAAACTCCCAGTTTCACATGCAAAACGTGACTCATTTGGAGGAGAATATTCAAGGAGTTTTCTGGTCCTCCCGCAGCTGCCATGCTTTCCCATCACTGATAACATTTTATATCGTAATTACTATTTTTTTTCCATGCTACGCACCATGGTTCCCATCTCTGAGATTCACCCATTCATCAGCCATTACTGGCTAGATCTTGCTTCTCAGGCACTTGTGTGGCCGTGATATTGATACTGCCCTTCATTTAACAAGAGCTGTTGCCTCAGTGCAGACAGATATATTTGTAGGTGGGCAGTGGCAAAACAAAGGGCTTTGGCAAGTTCACCATTGCCCGTCTAACATCAAGGATCCAACATGGGAGGTGGGTGACTGCAGCCTGCAGCCAGCAAACCACAACATGGCCCAGGCACAGCTCTGGTCATGGTGGCAGGACACCAGCTATGGTGACTGAACCCTCAGCTGGGTAAATAGTCCAAGGTCTGCAAATTTCCAGGACAAGCTGGACTGCCTGAGACTACTGAGAGAAGGCAGCAGTAGTTGTCTGTGTCTCTACTTTTCACACCCATCTTTTTTCAGGGGTCACTTATTTGCTGATAATTTTCTGTTCTTCATCACTGACCTAGCTGCCCCCTTTGAACCGGTCTCACTTCCCAGAAGGGACTTCTTGATAGATGCAACCATTTAAAATGGTGATGTCTTTGGGATAGCACTGCTGATCTTTATAAACAGTTCAGGAGTTTCACCATCAGTGTCCCGAAATCTTTAAATTGGAGTTTTCATGCCCACTGAACAACAATGCATCATTAACTCAGTCACTGTGCCCAAACCACACCTCGAGCAAAAACCTGAGTGAACAGATAGGCTTGTAATGTGTCCTTAAAGCCAGCACATTCCTGTCTGAATTTCACGTCTGCTCCACTGTCTGATGGAGGAAGTGAATTCCACAGCTGCTGCCCCTGCCGAAAATGCTCTGCTTCCAGCCACCCACGTCTACAGCCAATTTTTTCAGACATGAGGGGCTTGGGTTGCCTTATTTCTGGGAACTGCAGTTTTCTGCCTGTGCGAAACTTGTTTTCTCTGAAAAATATTAGGTTAGGCAACCAAAAATGGGCCTTCTAGTCATGCATGTAAATCTTAGCTAAACCCTGTCTGTTGCTACCAGCATTTTCCAAGATGCTATCAGCTGATGGGGTGGTGCATATGCAAGGTCTCCAAAATAGCTCAGCTCATATCACAGAGGAAGTTTTGTGCAATTCCTTTGAGACTATGTACTTCCAATTCAAAACGTCTTCCAGCCTTGCGCAGAATATAAATCCCCACATGCCCTTTAACTACTGACAAATACAGTGCAGCAGACATACTTGGTATTCACTCATAGTGAAGTTTCTTTAGTGAGAACAACATTCTCTGGGACTGTAAAAGGAATCACTCGACTGATGTTAATAAACTGACAGATTAGAAATTGGAGGAAATAAGAGGCTGAGGCACTGCTGCTGAAAATGCTCACAAGGCTGGAATAGCTCTGTACATTGTGTCAATCTAGTCAGTTAACTGGAAGGAAGAATCCAATTTATTCTGAGGCCCAACATGATGAATAAGTCATTTTCCCGTATGGGAGCAAGAAGAACTCCTTGAAACACATTGGACAATTCAAAGAGAGCCTTTTGGCATTGAGTAATAAGTGTGGAGAAAAAAAGAAGAAAAAAAGGTTCAGTTTTGCGAGTGATTTTCTTCTCTCTGTTGAGGAATTTAATTTTATCTTTACACTTAGAAGCCTGCAAGTCAGGATCTTTTTTTTTTTTTTTTTTCCCTCCATCAAGAAAAGGTATCTGTGCTAAAAGGAAATGGGCCTGAATTACTTTATTCAGTATGCGGCTTTTGCATTTTGCATCAAGAAGTACTTATAACATTATTCTGTGAATAGTGCCTGTCAAAATGCACATGGTGGATCCAAGATAGAGAATTTCCTTTGTGAATCCTCGGAGGCTGGCCATTTGCAAGATAAAATTTGCTAGAAGGAAGTAACTTTAACCCTTAGTTCTTGTTCCCATCAAACGGGTGAAAGAGAAAATCAGACTGCTGGCTTTAAATACTACTGTATCTATATCTTCACATAAGAAGTCAGTTACAATGGGACTGCAGAGGAGAATGGTGTATGATGATGCCTTTTCAGGGCTGTGCGAGATGGTGACCTGTTCAAAGAAAGACCCAAGTGAAACACCAGGTGTTGGCCCAGAGTGTGAACGAGGACTTCACCATCCTGCCGAGTGTTACAGGAGATCTGTCACCTGTCATATTCCCCCCAGGGTGTTGACAGTCTCTATACACTCTCCACATCTCGGCTTGCATCCAAACACCCTTGAACATTAGGAAGCTTTAGTCCTGGATCCAGATCAATCATATGCTTGAGGCTTGGGGCACGAGTCACTGGGATCAGTGTAGAGGTCAGTTTACTAAAGAGGTTAACAGTGAAGAAAGTCCAGTAACTCCTGGTGTCAAAGCTTGGGAGCAGAGGAAGGTCTGCTGAAAGACTGACTTACTGAAGAGAGGGGAACCACTAACCCTCATCCGTCAGAGAAAAATATGTCAGAAAGAAACATTGGGATTCTCTTGAACTGGGCTAAAGCAAGTTCTGCCTTCCCCAGTTCCTTAGTGATATGCCTACACAGCACAGCCCTGCCGGGATGAGCTTCCTACACAGTGTGACCACATTGGCACAGTACTGTAACCTGGTTAGTCCTTTTTTCACTAGGCTAGTTATCCAGGCTAGAGTGATAGTGAGCTAGAGTTATCCAGGGTAGAGTGCTGTGAGAGCCCAACAGAGCCAGCTGCACTTCAGAGATGATTTGAATTACCTGATATTTTTCATGTCACCAAAATTATGCAGACTGGCTTTTTAATGTGATTACTGTTGCTTCTGTTTCCCATTATGACTGGAAATATCACAGCGACCAGAAATGCAGCGAGGACCAGAGCATGTGTGAGTCAGGACAGAGCCTGTTTGTTAAGACAGAGAGAGCTTCCCTGCATGGGAAGGGAGGGCCAGTTCCAATTTCAACTCATTTGCAGTTTTAGCCTGTTTCAGATACATGAAAAGGAAACTCTGTGAAATACCTCGGGCCAAACCTACATCATTTGTGCACGTTTCCTGGGGTAGAGCCTCCTGCTGCTTCTGCACACCTTGAAGCTTGAGCTTGCTTGCGAATGAACACCCAGCTCTGTGCACCAGCGTGGAGTCCTGGCAACCTCAGGGATGCACAGGCATGTTCACTCATGCACACTCAAGGGTGTTTTCATCAGTTCCTTGCAACAATTAAAACTGCGTTTTCTCGAAAATGACTGGGCCGGGTCTCTGTGTGCAAAACAAGCTTTAGCTCCATTCTCAGCCGTGCTCCTCACTCATGGTCATACAAATGGGAGGAAGAGCTGGTTTTGTATTCATAGTTTATTCTCCTCTCATTTTATTGTCCTTCAGACACACTAGTATTCAATTTATTGATGTACTATATAATGTAACCTTAGCTTCAGGCATTATCTGTCCTCATTCTATTTTCAACAGCCAACCTGATCTTTATATGTTATTTCCTGAACTAAAGGCTCAGGCCTCTTTGCTGTCGTATTTGTGACTATTTTGCAATCTGCACTTGAAAGATAAAGCCATTAGCCCAAGTCCTGATGATTTCATGATTAACATTGAAGAATTATGGGCAATGCATCACACTGCATCTCACATTATAGATATGGGAATGTTTTTCCCCATACCAGAGTTAAACACTTATATTCAGCACATCAGCCCTGATGCAGCTCTCAGCAGTGCCAAAGGATTCAATATAGGCATGAATATTTGTAAGTGTTAGTACTAGCGATCTTTCTGGATGAGACATACTTTTCTGAACAAATGTAGTATTATATAGGCACTTGCTACATGGAGCAGATTAGACTCCAAAGCAATGACTTATGCTGGAGGTCTCATGGAACTGGTTGCAAAATACAATTAGTTTTTTAAAATAATATATGATAATGTACTAATACAAAAGAGATTGTTGTCAAGAACATGTAACACAGCCCTGGATGGCCATCAGATCAATAAAGAATTAGTCACCAGTTGGCACCAGTTTATAAATCACAGTGAAGGCACTGGTATCTTTTTGTCCTCTTTTGAATGCTGCCTGCTACAGTAAGGGCTGTCCCTTTGCTGGCTGGCTTGGGGCTACCCTAAAGAACAAGTCAGTGACCTAGCAAATGTCAGTGACCTCAAAGCATTTGCTTAGATTGAAAATGGATACAGAAAGCTGAGAATGAAATTAGGAGGTTCCGTAAGAGTTCATTAAAACCTTCAAAGCCACAAATTCTCAGTGGAGGAGGCCACTTTGCAGAAACACTCCTATTCCCAATGACATGCAGAATCCTGCAACTAGAGATAAAGCACTATATCACTGATAAATAAAGGAGAAATAGTGATAAATATCCATTGCATGATCTACTTATTTTTAAAAAATGCCCAAGGAAACTAAAGATCATGGAAGAAGAAGCAGTGCTTGGGACAGAAGACAGAAGTACGTTCAGGTTTTGAAAGCATCTTCAGAATAAAAGAATTGAAAAGACATTACATCATTAAAACAATTTTTAGGGAGCAAACAATTGAAGGTGTTGGGTGTTTTTTTGGGGTTTTTTTTTGTTTGTTTTTGTTTGGTTTTATTTTGTTTGTTTTGTTTTGTTTTTTGGTGGTTTTTTTTAATATGTAAAAGTTTTCTGGTGCAATTTTTGATCTAATAACCCAAGAGATGCTCCAGGAGAGATATTTACCTAGGACACATAAGACCAAGAGAAAGTCCTAGAAAAAAGCCAGGGAACTCCTCACCCACTTGGTCACTAGGCCATCCCTTTGTGTTTTGTGAAATAAAAAAAAAAAGTTAAAACTCTTAAATTCCTCCCACTGCATAACAGGAATACATTCAACCATTTTTAATGTAGTCAAATGTGCTCCAGGAGAAAGGGACTGCTATCTACGGCTGATACAACACAGGTAATAAGGTGTTCCTGCAGTGATGGACCAGAAAAGTGTAGTGGGGAGATTTTAGCTCCATGCACAGCACAAGTGTGACCAGTATGGAAAAATGGGGTGGGATTCCCCTCTTGTTATGTGTCTGAAGAAGGGGTGTCCCAGTGTGCCCCTCCCCTTAGAGTCAGTGGAGACCTTATCAATACTGTTGATGGACTCTGAAGGACAACTTGTCCCTTTCTGAAGCAGGCTCTTACTTTTGCCAAGTGAATTACTCCCTGGGTTACACAGGCTGGATAAATCAGCCCTGTATGGGGGATGAACAAACTGTGGACTGGGAGCAAAAACCCCCAGTACCTACAGAGACACACTGCTGGATGGGAATTTAAGAGAGATGCTGCCACTACCGCTGCCATACTGCCTCTAGGGCTGGTGTCAGTGGCTCCAAAGGACACTGGAAAATGGACTGCACACAGATGAGAGCTAGAAAAAAAAAGACTAGCATCAGAATAAATGCATTCATTCTAGGGAGAGGTTTGAGGAAGCTCATTTATTTAGCTTCTCCTAAATTAAGACTGATTTAATGACAAAGCATGGATACCCTCACTAGCAAGAAATACTGTGGGGAAACCACTTTTCAAGAAAGGAATCACGTCTGAAAGTTGAAATAAGATAAATTCAACTGTGGAGAAGGAAGAAATTTTAATGAATCTTTGTGCACATGTGGTTTAGATGATTCCAGTAGAAGGCAATTCCAGTAAAGGCAATGCAAAGCCACAGTAAGTGCAAATAAATGTCATACAGTTACAAAGGCACACCACCCAAAGAGATACAAGGGTGGGAGGATATGTGGTGGTGGTGCAGAGAGGGTTGAGAAAAGTAAATTCTTTAGGGCAACTGGGCAGACTCATTCCTGGAGACACATCACAACATCATGCACATCGCATAATCATCCACAGCTTCATCAGAACCTGGAGGTACAGGAAGGTGAGTGACCTTCCTCCCTCACTGGGCAGGGCAGGGCAAGGTGTATCATGCAGGTCTGAATCAGATCATGCTCAGATTGTTACTCTGCATCAATCTGAAAAAAAAATAAAAATCAGAATTACTCTGTTTTTAAGGCTGGCACTGGCAGAAGCAGGCACCTAACTCTGGACTTTTGGGAACGCCAGCTATATATGTCTCTAGTTGAGTCAAGGGAACATTTTTAATCAGCTGCATCATTTTATCCCTAGTCTCTCCACTATCCAATGAAACATCAGGGAGAAGCTGAGGAGCAGGCCATACTGCTCCTCAGCCCATGCAGTCCTGCTCTGACAAGGTGCCTGTCAGTGGCTTTCTGGCTCTTGCATTCTCCATTGCCCAGTAGCTCAGTAGGAGATCTGGAGGGGAACTTAAGCAAAAACCTCCCCTAGACCAGTAATTGCTCTCTAGGCAAATGATGCACTTGTCAGTGAGTCACCACAGATTTTCGGTGCTTAATAAAGGAAAATCAATAATTTATTATCGGAACAATTCCTTTTGTCTCCATGATGTCAATATTTTCCAGCAATATTTATAGCTTAAGAATGTGTATATTTGCTCTTTGGTTTTTGTTGTAGTATTATGTACATCAAAAACATAAAAAGATTGTGGGATAAAAGGAGATATATATGAGCACAGCAGTGACTGGTGAAGAATTGGTTTGAAACTGGTAGAGCCAGTGAAGGCAGGCAAGGCAGTGTCTCATACCCACTGACTTCCTCCCCTCTAAAGCATCCCAGTGCATTCCAAGGAGGCCGGCACACTTGGTGAACAAGATACTGTTATTCTCATTTTCCCATGAGTAGGTTTTTTCAGTTATTAAAAGTTCCAGAACTTCTAGCCCAGGTTTCTTGATCCTATTTGGAGACCACACTCCCATGCTGGAGAATTCTCTTCTCTTCTGAGCAAGCACAGAGCTGGCAAAGCCCGGTCCCAGCCTCCCCTCCTGCTGCAGCTGTGGAGTGTGGAAGAGCTGGGAAGGAGAGGCTGGAGCAGGATGAACCCTGGCACTTCCTACCAGGTGAAGAGGCACTTGGGGGCTGCTGTCTGGGGCAGGCTGGACTGCTGCCAGACTGGAGCTGACTTCTTGAGGCACCTTTTGCTGAGCTGCCAAGTAAAATCTTGTTGAGACAGAGGGATCTGCGTCCAGGAGGGAGCCTTGTCTGCAAGAATAACTCCCTAGGGAGCAGGGTTTGGGATCTCCAGGCCTGCTGCCCATCTGTTAGATAGGGACAACTCCCCCGGAGAGCAAGCAGAGGCACCTCCCGGGAGCAGAGGCATGTGGAGCTCCGGGCACACGTGTTACTACAGTAGCACCAAGTGGCCCAGATCAGCATCCTGCTGCAGTCGGATAATTGTGCCCACGAGCCAGGGGGTTGCTGGAAGCAGCATTATTACCCAGGTATGCTGGCTGGTGTAGCCAGGAGGTAAGGCGCAGTAGCATTAGTTCAGTCAGAAGGTATGATTAAGTCACCCAGCTTTATGAGAAATGAACACAGCCATGAGGAATGAGTCATGACTGCAAATGAAATGCATCTGAACTGAGTGAGAGATGGCAAGTCACTGCTGCTGGAGCCCAGATCTCTGGCAGAGCATTACTTGAGAGAAAGGTGAACTGAAGCTCAGATACCAAAAGAAAGCACAGCTCCAAGAGATCAATAGCTTTGAGGAAATGTCAGCTCAGCAATGAAAACTTTAACTCCAGATGCACTAGTGGCTCTCTCCTTTAGCAACCACATGGAAAACTAAAAGAATTTCTAGTCAATTCAGTAACTGGCAACAGTGGATCACTAATGACTTAAAGCTCCAAGATGTCCTTCCTTCATATACTGAAGAGACACTGCACCGTGTTCATAAACTGAATGATGCTGCCATGCTGCCACCGTCATTTTCGTGGTTATGGCTATAATGATTAACTAGTGAGGTGCCTTAGCCGGAGGTGTGGCCAGCTTCCATTCTTTAATACAAGAGTCTCAGCCTTCTCTGGCCCATGGGTTAAAGTACTAGGCAAGTAACATGCTGTGGGCCCAGCTGTATTTGTCTTTTTCTGCCAATCTGGGTTTTTAAGTGGTGGCAAATTTGGAGTGTTCATAATCCTGTGGTTATGAGTAACAGCAGAGGATCTTGTGGGTAACATGCTGGGAACCTATTACTTAACTTCAAACCAAGATTAGGAGGTGTTTCTGCAAAATAGTCTCACTCAGCCAGAAGAAATGGGATCACCTGTGACAGTCTGTTGTCCTTTTGTCCTTTGTATTTTTGTGTAAATGCTAGGAATTTCTGACAACGGTTGATCAGCCTTACTCTTCACTCATTTCCAGTGTTTTTGAGCTTTAATTTTTAGCTTCCAGCCACGGGAAATTTGAACTGCACAGTCATCTGTTCTAATGCGTCACCAGCCACACCAATCAACATCTTAAAAAGACCAAGATCTGGGGTTGCTGGCAGCTGAACCTCTTCACATGGAAGATGACACTGGAAAGTGCCTCATAGTTATTTGAAAAATAGATCTTTGAAAAGTCTTTTGAAAATCTACCCCAGCAGTGTTGATTTGAAACAACTGATGTTGGTTGCAGTTTCAAAGATCCCATGACACAAGATCTTAATAGCCTTGGGATCCCTCCAGCATTGTTGGGCAACTGATTCAGCATAATCTTATAAAAACTACATATGCTTATGTGTGAGTACCTTGGCACGAGAATCAAATCCCTGGCCACACTGCACCCTTGGCCCATGCAATCCTTAACGGAACTTAGGAGCCACATAGGCAGCAGAATCACAGTTGCAAAGGAATGGTCATATATGAATCACTCCAAAGACCTGAAGGTTGAGTGAAATTGTAGAGCAGAGTGTGTATAATAGCTGAAAGAAAGGGATTTGCAGAAGGAAAAGAGGAAAAAAAAAAGTGAAAAGGAAAAAAGAAAAATGTAGAAAGGAGGAAAGCAGTCCACTGAAAACAAGCTCAGTAGCATTGAAGATAATTGAGGTTGTTCCCTGTTTTGTTGATATTATTTTTCATAGAATGATCTCATAGCAGTTTGACAAATAAAAGTCTCGCTGCTGCAGAGATGACCATCTGTCTGTTTCTCCCTGCCCTCCTGCTTGTTCTGTTTTTCCATTAGCACTGGCGCCTTCAGGACCTCTTAAAAAAGAGAGGCAAATAAGTTACATAACCACACCCGACGGGACACGGACAGCAGAAGCCTTCAGAGGCATCTACAAAGGCATCCCCATGGCATCTCTGCTAGGTGATTTAATGGGAAGGACTCATTCTGCGGGCACAGTGATAGCATCTACCCCTTCTGTGCCACTTCCCTGTAGATCTCAATGCTTTTTTTAAGGTGTGAGGTGAGAGCAATGTTCCTTCTGTAAGAGAGTGAACCTGAGTCAGCAACTTGTGTGGAGTCACCTGGTGAGACAGACTCCGGCAGGATACAGGGGAGAGTCCCCGATAATGTGAGCTGCAGCTGCCTGGGACCACACCATGGTGCAGCTCGAAGGAGCAAAGACCTCTTTATGTCTTTCTTGTGGCTGTGTATGGTTAAGGAGAAAGTGTTTGTGGTTTGCCCTTTGCTCTGTCATGCTGGGGGAGGGAGAAGGAAGTTTCCTTCCTCCCACAGAAGAGCATATCTCTCCTTTCCAGACAAACTGCTTGCAGGATTGAGGCAAATCCTCTTTTCTTACATGTCTCAGAGCAAAGATGAAGGCAGTGGAGACAGCCTCCCTTCCTCTCCTACATCTGGGTAGGTACAAAAGTGTCGCAGTGTCTGGCTTATTTAGCAATGCTGTACATGTCCCATGGCTTCTTGGTGCAGGAGAAAAAGCAGAGAAACTCAGGATGAGCCCCAGGTGTGATGGAGAGCAGCTACTTGAGGTGTAACCTCGTTGAGAAGCAAATTCTTGACTTGTGGCCTATTTCTGTAGTGGAAAATGCTTGTAGGAGAGAGGATATGGGATGGGACCTTTGTAGGTGAACTCTTGGGAGGACAGATGACCCTCCTTGGAGCTTCACACAAAGAGAAGTTAGTCAGGGTACTATTTTCAGTCTCAGCAGCACTCAGGAATGAAATACTTCCAGGGTGCTTGGCCTAGATTTTCCTTTGCACCTTCAGCTCCCAGCAGGGAGTGTATTGAGGTCTCTTCTGAAGATGTGATGATGTGCCAGGAACCTCAGTGAGCTTTTGTGAAAAACATAATGAGCAGAGAGTCCCCTCTGATTAAACTCCAGTAGTACAAAGCTCAGGTGGTTCAGCAAAAGGCAGGATTTCTAAAGAGAACCCAGCAGAGTCCTTCAGAACCTGCTCTGGACAAAAGCATCACACAGAATTTAATAGATAGGAACGTCCTTTCTTGCATTTTCTTTCTTCAGCAGTGTTTTAGAGAAATTTCTAGCTGAGCTCCATTCCAGACTGAAAAAAGCATAGTGAGGATTTAATCACTAGTAAATTCTGGGGGTCTGCAGAGTCTTTATAAATCCCCAAGAACATGATTGACTTAATCCATATTAAAGTCTGTGGGACATTTTCCCCATCAACCCCAGCCTCCTCCTGGTCAGACATCCCCGCAGTTCTCAGTGGACGCTTTGCTTCCATACGACACTGCCCTCTCATGGAACAGCAGAGATTTGTCACTCCCGAATTTCCTTGTGAAATGGGAGTAGAAATGGGGGGGATATACCCTGTGGTGGGATGTGGACGTGGGGAGGCTGTTTCAGACATGGAGGTGTTCTTGCCCAGATGCCATCAAGAAGGTGACTCCTACAGCAGGACGTCCATGTCATTATCGCAGTTCCTTCACCTCTTCTTTTGTTCTGAGAACAAGGGAGACCAGATGACCAGGATCACAAGGATGGGAGATGTCTAGGGCTGATACAAGAGGAGGAGAATAATTTGAAAGATAGAAACCATGGAGGAGAAAGGCCATATCCTGGAAAACAGAGATGAAGGCTGGCAGGGCTGTTACTAATTTGCCAGGCTGGAAGTTGTTGGGAACTGCAAACATGATGTCTCCCCTCTTCCAAGAAAAACACTCCCGTGCCAGGCATCTGGAGATCTCTGACCACAGAACAGATGGCCAGAGACAATGTTGTAGATGACATCATGTAACAACTGAACAGAAGTTGGTCTAGAGACATCCTAAGGCCCCTTCCCACCTGAATTATCTCGTGTTTCCCATGAACTGTGTTCACTGTCCCTGAACTGCAAGACCGGGATGCGCGCTGCAACCGTGATGGCCTCACTCTGCTGGTATTGTAACTATTTTCTGTGGGCAGTGGTTTGTCTGCCTGATGTTTGAGAAAGTAGGAGGATCTGCTGCAATGTGGAAATAACGTCTAGGGCCAGGTGATATCTTGGATGCTTAAGAGACAGCAAAACCAGGTGTTGCAGAAGGGACAATAAGTAAAATCATTTTGGCTTGTAAGTTCCAGCTGATGATTAGTTTGGTCTTGGGTAGGCTGTTTCCTTTTGCTAAGGCAAGATAGAGGAAACCTGGCAGAAGAAAGGGAAGAAAAAAAGACTCCTTCCATCAGTGGCATGTCAGCACTTTTCATTTGAATGGGAAGTGTTCAAGAAACCCAAGTTCCCTAGAAACTCTTACAGCCGACAGCAAAGCAGCCTCTGCTATCAAAGCCAAAGGCTCCGATTGCTGCTTGGCTGTCAGCTTTTTCAGTTTTACATGTTGTAGGGAGAGGAATATCAGCTGCTCAGAAGACAGGTTTTATTAAGGCTTTCAGCCTGGGCGTCTTTGACAGCCTCCTCCCGCTGGGACTAGTATTTTTTATTGATGTAATGGGAAAGCTTTTTCCCTTCAGATGTCTTTTTAATGCCTCCTGTCTCATTCTATCATGGAGTCAGAGAAATGAGAGATGGAAAACACCTATGAGGTCATGAGACCTCTGCCTGTCCTCACCAGTGCTGAATCAAGACAGGCAGATCCATTACATTCCTGTCGCATTTCATGCATTGGCCATGAGTCCTGTGCTTGCAGTCAAAGAAAATAGTTAATTTAGGCAAAAGCCAAAATATCTTCCCTTTTCATCTTAGTTTTCAATTCCAGAGAATTATTAAAACTTCTAGCATGATGAGGCGGTTCCCTTTTATTATTTTAGAACATTTTGTAACAAGGCAGCTGAACCTCTTCTGGACTGTCAGAACTGTCCCTGCTTTGGTTCCCATGTCCATTACTGTCACATGTAGTCACACTTTTGCTCGGCTGTGAACCCAGGTGGTGTTGGAGGAGTCCACCCAAGAGCACATCTTGCCCACACCTACTTCTGCCACTCATAGACATTTCCCATCCCATCAGCTGTCCTGGCCCACAAGTGTCTCTTCCTCAGAGAAATCCTCCCTTATGTCCTATTCTCCAGCATCATTTTATTGAAATATGACCAGCTTTGCAGATGCTTGAATGGGGTTTTCCCTCCTAAAAGTTGAAACCATGCGAGTCTGGCTGGTTTGATGTCTTGTTAAGGTTATGCACTGCCTGGCACGTGAGATTTATGACTGGGTCACATCAAATAGCCAGGGAGAAGTGACTTCATCAAGGAGAGATTCACAAATGCTCATATGAGAGCATGCTCCAGTTGCAGTGTCACTGAGGTGGCTCTCTAACATGTATTTTCTTTCCATCTTCATGGTGCAACAGGATAGTTGATGGCTCCTTCATCACCTTGTATGAGTTTTTCTCCCCATAAGATGGTGAAACTCTTGAGTAGTCTCATGCACCAATACACATCAGGAGTAAGTAAATGCACTGAAATCAGTGAAGCCTCAGCAGTGCCAGGAGGAGCACAGAAAACATGAAGGCCACAGCACCAGAGCACAGGTTGCCACTGCTCTGTGCAAGCAAAGTAGAGCTGCTTATTCTCAGCTGACTGAAAATACTTCCTGGCTCCATACACACCTTCTGGAAGCCTTTCTACTCCCATTTCTACTCCCATTTCACAGAGGGACACCTCACGGTAGTGCGGTAACAGCTCACCAGTCCAGCAGTGTGACCCGAGGAGAGGACAATGCTCCAGGCTATGCTGACTCTGCTTGGCTGATGTGTAAGATCATGCTGATCTCATTCACCAGTTCCGCTCCTGAAGTCCTCAGCAGTGTAGCCAAGCTTTACAACCACAGGGATGTCTCGTGTCCCCAGCAGTGAAGAGGTTCCAGTGTATAAGAGTTTATCATCTGGGAAGTGAACTCCTATATTTCAGGCCCTGAACAAGCTATGAGCACTTCTCTCGACATTCAGGGAGAAAGAACTAAAAAGAAGATTAAAAGCCACAAATAACTCTATCCCAAAATTTTCTCATCCATTTGTCCAGTGCAGCGTCAAGACAGAATAATAATGACAGCTCTGCAATGTGAGTACACACAGAATGTCATAATTCTGTGTTTTGCTCTAAGTCTGTGATTATAAACACACATGTATATATATGACTCGTGTCAGAAGATGTAATTCAAGTCACCTCTGCCACTCTGAGGGGAATCGAGACCTAGAGGTGGAATTCTGCTTGGAATTCTGCCTCCATACCCAGGCCTTGGAGCACTGCTACAAACTGCAAACACGAGTGAAACCTAGTTCAAAACCAAATTATTTATGTGCACAATTGTCCCAAGCCTCTGGACCAGTTTCTGTAATTTGTCTTTCATCTGAGATTCTCTCCAGGTCTGAAAGAATTTTCAGCTTTCCATGGGAGAAGGGTGTGCGTGGGAATCACGTATCCCACATGGGCTGCTTGGCCAATTTCTGTCACCCTTGCACTTATCTGCTGCTGGGGGGTTGCTGTAGAAACCACAGAGGTTGCAAACCAGACTACAGTGGGTCAGAGCTGTGGTAGGACTGCACATGAAGGGGTCTCTGAGTACAGCATGGGGCTCTAAGGCACTATGTTTGGGTAGTTATTACTGACTCTTACAAATGCTTTAAAAACGCCTCTGCCTGGCCTGAGCGCAAGCACCATACCTGCCCCCCATTCCTATCCCACCTAGTTGTGTCAGCATCAGTGTGGTTAATCTTGCACCAGCCCTTGCATCTCAGTGTGACAAGAATCTGCAAGTCATGCCTAACCTTTCAGGAATAACCATGGGTCTCTTTAGAAATAAATTTCAGCAAAGTGTTATGCAGGATCCAGCCTTCTGTTCGGTAAGAGATGAATGGCTCAAATCAGGTAATTTTACAGGTGAGCTCAAAGGTGAGGCTATAAAGGAAACCTTTGGCCGAGCCAAGATGAGGACCCAAGAGCCATGTCTTTCAGGACCATGTCTAGACAGTAACAGACCTCAACATGCAGTTATAAACTCTTTTTGGAGAGGACATTCAAATAAAGCATCTGGAAAATCAAAGCCAAAACAATAAAGGGTGAACTCTAAAGGTACCCTGACCCAGTGCTGCAGCCTTTGCTGGGTGCAGACAGAGAAATGTATCATGTTGAGAGATGTTAATGAAAGAATAAATTAATATATTATCTGCACTCCCTCATACACACTCAGAGGAAGGCTGTGCATGCACACTTAGGACCAAAACAGGGATGTCCAGTCTACACTGCCTGCCCAGTGCCTCCCTGCACTTGCGTCTCACTGGGAGCTCTGTCTCTGACCACCCTCTCCCATCGCAGCTCAGTGCTTGCTTCCTTTGCACTCTGTGGGAGAAACTAGGATTCTTCTGGAGGGTTGGCTAAGACCTAAGCAGTCTCCCATTCTGCGCTACCTCTGCCCGTGACAGTGTCTCTGCTGACTGCAGCAGCAGACACAGGATGAGGTGCCTGATTTAGCAGATTGTGTGATGCAATACCCCGCGGGGGCTGGACTCTGCACTGTGTGCTCCTTAGATAATGCTCTGAGCAGGTCCCAGCATAATTTTGGATGCCACACGTGTGAATGAGTAACTAAAAATACCAATATATTCAAATGCGAGATAATTTCAGATGGCATATCCAACTGGTATTTTAAAATGTGAAGCCAACATTGCTGAAAGATACACATTTGCCATCAGGAGAGAAGGGGCTGGAGTCTGCTTCCTGAACTCCCACAAAGCACAGGGAAAGTAAAAAACACTCCAAAATATCTTTCCAAAGAGAGTCCTGCCTATAGATGAAACTCCATATTTTCCAAAGCTTTTCCTGAAGCACAGGCATGCTGAATGTTGCTTTCAGTGTGCAAATTACATTTAGCTTCCAGCTGAATTTAAAAATATGTATCTTTTGCTGAAGGAAACAGATACAAAATGTTGTTTAAGGACCTCACCAAATAACCATCCACCACCTGGATGCACAGTTGAACACGTATGGACATGTACCTTCCACACATATGCTACCCCACATAGCTCACCAATGTAGGCATAGGCACACAGACATTAACACGGACTCACCACACTTCTGAGCAGACGCTTGTCACGAGCTGATACAGCAGAAGAGAATACTTACATGTATTCAGGGACTTGTGCATAGTTGCATCTTTGTCAACAGCATCAGTTCCTTGAGGAGAGCTTTCCTGACACCAGGCTGCCAGGTTGTCTGGCTTCTGAATACCCCATGTCATTGGTGATGGTAGGTGCAGTGCTGGCCGTGGTGCTCCATACACCAGCTGACGCTGTCACCGGGGCCTGGCCCAGGGTGACACCGCAGCATGTACAGCCATGGGGAGACCCGCAGAGTCCAGCACCTCCTTGTACAGGAACCTCTGGAATAGTGATGGGAAATGTGGTCCTGCAGCCCTAATACAACACTGTTGGGAATGCCTCACTCCCCATAGATTGCACAGAGCATTTAGGTGTTGGGAGGTCTAAGTGACTTGGTATCTGAAGCTGAGATGTCCAGACCTTGCATTTGGGGGCCTCCTGTGAGTTGTTGGAACACGTCAACTTCCCGTGGGGCAGGCAGGGCAGAGAGCCTGCCCTGGAGTAAGTGTGTGCCATGTGTGCACACATCCACGCTGTGGAAGAGGAGAGGCAATGTGGGAAACACGCCACAGGGGCAGCTTTCTCTTCAGCAGGAGGGGCTGAACTCACATTTTACACCAGATAAGACTGTGCTCATTAGCAGCTGCCAGAGTGGCTAGTATGCTCTCTGTTCACACCCCTGCTTACTCCCTGATAACGAGCCTGTGCCCTTTGTCTCTCTCCTTCCCTTCATTTTCACTGGAAAAAGCATGTCACTATCCTTCCTTCCTCACCCAAGAAGGGTGTTGAGAGCTTCTGCTCTCCTCAACCCCATTGCACCTTCCTTGGAGCATGGCTGATGTTCAGGCTCAGATCTGGATAGCAGTTCTCCATCCGAGTGTCCCCTGTCGGGCTTTCAGTCCCAGGTGCCTCAGGTTACTCAAAACTTTTCTCATAGCTTTGGAGAGAAACGGAGGTCAGTTCTGTGGCAAAACCCATGCCATTCTAAAGTGAAACATTAAAATATATTTCACTGACAAATACTGGGCAAAATATTTCAGTACTTTAGAGGCTGCCTTACCAAGTTGGGTCTCAGAGTCCACCAGCACACAGTCCCCATGCACTGTTCTCTGCAGGTCCAATGTGATGCTGTCCCATTCATCCTGAAGAGAAATATTTTACCTCTTGAGCGACAATGTTCATTTTTTAAATCTCAGCAACATTTAGATACCAAACTGAAGACAGAAAGCCCTTTGGGGCTTTGAGCTGCAGATATTTGGAAATGCCTTTTACGTCACTGTGTTTGGTGCTCCTGAAGTCTCCCTCAGTTGTGGACTTGGTATACGAGCCAGTGGCTCACGTCCAAAGTTTAAAATTATTCTGCAAATGAATCCTGCTGTGACGGTGCCACAAATATACTCTGGTTTCTCTTCAGATCATACAAATCTTTCTACGATTCTATGAAACATCAGTAAGTTGGTAGTATCTGCTATCTTGAAGGAAGTTGTCACTATGTAGTGCCATTGAACCATGTACTGAACCATATAACGAGCTCTCTATGCCCATCCCAAGGCATGACTGGAGGTGATATGAATAGACCTATTCTCTACTGACTGTGACTTGCTGGGTGGTGAGCTGTAGTGTGTCTACTTTGTTTCAACTAGGTTTTCAGATAAGTAATCTCTCTTGAGACGTGGTAAATATGAGAAAAATGAAGGAAGTAATTTAATGTATTTTCTATTGCTATGGAGTTCAAAGCATTTGCATGGTACCTAGAAGGTACTATTCAATTTTCTTTGCATTCTCACGAACCAAGAACAGGAAACACCAAAATGATCCCATGTTTAACATCTACCAGCTATCGAGTGCCTGGAGACACCTGAACCAACTTAAAATGAGTAAACTGAAGTAGTAGAAGCAACATTTTGCAAGCATTTGGAGCTCAAGGTCATGTTATTCTGCACTGTGGTTAGGCGAATTACGCCACACTGTCAACCGGGAGACCACACCTCAGAACATTCCCAGTGCTGTAGTTAGCCCACTTCAGGCTGACCCATCTCTGCCCTGCACTGGAGTCTGCCACGTGAGTAAAATTTTGGGCAATGGGAAGACCGAGAGATGACATGATTTTTTACATCTAAACCCAAGATTTTGTCAGAAGTCCTGGTCTAGACAAAGAACTGCATGCTGTGGGGACTTAGTTAGCCCTTGTTGGGTTGTATTAGAGCAAGTTATCTGAGGGCCGGACTCTGCTGCAGCCTCTTGTGCTGCTCAGGGACAGAGGTGTGCAAATAATAGGCAGGTCTGAGAACTGCTTGGGTATAGCACAGCATGCTAGACTTTATCTTCAGGTTGCTCAACTCTTTTCTCATCCCTTTAGAAGGAAATAGAGGTCAGTTCCTACGAAAAAAAACCAAAAAAACAAAAAAAAAAAACCAAAACAAACCAAAACAAACCAACCAAAACCAAACAAAAAGCCATTCTAAAACTAAACATCAAAATATATCACTGACAACTTTCCAGAAATTATTTCCTCTGAGCTACCTTTGTCCCCACCAGAAATATTTGCAATCTTAAATCTAAATTCAAGTATAATTGTGGTGCAGCCCACATTCCAGTTTTTTTTGTGAATTCACTGGGTCATTTTCCCACTCAGCAGACAAGGTGTAACAAGAGAGGTCTGATTTTTGAAGAATAATGTTCAAAGATTTGATTTCACTCCTTCCTGGCCTGGGAAGGAAAGACAACATCATTCATTTCCCCCAACATAGAAATGTCCTCCTGGGTCAGAGCTGCGGTCCATTTATCCCAGGGCTCTGTGTCTCAGAGTTCATGCTGAAGTAAGGACCTTGTCCACCTCACCTCCTAAGGCAGCTTTTCCATCCCCTCCAGTATTCCCATTACATTTCTCTGTCTCTGTGCTCAACCAGGGAAATCTGCTGCCTTTTAAGGGACAGTGCTCTGCCGGGTCAATTCTTACTGTTCTGGCAATATTTCAGCTCTTCCTGGGAAATCCAGGACTTAAAAGGTCATCTCTTCACTACAAAGGGGAGATGCTCCAAGGAGGAGTGTCTCTCTTCTCTCTGGGGTCTTCTGTCTTAGCAAGTTGACCTTGTCCTATGCATAGGAACATTACTTGCTCATGCTTGTGATGCCCAGCATCCACAGAGATAACACATTGCCTCCGCTGCACATTCACAAAAGCATAAGAAGTTATTAGTGCCAAAGATGCCCCAAACTCCCCCTTAGCTGACATTCAGATGAGACCTGGTCTAGTCTGTCAGCACCCCTTGCTTTTCAACACTTTCTGGCAGATGGTGCTGGCCCCAGAAGGCCTCTGATGTCCCCGGGGAGCTCATCAGCTCATCACTGTCCAACAAGAGTTGTCAGCGGTGACCACCCCCAGCAAATCAGCCAGCACCCTAAGAGCCTCCCCTCCATGCTGCCGTGAGTCACAGCTGGATGTGTCACGCACTGGCTGATGACAAGGAAGCGAGGAGGACTGTCTGCAAAAGGTGAACGCAGGGAGAATTCAAAGGAAGACTGAATGTTGTATTGCACGTATAAAACAGCCGCTGTGAGTGGCGTGTAGTAATTTCCAGCAACCACAAAGTCCTGTTGAGTAGCAGATTGTCAGGGCCCTGGGGACACTAATTTGGCTTAATAGCCTTGGCTGAGCTCACCAGAGGTGCCCACCCCCACCCCTGTGTCCAGCTCAGCCATGGGTCTTCAGCCCTGGCCTGAGCTGCACTGTGGGAGTGTTGGTCTCCAGCTCAGTCATGGCCCTGCCTGGGCATGTGGGACCCCCCCGGGGAGGTCCCTTTCGGAGATGCTGGCAGGGCTGGGGGCTCAGCCTTGGCTGGGGGGTCCTCGGTGCAGCTCAGCCAGGACAGGAGGCTGTTGTGTCCTGTCCAAACCCATAAGCAGTTCTGGCAGCTTCTGCTCTGTGCTCTTTTTTTGTCCATTAAGCAAATTTGCTTTAAAAATTCCACATTTCTCTTTTTAAAAATATATTCTGAGGAGGCAGAAAACCAGTTTTCTGACCTCATCTGTTTTATGTTAGTTTTAATCTAATAAGGTTTACAGATAGATCTTCCTGTGACAGAAGAAACTAAAGTGACTGAGAAGCCAAGGAGAAACCTTTGTCAGGCTTTTCTAAATATATGGACTATATTCTCTGTGGCTACCTGTTATCTTCACTTAGGACAGTGGATTCATGGAATATAGTTTCTTAGGTGCACCCCCAACAAAGTCTGCTCTGCTCTGAAGACAGAAGGCAGTTTTTTAAACTTTCTAGGACTCGTGTCTGCTGCTCTTCATAGTCCCCGCAGTGTCCCTGCTGAGACCCATATGTGCAAATAAAGGGCAAGCTGCAGCAGCATAGAGGATCTTGCCTGGGATGAGGCAGCTTGAACCTCTTGTCTGTATCCCTGCTTTGTTCTCAGATCACCGGTGGCATGGAAGGACCATGGGAGCTATTTTTTGCCACTTCTTTATGGCTGGCTCCCTTTGAAAAAGACTTCGGCTTGTACATCCAAAGAAAGAGGGTTAAATGTAGTTTAGACCTCAGAGCAGTCATTTCTCTCTGTCAATGACACCTTTAATCTGTCATTCTTGTGTTTAAGCTGTTTCTTATAGCTACCTGAAGGAATATGAATAATCCTCTGGTATTTCTATAACCTCCTTCTGACCTGCTTGCTATTTTTACCCAAGTACTTCATCTTCCTTGGATGATGCGGATTACCAGGCCTATAATTGTCAAGGGCTGGCAACGTGTTCAGCCAGGGGCAGTCCCATCATGCTGACACAGATGCAAAAGCATGAGATCTTCCTTGTTTTCTTTTCAAGTGGGAAACGTCTCGCCACGTCCCTGATGCTGGTTTTGTATGGTGTCCAACTTGGCAGCCCTTCTCCTCTTCCTGTTCCACCACTGCCTGTCCCACGTGTGATGGAAATCTGTGCTGCTGTGGCTTGAGGTGGCCACTCTGTAGTGTGTTTGAGGCCTGATTTCACACTTCTTCCCTGCTCTCACCAGCACTGTGGGTGCAGCAGAGATGTGGGAAAGCTGTTGTTCATCTGTTGAGTGAATGCTGCTAACTTGTATGCCAATAAGACAGTGTCAGGGACCTTCAGGCTACCTGTAGTCCACTGGTGTGGAAATAGGATGTTTACAGGATGTGACTTCGTAGCTCAGTGTTAGGACACTTGTGTAGCTGGGGAGAGAACTGGGTATCAACCTGTGCATCAATGAGCTTCTGAGCATTTTGCTGAGGAGATATTGAGAGACACTTTGCTTTACTCCTGAGTTCAGGAATTCAGGCACCAGCTGGGAGGTGACATACGTGGTTCATGTTTCATTCAGCAGAGGAAAGGTCTGAACCCACCGTTAGTCAAGATGAACCCTCACCACTGAATTGTTCAGGCAGGATGGTGGAGACTGCATGGTGACAGGCACCTAAATTCCTTTGGGACTGTGACTGACACTGTTATTCTCATGGATTTCTACCATCTGTGGGCAAGCTCAGCACGACGGTTTGTGAACCTCACTCCAAGGTGTGTGCCCAGCTCTGTCACCCACTGACGGGGTGTCCGGCTCAGGCTGGAGCCTCCATGGGGTGGTGGGATGCTGAAAAGTTGAGTATGGCACATGTTAAATTCTTACAAATAATCTAACACAGCCATTTTTCTGCATTTTGTAATGACTAAGCAGCTTCTTACCAGCTCCACTGGTGAGCTTCTAGTTTCGAAAATCCCGGTAATGAGCTCTGCTGTGACCCTGTTGTAGCAAATGGTGGAGGGTATGAGATGTGGAGGACAACTTCACTGTCCAAATTCACATGTCTGATGTCAGCCCTGGCAGCTGGACTTATTTTAATGAACTGCTTATATACTTATAAACGCAGCACAAAGCAGCACCCACGCATACTGATGTTCTGCTCTTTCATTTTGCTCACCGCAGTATTTTGTTGCTACCTGTCACCACTTAGCAGATACAACCCTTCAGAAAATCCCACCTGCCTGTTGTACTCTAAAAACAAAGTATACATCTACTACAATTGCATGAGAGTAAAAGTCTTGCAGAGCTGAGTGAAATGCCGGTTTTACTGGCAGAGCAGAATTTTGAAGGAACAATCTGTTCCATCTGCATCTGTCATAACAGAGAGGTTTGATCATCTTTTGTAATTATTAGAAACGGGATCTGGCTTGATTGTTTCTTATGAGCTCTGTAGCCAAATAATTTAGCCTGTTGGAATATTGACTGACATTCACTACTCAATCCTGATTTCTAGGAAATAATTTGTTACTCATAACTACTTGATGATTATTGGGAATAAAATTATGTTCTCTGGAGAAAGGTGCCAGAAATGTTACCTTTCCTGTTGGGATTTGAACTTCAGACTGTCAGAAATCCTGTTTCACTGCAATATGTTAAAGGCAGATCTTCTTACCCACATGTTGAGAGGGACCCTTATCATTCAGGAATAGTATTCTGGTACAGTCAAACACCGAGAAGAAAGCTGAAATAATTTTAGCACAAGTGATTTGGCCTTGGTATTGATAAAAGCAAAAAGCTGCTGTTAAGCAATGCTATCTGACTCAGAAAACAGCAAGTAATTCACACTGTGGACGTATTCATTGTGAAACAAGCCTGCCTTGTTTCTCTCTAGCTTAATCCACTTTTAATGGGAATTAAACTAAACAAAGCAAGGTTTTTAGGGAGGTGTGATATCTTTCCTCTGATAAATGGGCAGAAAATAACGTGTCAGCTATTGGACACATGGGCTTCCTTCGTGTCTGTTTCCGTGTCTGAAAGTTTGTCTGAATTTTCTAATGCTGTTTTTGGTCTAATTGAAGATATTATCTGTCCTGACAAACCTTGCTTATCTTGTACCATTTAGCCTTCTTATTTGTGGAACAACTTGCACTTAACAAGAACAAGAAATATGGGCATCCATACCTGGCATTCCTAATAATTGTACTTTCTAGACAAATATATTTTTGGATAAAGGACTTTCCTTGTCCAAAGTCTGGTGCTTTCTAGACAAGACTAGCAAACCTTCTGCGGTGACTTTGTGAAAACATTAATAATCAGCAGAGATTAGCAGTCAGCAAATTCTTTCTTCAGATATAAAATCTGGATTGTAAATGTGCCCATTCATGGCATGTGGGAGCTCTGCTCATGGCACGCTAGCAGGACCGTGCCTAAGCACACTCTTTCTGAAGCTTTCTAGAGATCAGCATCTGTTTAGAACCATGATTTAAAACCCAATTACAGGCTGTGTAAAATCCCTCTTATTTAACTCAATAACGTCTAATGGGCTCAGCTGGGATTTCTTTTGTTTAGCTGTTTTTTTTTTAAATATCCTCTTTAAAATCCATTTAAATCCATTTTCAACAAAGACCCTCTGTCTGAGGAGATACAGAAGATGCTGGGGGACAGGGAAGGGCTCTTTTCACCTGCTGAAGCCATAGGAGGTCTCAGAGATTGCAAAGGTGAGAGGAATCTCCAGCTGGGGGCAGGTTTGGTTTGAGACCATGGCCTGATCCATCTAACAGCAGCATGGAGGTGCTCTGCAGAGGGGAGACGAGAAAGGGTACTCCCCTTGGGTTTAGTCTGGTTTGTCTGGGTAAGACAAATGAAGATCTGTGAGCCTGAAAACTGGCCTTAGATTTGTCAAGTGAGCTCTCAAAGCTACACCCTTGTAGTCTCCAGGAGAGAAGTTCAAAAATTTGACTCCTTTCATCCAGCTGAACAAAGACTAAAATCTCTGTAAATATACCAGGGAGTAAAAGATCAGGAAGGTTTGTGAGGCATTTAAACTTAAGGACCATAGTGATGCAAGGAGATGAGTACAAACATGTCGTGAAATTACAAGGAGGTTTCTAGGACTTGGGCAGTGAAGAGGTGGGGCAGTAGTTTTGGGACCCACCTCATTTTAAGCCAGAGCTTTACTGGTTCCTGAAAAGGCTCATGCAGTGTGACATCCTGGAGGGAAAGGACCCACGAGGAGTTAGGAAGGTCTGTGGAGCCTGGAGATCTCAGATGAGAGGGGCTGATACCCATGTTGGAGTGCCGATTTCTACTTTCCTGTTGAAGATTTGCTAATGTCTCTGTGGAAATCAGGGCTGTGAGAAATAAAGCAAAGTCAGATGAGTTAAATAGGTCTTCTCTACTTTGGTGGGTTTTGGGGGTTTGTTGTTGTTGTTGTTGTTGTTGTGTTTTTTTTTTTCAATACACCATCAACTAGCTTTATAACATGAAAAAAACCAGAGTGCTCAGCTCTTCACACTACAGTAGGTGAGAACTGAAATGTAGACCAGAAGTTGCTCACAAGATATTTTGCTGCCCTTTTTGCCCAATGCAACACTGAAACGGGCATTTAACACATCAGTGCAATTGCAAGTAGCAGAGAGTACTTGAACTGTAGGTGAAGAAACCTTCCCCATTGTCTTTCATATCTGTGAGCTGTCTCAGAGATTTCCTTCTCACACCATCCAGTCCTCCCAGAAATGGAAATGTCTCAGGGCCACAGACACATAGTAGGAAAGAAGGTGTTTTAGGGAAATTAAACGCTAAATCGATTACATAGGCTTAGCTGTTTTCCTAGGGCTAAACATGGAAGGAGAAAAAACAAGGTGGTTTTAATGACTTAACTGAGCAAACATAACAAGAAAGTGATGAAATGTGAGAAAGATAAGACAGAATAAATAGAGAGAACTAACAGGAGCTTGCTATGCAAGAGCAGCATTGCACTAGGGAGTAACCTATTACTCATACTGTCAAAGGTACAGTATGTGATGTGGAGGCCGGTCATGTAACACCAAGGGGTTAGTTCTGCTACAGTTTTTCTTTTACAGAAGCAAATAAAAAAAAAAAATGCATAAACCTGAAACAAAATGTCTAAAGGAAAGTGAACAGGATTCTTTCCTCTTTCCTGTAAAAAGAGATTTGGGTTGGCATTTCAACATTAGCTTTTTAACTTAACAAAAAAACCCCAAAACAAAACAAAACAAACAAACAAACAAACAAACAAAAAACAACAACAAAAAAAAACAACCCAAAACCCCCAAAAACTCTTCCAATAATGTTTTCTGAGGACCACTGACAGCGGAGCACTCCATGGAAACAAGGGAGGTTTTTTCTTGAAAAACCAGTGGGGTGGTGTGCAGCAGCATATACCCCTGCGGATTGCTGATTCTATTTCAGTGTCACAGGAGTGTTCCTCCCTCATCCAGGACAGAGAAATGCTCCATTTCTGCACCTGACTGCTGATGACATCTTTATTCTCCATCACAACAAGGTGCTCAGCCACACTGGAGCAAAGGGCTCTATCTCGGGCTCTGCTCCAGAGCTTGGGGGATTCTAAAACCCTTCCAGCTCTGTGTTTCACAGGTGCGTAAGGGACTTTCTGTGATGTACAGCTCTTCGACAGAAAATTACTCTTCACTTAGCCCTTCACAATTCATGCATGATTGAAAGTACCTAAGGTATAGACACATTCCAGCAGAAGGTAATTTAACCCTTTTAATAAATTCCTGTTTATATGGGTGAGACAAACCAGCTATAACTCTACACGTGACTAATCATCTATTTCTGGACAGTAGTAACTTGCTTCAATATATTGCTGTTACATATTCAAGATAAAACTTAGATAAGACAAAGAAAAGCACAGGGCAAAAAAGGAGGTCCCTATTTGGCAACCTTATACATAGTAAAGGATGACAGAGATTCACTAGAACTCTGCTTTCTACATACCACAGGGAAGAATTTCAACATGACAGGAGTTATGGAGAGGTCAGTGTGGAGATTTACACTCCCAGAAAGTGCAGAGTGCAGAAGTCAAATCAGGTGAAATTTCTATATTTGCAAAGCAGTTATTCTGTTCCTTGAAAAGTGGACACTAGGCACAGGTTCCATTTGGGGAAGGGAGATGCCCTCCCCCTAAATGACAATGGAACTGAATTGTTCTGATTTCATCTTTTGAAATCTTTAAATTATACGACATCAACTCTCTTCCTGGCAGTTTCATTGCTCCCATTCTCTGCACACTCAGCCGTAGTTACCGTCCTGCCACTGCATTTTCAGCTCTCATCTTGGGCTCTGCACGGCTCCAGAAGGGCCTGTTGGTCTGTGTCTTCTCTGCTGTCCTGGGTAAAGACAGCTGGCCAGGACTCCTGGGGCCCTTCCTATGCTTGTGTGGGAGCAATGTGGGCTCTGGCCATCCCTCTTGCATACCCAAGGAGCACAGAGCAGGCACCCCATAAATAACAGTGGTGGTAGCATTGGGCATATGGCAGTTTGACAGGCAGAAAAGGATGGGTTTAGCCCCTTTGCCTACGTACTGCTCTTCAAATGTGCATGACTTGCTCCTCCCAGCCCTCAGGGAGATCTAGAGACAGTCTGAAGATAAATGGTCCGTAAGAGAGAAGAGGGAAAGGAAGAGAGAAAGCCAAAGAGAAAAGGCTGTAGGGTTTGAGACGAGAAATGGGCAGGGAGAAATGAAGGAGACACAGACGAGTCGTGGGAACTTTGAGAACCTTAAAACCACTTCTTTAAAGGTCTTCAACCATGGAGTGAGGTTAATCAACCGAGGTGCTGTGGTTGATTAAAATAAACTGCTCAGTGGGGATGCAGAGATGTTGTTCCCAAGAGACCAAGACACAGGAGATCATTGGGGTGGCCAGAAAAGCAGAGGTGATATTTGCAGTGCACGGTCAAAGGAACTGTTGATACCAAAGTTCCTGTGATATGGCCTGAAGATCTTATCGAGACCTTACTATAGCTAAAACTTTGTAGCCTCAGTTCCTGCTGCCAGGCAAGGGAGTCCAGTCGCAAAAAATGCATTTCAAACATGCTAAACATTTTTGTATGTGTCTTTACCACAGACCGATAAAGAAATACTTCCCCTGAAGTGACTCCTGATCTCTAAAGCTTCTGCTGTATAGACAGTAGCATTAAAAACAATATTGTGTTGCCCCCAGGGTCAAACCACAGTCAGGAATGAATAGCTCCGTCAAAAGGTGCTGAGAACAGTCCCAGGAATTGGAGATGTGCTAACTTTAGTTTAGGATCACTAAAATCAGCTGAGGCAATGACTGACCTAAAGTGAGCTCTATGACAAAGAAAAATGAATGCATCTGTAGGCAAATGTTACTTATTTAACCTGTCTGAATTCTTGAAGCACTAGCAAACTGCAGCATGGCTTAGAGAGTTGGAGGACAATTTTCTAGACTTCCTAAAGGTCCTCCAAAGGGGAGAAAAAAAAAAACCTGATTCTTTAACATGTCCCAAAGGTCCTGAGAGACCTCAGATTTCAGTACTCAGCTCTGTCGGACATTCAAACTGTCTTACAAGTCATTGCTGTGTTGACTTCTGTTTCCATTTCGAGTTCTCTTTGAAGTTCTTGTACATCTGGTCATGTCGCTCCATTCCTCCCCACAATGCATAGGAGCAGGACCAAAGGAGGTTGTGAAGAATAAGTGTTTTAATGAACTTCATCTGAGTCTTGATTTTGCAAATATTTCTATGTTTTACTTCAGTAGAATTATTTATATGTATAAAATCATAAGTTAAGAAGTGGGTCAGGCTGATGGTCCATCTTGCCCAGGACTGACTGTCTCTAGCAGCAGCAATAGAGTTGCTGATTAAGGAGAGTACATGTTGCGTTCTGCTGTCCATTCCCCTTGTATTCACCCAGCATCTGTAACTGTTGGATAAGAAATACCTGACAGGACAAGCCTGCCTTGTCCCTTTGAATATGTTCTTATGGACCTGCTGACCATGAATGTATCTAATGGTTTTCTGAGCCTGCTGCCATTGCCTGTCTGCACAGCCTGAAGTGACAGCAGGACCCAGCAGTCTGATCCCCACGGGGTCAAGAAGTTCTTTCGGTTATGGTGTACACCGCTCCTTTGCCAGTCCCAGTGGTGCCCCCTTCTATTTGTCCTGTAGGATTTGGTCAACAACCCAAGTCAAACACTATGGTTAATCTCTGCAGAGCTGAGCCCTGGACTGGAAACCTTTTGAAACAAAATGTTTCCTCTTCACATGTTTTTATACAGGAACATGCAACAGGATGCTCTGGGTTCTGTGAAAGGTGGTAGTGATGTGATATATTACTATTGGGGATCATTTTAGAGAACAGTTAGTACTTTTCTATGCATTCATTTGAAATGGCAAAGCAATCCATGAGTTTTTTATGCTTTTATAAGCCCTCTGCCATGACTGTAACATGTATTATATGGCTAAAATTTGAAATCTGGCTTTCTTTACTAGCATTAATATTGCATAGTGTGCATCTGCATGCTGGCTGGCTGTCAGAAATATAGCAGAGAGATCTTTCATGAAATACAGCTTGAGTAAGCACATAATTTCTTCTCAAAAAGTTCGTTTTGTCATGAATCAGAGCTGAAGACTGAGGACATCAGGTTATCATACTTGAGTCTTCATGACTTACACTACAGAAGCACCAAGGAGCCAGTCAGGGACCAGGAACAAGTCTGGTCCACTTGGGACTGCCAGGACAGAGCAAACGCACAGAGCAGAAAGGTCGCTTATCCCAAGAACGTAGACCAAAAGGTAGACCACACCTTCCAGGCATGACCTGATCCAGCTTCAACTCACAACCCTGATTATCTTTCCCTACTTATTGCAAGGTTTTTAGAATTTCATGGTTTTCAAGGACACCTCATAAATTCCTTTGCTTCAGAATACAATCCCCCCAGGGAGAAAATAGCTGCATTAGAAGCAGCTTTTCTGTTTGCAGATTTCCTTTACCATTTGCATGGTCTATCTGGTAGTAAATCCACATCATTACTTGGACAAGAACAGCTTTAGCAGGTCAGATCCACTTCCCATGACCATACCATAGTATCTTTTTTTTTTTTTTTTTTTTTTTTTTTTAAAAAAAAATACATCCACATGAGTATTTGGCTTGGCTCTTCTCCAAGAGAAAGCCAAAGTAAGTAACTAAGGCATCAAGCTCAATAAGACAATTTCATTCAGCTAGAGTGGAAATCACAAAGAAAATCTCTGCTCGTGACTTTTATAGAATACATGGTGACAGACAGAAGTATTGGTGAAGGTAGTTAGACAGCTTAGCATATAGCAGTGAAGAAAAGTCACCAAGAGTGACAGTCTATTAGAAACTGCCGGACCGTGTGTTGCTGTTACCTGGTGTATCCTCATTCTTCCATTCAGCATTAATCATCTCAGCTCTAAACCAATGAAACAGATGCAGAAAATGTCCAGCGAGGGGTGACATTGGCAGACACACTATGGCTGGAGGGAGAACAGCTGTCTGTGCAAGGAGAGCCTTCAAAGCCTGGGATCAGCGAATAGGGAGAATGTAACCCAAGTATATTTGGAGTTATCCATGAAACAGCAAATGCTACAGAAAAAAAACAGCTGGCTGCTCCCTACTTGCCTAGCAGAACAAGGGCAGCAGGACATCAGTTCTGTTAGAAAGCGACCTGCTCAATGGGCATAAAAGGATGACGTTATTTGTGGGGATTTAGTTGAACAGCACATCTGAAAGTTTGAAGTCTAGTGTGCAACAGTCAGCTAACATTTTGTTAAAATGTTCAGCTTCTCTCGGGTAGTGAACGGTCTCTGGAGCTACATGAGGATGTAGGATGTTCTAGCAATCCCGAGGAGTGAGGCTATCAGCCACATTGCTCTAGGGTGTTGCCTTTTTCCCCAGAGCGTCCAGCCCTGGGGGAAGCGTCCAGCCAGCTCAAGGCAGGCTGTTGCATTACGTGTCATCTGTTGAGACAGCATGAACACCACTGAAGCACTGGTCTGTCCTGATGCGGCAGGAGACAGGCTCCCACACCTGGGGAGCATAGCAGGATGTCTGCTGGATTTCAAATTGGCCTCTTCAAGTGCAGCATGATCCCACCTTCCTGCCTAATCAATGCCAAGGTGAACATCGCCTGGGGATCCCAGGTCATCACATCTCTAGCACCTTCAGGTGGGAACAGACACCCAGCCTGGCTTGTGCTCTCCATGAACATCACAAGCAGCCTGGAGCAGCACAGGAGAGATCCTCCCTTTGCTCCTGCCACTGTCAGTCGATCTCTTCTCAGGTTGGTGATATCACTCTGGACCAGTCCAACTTCTCCCCATCAGTTCAATGCCTGTTGATGCTGTCATTAAGATGAGCTTAATATTTCCCTTCCTCCTGTGCAATAAAATGAAATCCCTCTTGTTACACAAGGGGTGGTAAAAGTTACAGTTAAGTGACTACCCATGGGAGAGACCAGAAGGTACAGATTACAAGATGCCTCCTACCATGCAATTAAGTGAGAAGAGTCAGAGCTAGTGTGTGTCTGTGATTAGCTGGGATTCCTCTCAGGCTGTCTGGGGCATGGTGCAGCCAAGGAGTAATGGTTGGTTTTGACCTAGCTTGAAAGTCCTAGTGAACGTATGACTCGAAGTGAATCAAAGCACTTTTCTATAGAGAAATAATGCGTCCATCCCGTATGGCTGGGACCAGTTAAATCCCACTCCCATCAAGGCAAATGGATGACAGGAGGTTTGAAAAGAGTCAGCGGATTTCTTTAGCATGTGGGCCCTTAGTAAGGCTCCTGCAGGCCATGAGTCATTGCTACCACATTATTATTATTATTATTATTATTATACTATTATTATCACTGTTAGGAATCCACAAGCAAGTCATGAGCTGGAAGTTCCTGGTCAGGAGTGTACATCTTGTTCATGGGGTAAGGCTGAGTTTGTCGGCTGTGTTTTTCTTTAGATGTGCGCATTCACTGAGAGGTGCCTGGCTCCATCTGTGAGACAAGAATAGACTGTGTCTTCCACCCTGAGTGCTGGTCATGCTATCTTACAGGCAGCAAATTACACGGTAATTCGTCTTTAAATTACTCAGTAATTTGAAAGATAATTACCAGGTAACCTGCAACAACCTGCCCTAGGTACTGCATGGACAGTATTTGTATGACATTTGCTGTGTAATTAAAGAGTAGGTCGCTAGCTGGATGTGCTCCGGGAAATAAAAGGATACCTGAAGTGTGACTAAGAGGAATGCAGAGTTAATGCTTAGTGTATTTAAGAAGAGTATTATGTGTCATCTTCCTTGACTTCAGGCCAAATCCAAACCATTTCCAGTCTGCCCTCTGAAGTTGCCTGAGTGAAAACCACATTTCTATCAACTGTACCTTCAAGAACTGAAAATTTCTTTAAGAGGAAGGGAGCCATCGAGGGAATTACCTCAGCATTACCTACCCCTCATTACTGGGGAGTTACCTGCCTCCACCTCCACGCACACAAGCTGACTTTATGGAAAATATCACAGCTCCTGCAGAGTCATTTCTGTGACTCCTTCAACTGGAATCCTTGTTTCATATTTTATAAGCTCTGAAAAGCCAAGCATGATTTCACACCTCACCTTGACTGACATCTTTGGTTCTGTACTGACCTTCCTGCCTGCTTGTTAGAATCTCCAGTAGAGACCCTTGTAAGGTCCTCAAACCACTGCCCTTCTAAAACCTCCTCACCAGCAATGCTGAGAAACTGTCATGCACAGATTCGTTGGTGTGCTAAGAAATCAAGGATCACAGGAACGAGCTGAACTGTCTCCTGGCCTCTCTGTGCTCTTTGCCAGCCCACATTCATCTGTTGTCTCTCTTTCATGCGTCAGTTGTAAACAGTTTGAGGCAAGGACCAGCCTGGTGGTCTGTATCTACAGCACACAGGACATGGAGGTCCTTGCTCATGCTAGAGCTCATCCATGCTCTGACAATGCTAAATACAATTTAATAGACAGAAGCACATTATCCAGATTTAACAGCCTGAACTAGGAAGACTTAAGGACTTTTTTTTTTATGCAAGAGAAACTATAAAAATGATTTACTACAAGTAAATACCAGCAGCCCCTTATCTAGGTGCTGATTCAGGAAAGCATATATGTACATACTTGAATCATTATGACTTTGACAAATGGTTTGGATGGGAACGTTTTCCTGAGTCAGACTGATCTGGAACCACACAGAGTGGCATACAATTGCTTATGCCGTCCTTTTAGAGGTGAACTTCAGAAGAAAATTGTGTTAGTTCAGCTTTCACCAAGCCAGCTGATATGACACCACCTCTTCTGGTCATGCATGGTGACATTCTGTAGTGGTTTCCTTAGTCACAAAGGAGGAGCTGGAGCTGCAGCAGTCAGTGGGATGTTTCTCCAGGGCAATGCAATCAGGCACAGAGATCCTTATTGAGTCCAAATGCTTCCCAGACTTGTTGTGAGAAGACATGTGCTCCAAGGAATTTACAATGCACTTAGCCCATGGCAGGCAAGCAGGCAAGCATCACTTGGGAGACATGAGTGTGGTCAGGGAGAGCTGGGTGACATGAGGCAAGCCACTGTCTCTATTTTGCTTCTGTAACTCTAGGAGGGAGAAGGGAGGTGGTGTCTCCCACCAGGACTGAAATCAGTGTCCAGGACAAGTTTGAGCTGCCAACTCCAGACTTGGCCATGACAGAAATAATACAGTGTAGGAGCTAGGAAGGGATTGATGATGGTCATTGGCAGCAGCAATGTCTCCAGGTTTTCAGTCCTTGCTTTACTCTGTGCATTGTGTACTTGTTTGTGTCTCTTCCCCTTGCTCGGATGTTTTCTGTTTTATTCAGAAAAATAATATAGAATAAAACCTTTTATATTCACAGATAAAATCCTCAAAATATTTTGTTGTATTAGTAGTCACCATGCTTTGTTTCCACTGTCTCCTAAGCTACCAAGGCTGCAAATGTTGCAGTGTTAAACTTCTCTTCAGTGGCCACATGGCAGTCAAAACTCAGTATCATTACAGTGTGATCCTCTAACAACAAATGTAAAGGGTTTTGTCAGTGACATTTGAGTAAAGGTATAAGCCAAGTATTTCTCTGGGGCTCGCTGACCCATTTTTTTTCCTTTTTTCCAGAATTTTGAGTGTGTTTTACATTTTCCTCATGCTCAGTAGGAATTTTTCTCTCTTAGAATCCACCATTTGGCTAAACAATGTTAATCAATCAACTTCTGCAACAGAAGATCAAGCTAAAAGTAAGTAATAATAAACCCAACAAACTACTGAGCAAAAGGTATGAATGGAAAAAGAAAAATACCAAAGCATTCTAATTGTTTGCTTAACTCAGTCGTTCATTTAGTTGAAAGGGTAAAAAAAATCAAGGTTATGATTTTTGCATGTGAAAGGTCTTATTCTGTTACAAAAAAAAAGTGTCCAAACTTTGTTAAAAATTGTTTAAAGCAAATAGTTTTGAGTCTTTCCTTCCAAAACACAGCTGCAGTTGTGACCAGAGACAATGTGGAATCTATTATGAACTGATGTTTTCTTGTGTTCTTCAGTTCACTGGCTAAAAATTCCCAGAGGAAATTAGGTGCCTTTGATGCAAATTTAGAATACTTCTTCAGAAGACAGGGATGCAGTAAGGGACAGGCCCTGGCAACGTGCAGCTCCAGCACATTTGCCTCCCATTTTCTGTAGCTGAGCTCCCTGCTGTCTCACCTGCCACTCAGGCACATTTTCAGAGGGAAAAGATGAGCTGAGCAAGCTCTGGGATTTCTCAATTGTATCTTACCTCAGCGTAGGGAAGAAACAATTCCCAAAGCAGAGCTGGCCAGAACTAGGAATTTTCCACCGCTTATTTTGACTGAATGATTTTTTTTATTTGTTTTGTTGGAAATCTGTCATGGAATTTCTTAATTCAGTGCCCTGAATGGGATATTTTCCAGTTATTGTCTCTTATCTCAAACCCAGAAGTATGAAAAGAAATCTTAGTATCTGAAACAGAGGGCTTTTTTTGATTCTTTACCTTGAAAATGTTTCAGCTGGGCATTTCAGCTAGCTCTGTCATGAGGCCATGAGGTTTTCCTGGCAATACCTCTTGCTCATTTGCCAAAGGCATCCTGTTCAGCTCCGAACTGGTAATAGTGGATTCACTGTGTTTGGTTAAAGGCAAGTACATTTGCTCAGAGAAAGGCATGTGGCATCCCCAACCTTTTCACTCTCCCCCTCTCTTTGCCCTTCACATTTTCTGTTTTCCCAGTGCATGGGAGTACACATTTAGTAAATACTTGAGAGGGTTGTTGTGGAGGATATTTGCTTTTGATTTCTGAAATTGTCAACAAGCGCAGTAGCAACTTGGTTTGAGGTAGCAAAATGAGAGCAGCCTTCAGGGAGACAAGGACTTATTTTCTCTGTAGACAGCCTTGGGAGGTGAGAGTGAGCTCTGCAGCCTCTCCTTGTTTCTGCATATTCTTTGTATGGTTCTTTCAGCCTGTTTCTAACTAGCCCTATATTCATCTCACTACGCAATGGTTATCCTGGTATAAAAAAATCCTAACAGTCCTGGCTCTGCAGAGTGTGGCCAAGAGACCTGTGGTACTAATTTATTGACATTTGGGACCTGCAAATCCAAAAATATTTGGGAGTTCCATTGGCTCAGAAGCAAGGGTTGATGGTGCTCCTAGATGGGGACCCCACTCTGGTTCTTTCACATCCCACTGGAAGAGACACAGAGACCAAGTAAGAGGCCTGGTGTTATTCTGCGATAAGGATGCAAGTGGCCTGGGCACAGCAGCATTCTGTTAATAGCAATGAAGGTGAGAAATATAAGCTGGAGCTTCAAGGCCTTTGACAGAACATTCTTGTAGCTCTTCTGTACCACTGTGCCGATGACTTGCCTCTGTCCCGTATCCTGCTATGGTTCCTGCCAGCAAGCCAGGCAGCATCTCAGTCCAGTTGATGTCCATTTTTTTTCTAACCCAGAACGAAGTTCTGAGTAATGGGAGTTTGCTTGAGCTTTTCCTCTGGCTTGGCAGCAAATTCCTTATTGTCACATTGTTCTGATCCACTCCATATACACACCTACCTGAAATGCCAGCGCAGGTGCAATGCAGCACAGGGATGTTGCAGGTGCTCAGCTGCATCCAGGTTCCCCACCCTGGCCCTATCAGGGCAGTGATGAGCAGTGGAGTTGTGCTCTCCAGAAGGACGTGCTCTGTGGATACACCAGGCACACAACTTCTACATGGCTCCAAAGCTTTCTGCAGGGTGAGGTGTGTGAGATGTTTTGTACCTGGCCCTTTTGCTTTCCAGAAAATTTAGAGATGAAAAAATGCTGCTTTCTTGCTGCACCTCCAGTCTGCTCTGGAAGGACAGGGCAGAGGCAGCTTTGACAGTGCAGAGCTATTTGGCCACTGGTGTCCCTGCTTACACTGAGGTCCAGAAGTGATGCTTGCAGTGCCTTGACACACACAGGAACACAGGCTGAAACCTGACAAAATACCTGAACAGAAGAAACCATACGTCTCTGGTGTTTGCTTGGGAGTTTTCTTGGATCAAGTGATCAGGCTCATTATCTGGAAATGAGATGTTTGCTGAGACATGGACCACGGTCACAGATGAGTCTTGGGCTTCTCTGGGCCATGGACTTTGACTGCTCTTGTGTTTGCTTTCTGCACAGGTTGGACTACTGGTCCGGCTGGTACCGCCACCTGCATGCTGTTCTTTTGTCCTCTGGGAAGGTGTTCCTTCTTCCCAGGTAGCCAGGACCTCCACACACATCCTCGGACTGGGAATGTTCACATTCACCATGGTCTGAATTGTTTTTTCAGCTCCATTCAAAGCTGAAAAATGCCAAGGGACACATTTCTATCATCTGTGTTTGCAGATACTGGGAGACATTTTTCTGCCTGTGCACTGAGGGTTGGGGAGCCCTGGTTCTTTATCAGGCATGCCCAGGCACTGAAAAATAATCCCATCCCTGATGCAGGTTTCCTTGCTTCAGGAAGAACACCTTTACAAGGTGTGTAGCAACTGGCAAAAAGCCCATCATACGCCACAGGGGCCTGTGCAGATTTGTCCTTGTCACCAGGAGTGTGAACAGCTACAGGAGATGACTTTTAGAATATTTCCCAAAAAAAGAAATACCATGCAAGGCACCCTGGCATGGTGCTTACAAGTAGGTTTTCTTAATTGCTGGCCAAATCTTCATTCAGCTCCTCTTCATTTATATGCAGTATTTGATCAAGTAGCTTCTACTAAAGTTAATGGTACTTTTGCCTTAATTAAAACCTAAATGAGGACTCCAACTGGTCTTGTTTCAGCTAATCTGTACATAGCTCCATGACTTTGTATGCTGCTTTACAGTGAAGCTGCAAAATCCCTGCTGGGAGCTAGTGCATCAGTCAAATACAGTGAGTGGAGAGAGCCATAAAGAGGAGGGGACAGGAGGATGAAGGTCTGAAAAATACAGATTGGGTGAAATTTTTGAAGTTGCTGGGAGCATCAGCACGTTGTCCACTAGGGTCAAGGCAAGGTATATCCTAAATTGTTCATGAGGGATCCACATGTCCTTAACTCAGAGCGTTTTAGGTAAATTTTGTCGGACTATCCTACTTCAAGATATATACGCCCCACCAGAAACAAACATAGAGCCAAATGGCTATCTATCTGGGTTTCAGACTTCCAGGTGATGTGAATGGCGGGCTCCTACAGGCACAGACCTGCCTTGGGAGTGCCCGTTGCTGCTTCATCTCGGTGGACTTCTTCACCAGCTGCTGGGGTGCATATGGGGCCAGGGTTGCGCCCACTGACACAAGGGCTGGAAAGCCGAAGGCAGAGGGGGCACCTGGACATGGAGCAAGGCTGTCCTTTGTGTCAGTGAACTTTGTAAGAGCACAACTGAGCTTACCCGGGGCTGAGCAGGACCATGGTCTGGAGATGCCAGATGTGCCCATGTGGTTCTTGTTGGTTAAAGGACAAAATAAAGCCTAATTCGGGAGGAAACACAAACACTCCGGGTAATGGTTGCTGCTCCCTTTCACAAAGGGGCACTTGAGGATTTCTGGGTGAAGTCATCTGCTTGGCCTCAGGCAGGAGGGAGCCCAGCCAGGAGGAAAATGTTGTTTGCTTGGCCTCACGCTCCCCCTTGCACTAGCCAGGGCTTTGACTGCCATAGGAAAAACCAACGATAAGACATCTCGAGTTCAGCAACATGGAGAGCACAGAACTTTGATATGCTGCGTGCGAAATCCAGTGTTTACAAGTGTCTCCATCCCAGATGCAGCGTCAGGTTACACAGACATGCCAACAGCCCCAGGACACCCGACTTCCCTCTGCACAGAGCTGGGCTTCCAGCAGGGTCCCAGCCTGCTGGTTGAGACTCTTTCAGGTGGTAAAGAGGGCAGAGGTGAAGACCCTGACACACTCATCAGTTTTGTGCAGCACAAAGACTCATTGACCCACACTGAACGACTCCCATGGTATATGCTGGAAACTTCACGTCTCCACTGGCACCGTTCAACAGTTGCTGATCTAATCCTGGTGAGTGTCCCTGCTTCTGCTGGCTGATGACCACTGTCCAGATGAGGAAGCCAGCTCAGCAGTTAGGCCTTTGTCTCCGAAGAACATCAGTTCCCAGGCAGGTCAAGGCAGGAGGCCATAAATGGAGGTGGCATTTGGAAAGGTCAGAAGTGGCTTAACAAACAAAAGTCATCGCTGGGAGATATCAGGAAGAGAAAGCAAATATCTCTGCTGTTGTCAGTTGCTGTGCATAATGGTGGCAACAACATCTGAAAGCTGAGACCAGGGAGGCAGCCAGGGTGAAATTCAGTCACACTACAGGGAAATGCCTCATGCTCCTCCTTGGGAGATGTTATCTGGGCTGAGAAGAGATGTCCAAAGCACATTAGATTAGGTATTTGTTTCCCTGCACAGCTCTGACATTACACATTGGCCAGGGATTAATGCCTTGAGAAATGCTCTGTCAGTGCTACAGGGCGTCCCCAAAACTGAGCACAATCCAGACACCTCAAGGACTTCATTTCACCAGGGAGTACAAAGACTCTTGCATCCCTTCTGTCTTCAGGAGCTGGGTACCACCATGAACCTCAATGCACTTAGCCTGTGGTGAGTTCCTCTCAACATGAAGGGTTTATGCTTTCTGCCTTGCTTGCTGGGCTTTACTGGGGAGGTCTTCTTCCTTTTGTGCCTCAGTTTCTCCAGTTGTGAACAGGGATGAATGCTGCAGCTGTGAGTTGCTTGGTTTGCAGAAATGATTTCTGAATTCTCTTCTGGGGTTTCGTTTTGTTCTCCTCTCCTCATCGCTGACAATTTAAGTCATCTGGGATGAGTGCAAATAGTTGCTCCACGTGTATGAACAACCCCCAGTTCTTGCTGCGGTCCTGTAGGAACAGCCTGGATTCTTATTTTTATTTCCCCTTCTGGTGTCAAAAAAAAAAAAAAAAAAAAAAAAAGCAAGAAAGATAAAAATATGCTGTGAAAGTTAACAAAAAAAAAAAAAGCCTGCTAAGTTTTTGGTGGAAAAAAACTTGTCTTCTTGTCCAAATACAGTGACTGATTCACCCTAATTTTGGGGGAGGTGGTTTCTGGATAAAGACTGAGAGGTATGTGTAGTGCTTTTGTTCTCTGGAGTGCCTGTCCAAGGACACAGAGGTCTGCTACAGGGTGACACTGGCTCTGGACTTGGCAGCTCCAGCTGGCAGGATTGCTAGGAGTGGTTGCACAGTGCCAAGCAGCTGGGATCCATACCACTGTGCCATCGCTCCCCTTGTCCGGCAAGCTGGGCACGCATAGGAAGGTAGGGATGAGCACAGCTAGCAGAGCCGTGAGAACAGCAACTTTCTTCTCATCACCTTCCACAGCCTGGTACATGGCTCCAGAGAGCGAGGAACATGGTGTCTCTGGTTCCTGCTCCTTCCTTGTCTCTGGTCACTGAGCATGACCCATCCACCCTCCATCTCTACCTGTTTGCAAGTCATCCCCAGGCCTGGGCAAACTCTGGAGCAAGGATTGGTTCTATACTGTTACTGATCCTCCTTAGCAGTCAAAAAGCAGTTATCCTGGTGGCCTTTTGTTCTGGCCTCAGAAAGCCAAAGCCAGCTGCTCTGAGTGGCTTTTCCCTGTCCTAAAAATGCCTGTGAAGAAATGATGCCTGAAAGAAGACTTAGCAGAGCTCTCTGCAAAGAGCAGGACCCATGAACAGGCATTGATGGTGATGAGGCTTTTGCAAGGACAAATGACAGTTAAAAACTAATCGATGGTTTAGAGCACATTTATGCTCATGAGGTTATGTGTATGTACATGTGTATGACCTGGGGGGGTTCTGTCATCTTTCTCCTCTGTCACGGTATGGTGTTTTAATCCATGTGGTTAAATGAGTTTTGAGATTGCTAAAGCACACTTCAACAATTGAAAGGAAAGTAAGGGATGGATATGAAATCCTGCCCTGCGGTGAGAATTACATCCCTGCTTTGGTACAATGTATAATTAACCAGTGGAACTCATTTCTGTGATATATTATTGAGGCAAATCACTGTAGTAAGCTTCAAATAATGATTAGAGAGTGGTGGGGAATGGAAAGTTTCACAGATCAGTAACGTCTGCAGTTCCTGCTACTTGGAATAAAACACAGCCCAGCTCCCTTGCATCAGGGCAGCTAGAAAAAAAAGAAACTGCAACGCATCTTTGCCACAAGTGAGCATAGCACGGGCGACTTGCCAGCCGTATGGACTGGCAGCTGAGCCTCCTGCTTCTGAAGACGTCAGGAGCGGTGCAAGGAGAAGGAGAGGGTGCTCTGGGCAGGGTAAGTATAGTAACCATGGAGCTCAATCAGCATGCAGGAGAGCTGGATCCCCAGGCACGCTAGGGCACAAGTCCAGCCCATCTAATGCTGGCATCACTGAGGCGTGCCCCACAGTTAGTGTGACAGGTGCTTTGGGTAAGTCTGAAAAACCAAAGCGCGCAGTAAGTGCTCCATCCCTGCATCACACCCATGGAGATGTCTCAGCACTCCAGGGCTTCTCAAACAATACCAGGCACTTCAGCTGAGGCAAACAAGTTGGCCGTAATGTGTCACATGGAGAGATAGATGCATGGAGGTGTCTTAACTGGGAGCTGCCCCCCATCCTCAATGGCAAGGTATTTAGGGAGTGGGAAAAGCCCCTCAGTGCCCATCCGCTTGCACTAAAAGAAATAGTTGAAAGCTGCTTCTTTCTCACTTTTTCCCACTTCTTCCAAGCTGAGGTATGCTGGCTATTTGGGACATAGTTTACTGAACATTTCAAGTTATCAGGAGCCAGCACTATGGCTGATAGAAGTAACCAGACGCTGTCCTATATCTCCACCTTCAAAGTAGTCCTCCCCCAAAGCACAGGCGTTGATGTCGTATTCTGAACTGGACTGGGATGGGGACTCAAACACTTTTTTTTGGCCAAAACAGAGTTGATGTTTTCAGTGAATGCCTGAAGCCACAATTTCCCAAAGAGACAATGACTCATTAAGTTCTATTTTGGGAAGTAACAGACTTTCTCAGTTTGTATGTATCAGCAGGGTTGGGGTTTTTTTTCCTCCCCTAGACATTGTATTTCACCTGTAAATCATTAAATCCCTTTGCATTTGTCAAACATCTGTATTCATATTAACCCAGTACAGATTCTTGCAGAATCCTCCCAGTAATATTTTATTATGAATATGTTCCATCTATTTGTAGGTTTATTTTTTGCTCTTTAGCCTCTTAATAATCCTGGAAAAGATCTTCCTTCTTGCCTCGGGGCAGGTTAATTTTAGTAAGAGCCTTTCATAAGAAACCTTCCCAAAAGATTGTTTTATGAATCCAGATGAGTTATCTTGACTAGATCACCAGTCCAAAGACTGAGTGATTACTTCAGAGAGCTCTAGTATATCTGGGAGGCACAACTTCACATGAAAGCTGTGTTGTTTCCTCCCCAGTGCATAATAGTTATCCGAGTATGCCTGTATCTTTTCCATTTCCATCAATTTCTTGATTAAAAAAATCAGACATACTTGTCTGTCGTTTCCTAGATAAGCTTTGTAACTTTTTAAAAAGATTATGTTGCATCTGACCATTCTTTTGCTAGTGAGGTTAATTTTAGCGTTGGATTGTGCATTTCAGGAGTTTTTCAGCAATTTCATATCTGAGGACCTTCAAAACTTTTAAGTTAGTATCACATAGTTCTGGTAAATTGGTTTTGATGATTTGATCCATTCCATTGACAAATTAGGTTAAAACAGTTCTTTATATTAATAGCTAATAAAGGAATGACAATTTGTATCCACATCCTTGAGCCTCAACAAAATATATAAACAATGCAAATAGGATTATTATTATTATTATTATTATTATTATTATTATTATTATTATTATTAATATTAATATTATTATTATTATTTTATTTTATTTTATTATTATTATTATAGGAAAGTGTCTTCCCTGAATGGCCCTTTTCTATTTCAATCATGCTTACTCAAACTGACCGGCTGACTCCTGCTTCTGACTTTTTGGAAAATGTTTTTGTTAGTGGGTTTTATGTCTTTAGCAAAACGTTTTTAAAGATTTTTTTTGCCTTCTTTTACTGGTTTTACATTTAACTTACCAAATGTTGTGATCTTTCATGTTTTCCTCATGAATTCCACTATTGAAGGTGGTTTGGGTTTTTTTTCTAATAGTCTCCTTCACTCTATTCTTCAACTAAGCAGACTTTTTGTTTGTGTGTGGGTCTTTCAGCATCCTTTTTAATAGTGATATATATTTACTCTGAACAGATTTATGATGTCTTTAAGCAGTTCTGCTTGTCTGCAAGTGTTTTACTCTTTTTCCTTTTTGCTTCCTTCTGGACTGGCATCCTCATCTTTTTGCATCACCATTTTTGAAAGTTAATTGATATAGTATGCCTCATCTCTACTCCTCTTGTAGTATTTTAAATCAAGTGGTATAGAACGTTAAGATCAGATGGTAAAAACTCCTCTGTGACTCTCATGCAAAACTTCTCAGATCTGTACAATTTACCTTTCTGGTTCAGACCTGGGTACTAAACTGATGCAAATCAGGTAAATGGATTTCAGGTAGCCCCTGTGGCTTCTGCATTGGTGTACCTAAATGTTTAGGAATTCATGCTTATTTTAATGGCTTGAGCTTGTACATGGACTAGGACTTGAAGAGTAAGTGTGATAAATCTTAGTGCTTTTTAAAATGTCTATCCAATATTTACCATGATGAGACTTTAATAGCCATGCAGATTTTTGCCCCATGTTGAAAAGGTAAGCTAAACCCTGTGAACTTGTCTGAGTGCGAGTGTGTCTGTGCACAATCACCGAAAGCTTATTTACACTCAGCAAACAGCTGGCTAATTGATGGTTAGGCGTATCTGCCTCTGCCCCAGTTGGCAGGCTTGTGGTGCGTTCTTTGCTTTCCTTTTAAAAATCATAAATCACGTTTCCAAATGAAATCTCTCTTAAGGAAACAATTGAGAATCAAGGCTGTTGTGCCAGAAATCACAGAGCCCTTGGAGCTGATGCACATGCACATGCAAGAAATAATGTCTGCACTTTAGCTATGGCTGTCCTTGTTCCTGAGCATCACCTTCTGGAGAGGATTCAAAGCCCTCGATGCACAGAGGCCAAAGGCCCTGTGGCAGAGAGTGAAGCAAAACATGTTACAAACATTAGCAGGGTAAGAAGGAGAGTTGACAGGAGTTGGCAGAGCAGGGCTCCAGCACAGCAGCTACAGAAGCTCATCAGATTATGTTGCTGCTGCTCGAGAGAAGGAAGCCAAGACAAAATAGAGGGGAAAGGCCAAAAAATACAACTGTGCTGACTGGGAGGAAACTGCTTGAAAAGGAGAAATCCAGGTCTGCAAGGAATGTGCCCAGTGTCTTCCATAACTTCAAAACTGCAGTGCAGAAATCACTGACTTGGCTAAACACTTTATCCCTGGTGAATTCAAACAACACATGGCTTCTTTGTAAGCAGAGCCAATCTGAGCATGAGCAAGGAGGAGTTATGGTGCATTCATTTTCCAGAAAACAGAAAGATCATAGTTGTGTATGCTTCCATTTTCATTCAGCATTTTTCATCTGATACATAGGAGAGCACAAAATGTCATGGAGAGAATGAAAGAATGGGTAAACCAGTGCTGGTTTTTCATTTACACCCACAGTCCTCCATCAGTTTATATCTGTGCCAGCATAAAGTGAGGGAAGCTGGCTCTTCTGCATGAAGTGTTATACCCTTTTCTTCAATTCCTATCTTGGATTTTCACTGCTGGAGGATGGGAACAAAATTCCTTGAAACCTTTTTACTTCCTCCATCAACAAAAGCCCTGTATTTCAAGGCTGTGCAACTCTTAAGGTGACACGTAACCTTGTCTGGGCTCCATCCCTGGAGTGCATTAGGGCAGCACAAGAGCTGGAGAGGGAATGACAGTGCCACATGGAGCTGGTGCCCACCACCATGAGATCCAACGAAGCCCTTCTACACTCCCTGCTGGTCTATCAACATGTCCTAGATCACAGCCATTGCCTGCTGAAGAATTGCAGTGACAGGAAAGGGCCGAGTACCCAGTGGTAACATCCTTGTCCAAAATAGCACCAAACTTCCCCAGGTTGCTTCGGCCTTTGCAGGATGCTCCGGCCATGGCACAGTGCTGGCCTCTACCAATGTTCCTGCTCTGCACAGGTGGTGTTTTTACCCAGATGCTGGACCAGAATGGGTGCACAACCTCTGGGCACTGGTGGTGACACTTCACAGGGGCCTATCTGCAAAACCTGACTCTTGAACTTGGGGAGAAGCTCATGAGATGTCTAAGACCTGCAAGGAAGGACCTCAAGGGACTAGGATAGAATAAACTATTTCAGTTGGAAGGAAGGTACAGCAATCATCAACTGCCTGACCAGCTGACTTACAGCTAGAGCAGAAACTCACATTTGAACTACATCTGCTGTATTTGGTTGACATGTTCTTTGGAAAATGGCATAGGGTTTTTTGAGTCTCAGTTTCCTCGTCTGTGAAGAAGGCAGTATTCACCACCTGTTTCATATGACGGTAAGGCATTGGTTAAATGTCTCATCATTCAGGTTACATTACCTATAAGATCTCATTTTCTGGCCCAGTTGCATGATTGGAGTCAGTTAACTGTGGGGTCAGGTCGAGGTTGACATTACAGTTATTAACTGAGGGGTTAATAGGGCTGACACAGATGTATACCCTGGACACACCGTGCACATGGTTTTCTTGTGCATGCATCTTTGCCCCGTTACCAATTAAAGTAAATTGTGAGCCAGGTCAACAACATCCTGAAAGCATCCTGATTCCTTAGTGTGTTTTACTGCCAGAGCATCAAACGCAAGAGCTTGTTTGTAGCTGGGACTGGAAACCCAACCACTGCCTTGTGAGCAAAGCCCTGGCTGGTGAATCACAGCAATGAGAACTGCTGATGCCTCATCCTGCTGCTTCCAGGCCTGGCCCTTGTCATCCCTGCATCAACCCACCTCCTCCGCCCTGGACTCCCCTCTGCTGCCTCTCTGCACTAGAAGCTGGGGCAGGGCTGACCAAGTGAGATCTTCCGCTGGAGACAAAAGTAGGGTCCTGCACTGTCCTGCAGGAGGGTAACTCTATTCTGGGACAAAGCCTGAGAAATCCTTGAGGTCTGAGGTCTTCATGCTGAACAGGCAGCTGGGGCTGCATGAGCAAGCAATAGAGAGAAGTCCTCTTCTTGTGCTACAGCTGCCACTGAAGTCTTGTGCTCAGTCCTCAGTTCAGAGCAGAGCAAGGTAGTCTGAACGAGCAGGTTCGAGCAGCTCTGTCTAGGCAGCTTACCCGAGAGGATGGTGGGACTCTGCTGTCTGTGGATGTAAGCACTTGCTCATTAAATGCTCTGCAATCCATCAGGCATGAGAGAAACAAGACCCAGAGCAGGTAGAGCTGGGAAACAGACCAACCTGGAGCAGGAACAAGGCACAACTTTTATAGATAGAGGAACTTCATGTCTTTAACTAACAATTTGGTTTTTGGACCTAGAATTTTGGAAAAATGCTTTGATTTAAGCTCATATATTGCCCAGGGAGCAGGAAGGACCTTGGGGCAGTTGCAGCAGCCAGGAGGTTGGAAATGATACTCAAAATCTTCACTCTGACCTCATCTTGGAGAAGAAAACCATACCCAAGGCGATATCTGCTTGTCCTGTGGCACTGATAATGTTCTGGGAGCAGGCAACTTACGTTCATGGTGCACAAATATACAGGTTTTTTCCTCCAGCTCAGGCAGCTATGACTCTGGATGCTCAGGAATGTTTCTGTCACTTTCCCTGGGATACACTGAGTTGCTAACGATTTGGGAACTGATGGTTAATCTTTGAGTGTGTGAGAGAGGGAGGCAGCAGAGACCACTGAAGCCAATATCTGCAGAGCCCACTGAGACCCAGCTTCCTGCCCAGCCTACCGTCTCCCTCATGGTTTCTGAGTTGGCAGCTCATGACCTTCAGGAGCATGGTCAACAGCCCTGGGGGAAGCATTTTCATATGTGTGAGGACAGCACAGCTCAATTTTCCAGCACTAGCAGCCAGATCCCTGTTTAATGACAGGCACGTGTCGGGTGGTGGCTCCCAGCCCGCAGGCGCTCTGGCTTGTGAGGACTGCCCTGCTGCTGGACTCCGTGCACTGAGAGCTGTTATTTGTCTCTTCTAATGCCAAGATACTTCAGCCCACAGGTTGCTCTCAGCCATCTTGGTGTAAGTCCATCAATCAGAGAGCTTTAAGGTAGGAAGCGATTAAATCATGTTCCTTCCTGCAACTCAGCTGCTAACTGTAGGGTTGGGAGGCAGGAGAGTGAGTCTTAGGGGAGGGCCCCAGCTGGCCAGGGTTCAGGGCCTTTCTCCACAAGAAGTGTGGCACCTTGGGTCAAACCTCTGTGTGTCTTGCTTCTCCATCTGTGAAAGGGCTGCAGTAATTTCCTGCCATTGGATTTCAGCAGTGGCTGGCTGGTAGGGGGATCAAATCCGGTGGCTTTGGATCAAAACTTCTCCCAGATCTTGTGGAGACTTTGCATAGTCCCCAAAGCGCCGTCCGTGAACAAGGATCTCCACAGCCCCTCAAGCTCTTCCTCCTCCTCTGCAAAGCATGAAATAGAAATGACTTTGTTTACTTGCCACGTTTAAGTCTCATTCCCCCTTAGCTTCCTGCTTGTTCAGACTGTTCCCTCTTTATCTTCCCAGACAATCTCCATTGCCTTTGTTTGGCTTCCAGAAAATCCCCGTTCTAACTGGGCAGGAGGAAAAGCAAATTCAATGGCTTCCTCTCACAAAGGAGGAGTTTGGAGAAGGCAAAGCCCTGAGCAATGCTGCGTGTTTTGCTCATGCCACAAGCCGCATGAGTGGGTAGTGTTCAAACCTACCTGCACTATCATATAGATTGCTCTCTTGAGTGGGAGGGGGAAGATAAATCAGACCCAGTGGGTAAAAATAATGCACGTATATATTTTATAGAAGAATAATAATTTCTTTTTCAGTTCTTCTGAGTGACTCTGAGCAGCCCAGAAACAAATTCACAAGTCACACCAAAAGCTTCCTGTCTGAAGACCTCACCCATTACTCGCCACACAGACCATTGACCTAAATCCTGCACCAGGCACTCGTTACCTCTGTAGTGAAAATTCGTGAGTGTTTGGGATCACTCCTGTGTGCTGGCACATAATTTATTGGAATGATTAATTTATTAGAGCTATGAGACCATACTGCTCCAGAGCAATAAGGTCTCTCCTGGAATGTTCCTGGGCATGGTTGGCAGTTAGCCCAAACCAGATACCACTCCCAAGAGCCACCTGGATGCAGCCACCTTGGTTGGGGCTGGGAGAGGTGCCTGTAGGGCCGGGCTGCAAGTGGACATTCACAGGCATGAGCGCTTTCCTGTTACTCCATGGTCTCAGTGTCCATGTTTGTCCCTTGCCTGCATCTTGTTTCTCCTTTAAACCATGGACTCGCCTTGTCTTTGACTCCTGCAACTAGTGATTTTCTCTTTGTCTAAACTGACCAGGGATAAACTATTCTTCTCACCCTTCAGCCCTCTTTGTCAGACCATCTTGTTCACCACCATACCATCAACATTTCATCCCATCATCAATGAAAAGAAACGAGTCAATGGTGGGAATAGATCCTGGGACTGCTTTGTGGGGAGAGAAGGGGATAGGATCTATAAGGATTGCCTTGCTGGAGAGTTGGTAGGTGGTTGGGGGGCAGGGAGATGTGCAGGGGGGGTTGGACATTGTAATTATTTTTCTGTTTTCCTCCTAATTACCACCATGTGTCCATTGCTTTCGTGAGACTTTCATTAAAACTGTGTTTGAATCCAAATAAACAATCATTTCCATTTGCCCCTCCCTGGACCCCTACATCTCTTTCTCCATGAAAATTTAGCAGGCAGCAAGAGCACAAGCCCTTTGCTCTGGGGGAAGCTGCGTTGTCTGAAGGCAAGGCTTTGGCTTGCCTGTTAGCCCAAAGGAAAGAAATAATGATAGAATTTAACTGAGTAAAATGTGTTGAGGGATGTGAAGTGAGATACTTTGTAATACAGAAGCAAATCGGGGCAAAATTACCATCTTAATTGTATTAATGTTGCCAATTAGAGACAGAGCCCATGTTGCTCAGCAGGAGCGTTCTGGGATGGAAGAAAAGACAAATTATCTGCAAACTCCTTATTTTGTCTTTGTGAATTACCACCCCAAGGTACTTTAATTGAATCTCTAGTCCTGATCAGTGAGCATTGTTCAGGGAGTGAATTAAAGAAAGGCCCCACAGGCCTGCTCTGTTTTGTCCCAATTAACAGAAACACTAGATTTATTTATTTATTTATCTTTTTAAAAATCACTACAAGGCTAAGAGTTAAATTGGAAAAGAGAAGTTGGGTCCAAATAATTTGATTTCTGCTCAAAACAGAGCTGGATGAGTGTGCTGGGTACATGCCTGGCACTCTGCAGGTCGTGCCACCCCTCTGAGCACCACTAAAATGGGAAAAAGGAGTTGGAAGTTCTATTCAGAGCATGGATCCCCTTGATATCTCTCCTGGTCACCCTCCCATGGGTGGCACCATGCTGTCTCCACGTGTGAAGTGGAAATTATAGGGAGAAAGTATCATCACGTGTAGAACAGCATGGTGCAGGATGGTATACCCCAGACCAAGGGCGTTACTGCTGCCAAAATGATCGTGATGTTGGAAATGCTGCCCTTGGCCAGGCTCTGTCAGCTGTGGAGTTTGTTACTGTTGGTGTACTGAGTATTTTATGCAGTAAAAAAGCAGAGGGGATGCAAATGTCCATTGCTTTGAGACTGTATCAGGGATAAGCTCCAGCCTGAGTCGGTTTGTGGACGCACTCCCAATTACCTGAATACTTTTGGATCTCCTCACATGTGTTAATTTTAGGCAGTGTTTAGTTTAAACTGACGTATTTAAAGAAAATTCCCAAGAGGACAGTCTATGTTGATCCATTTTTTTGTTTGTTTTTGTTTTTTTTTTAAATTTTGTTGCATGGACTATTTTGTGTATTTCCAGAATTATTATGAAGTCTTTGAGTCTGTTTGTTCTCTTATTTAGTAAAAGAAAGGAAGCAGCCACAGGTGAGTTTTCCTACATGGTTCTGATTGGGCCTTCAGCCACTGAAACAGTAAGTTTATTGAGGTTTTTTTTTCTGCTGGAGCAAAATGTAACGTTTCAACTAATCCAAGCTGTATAACTCAGGGATAGCCCATTCTTGTATTGCTTAAAAATGATAATGTTTTGAGTGAAAAAAAAAAATAATCAAAAGCCAAGATGCAATAGATTTACAGAGACTAATGCCCTGTGTTTTACTTTGAAAAGATGAGTTGGTTCTGACCCTGGTTACACATCCTTGAAAAGTGAAGAGGACTGATTTGGGATTAAAAGGAACTGGCAGTTCTGATGTGGGCTGGTTTTTATTATGGGGATTTCCTTCTTTTACCCACATCATCTCAAGTCCATCTAGGAAAGGGCTGAGCATCTGCCAGAGCTGCCATAGTCAGAAGAAAGCCTGGCCTCTGTTTGGCTGGACAGAGAGAAGTCCTTTACAGCCGTGTAAAGATTATTTCCACCCCTGCTCGTCAGGTTCCCTTCTGTGTCCTCGCATGCCTTGTGCATTGTGAGTGTTTTAGGAGCAAGCATCATTCCTCTGAGTACAGTATCCAGCACGTCATGGTCTTAGCCAGATCGTGAAGGTTCATTTATAGCCATAATAATGAAGTGCTCAGCAGCTTCTTACTGAATGCCAAGGAAGAATTGACCTGCAGGGGAACTCTGAAGGGGATTCCTAGAAAGGAAGGAGACGATCTGCCGGGGCTGTGAACTCTTTCAGCCTGGCTACAGGCACATCTGCGAACTCTGCTGAGGGAAAGGAGGCTGTGTAAACAGGCAAGAGGGGGAGTCATTTAAGTCAAAATAAATGCCGTGAAATTCTTTCCATTGTATCTCACTGAATACAGAAGCTTGGATGATGAAGCCATGAATTCCAGAGCAGGGGCACCTGGAACAGGGCCTGTGAGGAAGGGGAAAAAATATTGTAAAACATAATGATCAAACAGTAGGGGAGAGCAAGGACCATGAAAACATCAAAAGTCATGGCAATTGTTTTGGATGAGAATGTTTTTAAGAGTCCCTGTTTATGTTGGACAGGAGAGTTTGCTTTGAACAATGGATGAACTTTTGCAAAGCAGGCAAAATCCACTCTACTCACTACTGGGAGTTTCTTTTTCTTTTCTTGAAAAAATACATGCATATATTTATGAAAACAGTGAAAAATGAAAAGGTGCCTTATTGTTTTGCTGTCTTCCCCAGGTCTTCCTCTCACACTGTCCATGCTGTTTAGAGTGTTAGGGATAGCACTGAATGAGATGCAGGTGTAATTTGCCCTAAAAATGACTGTGTGTTAGTTGTGTGGATGAATTCGTGGCATTCATGCATCTCCAGGTTTAGGCAAAGACACTAACACATGTAATTGAGGCCCAAGGCTTTCTGCCTGTGCCACCAAATTTACCAAAGGCACACTTGGGTTATGCCATCCACCTGACTCTTAACTGTCAAAATTTATGGCAGTCTGAGCCCTGTTTTTGTGATTATTTTTAATATTATGAAGGTGTCCAGGATATTTCAGTCTTCGTTTGTGTGTTATATTGTGACTACAAGATATTGGCACATAGAGATTCAGCCTTGTGGGCCAGGAATGTGGACAGTGCAAGCCAAAACAGGCTAGAAGAGGCAAACATCATTACACTGAGATGGATTTTGTGCTGGACAGGCTGCTGGCCGTCTGTCCAGGGATCTGCTGAAGGCATCTGCAGTCCCCAATCCATCAAGGTGGGCTCTCATGACATGGACTGGGGGATGGTCTCACTCCAAGTCTACTTTCACCTCTCTGCATGCATTTGGCTTTGCAAACTTGTCTCATTCACCCTGCTTCACAGAGAATGGCCATTGCTACTGGGATGTTAAAGCCCAGGTGTCTTTGTCCTGGACAGGAGTGCACAGATGGCCACTAATGTAGCATGACAGGAGAGAGGATGTTGTGTGTCCCCCTTCCAGATTAATCCATACAGCATTGGGCAGCAGGAGTTATGTCTGCTTTTAGTATATCCATGACTCAAATCTGGATGGTCAAGGTAGTATCTATCACAGCCAAACTTTTAGCCACAGCAGTTGCCAGGACAGGACAGGTGCTGAGGAGACCCCCTGGGCACAGATGCAATTCTGGGAAGTTGGTTTCAGCAGGAAAAACTCTGAGCTTCTGATTTTAGTTTTGCTGGAGGTGTCATTCAGGTGCCAGGAGCTGGAGTGTGATGTGAGGTCTGAGGACAAGTGAGATCAGTCTGGAGATGTCACAGAAGTGCCATGACTGGCCCAACAGCAGGATTCCTGCAGACAGGGAAGACTGGAAGCTTGTCCAGCTTCCACGGGAGCTGCCCCCCAGTGCTCCTCTGCTTAGCAGGGCTCTCACAGTACACACTTGAGCCACTCGGTCCTCAGCATGCAGCAGGACCACGCGTGTCATCTTTTGCTTTTCCCTATGAAAGAAAGAAGCCATGAGACACTCCACCAGCTAGAAAGCATTCTTTAGGTGCTGATAAATGTGGAATGCTTGCAGCAGCAGCCAGTGAAGGCAATGATGCAATAATCTCCAGAATAGACTATGCAGAGATCTGTGACTATTCTCTTGCACACATCACACAGCAACACCATGCTGTGCTGCAGAGTATAAAGCCCCAAACTGTACCTGTCTGTGATACCCTTCATGGAAAAACACCCTCTCCATCACCTCTGCAAGTACCTCCTTGCCTCCCTGCCCCAGTGCAAACACTGTGGATGACTGGGTAGCTTGGTGGCCCTGCAGGACATGGCCTGTTTGAGAGGGGAAACCTGTGGCCGCTGGACAATGGCTAGCTGTTCCTGGAATGCCCCATACATTCCAGGATGCATTGGGCCTCACAAGTTAAATATTTAGACTTTCCTGAATCCGAATACTTCCCGAGCTCCTGGTTTTGTTGCTTTCATACATTCGGCTTTGTTTCACTTGATTAGAGCAGTGGGGTTTGTAGATAGGGACTCTATTCTTGGCAGAAAGTGGAGTATTATTAACATTCCTTATCGCGGGAGTGTATATTATTGTGTGACATTGCACAAAATAACCTTAAAATAAAAGCCCTCCTCTGCCATTCTGGGCATTGTTTTGACTGCCCGTGCCTCCACAGTGCACTGAGCAGAGACACCGCTGCCTGGGTTATTGGCTGCAGCTTCCACTCCTTCTTAAATCTGTGCCATTCACTCACAAAAGGACTCATCATTCAGCATGCCTCTGGTGGCAAAGCAGCACGGTGTGATTTGGAGCCTGGTTTCTAGCAAACCAGGGGTTAAAGCCAATTTGGCTGCCTCCTCCAGCTGCAGGCTTGCTCAAGGGAAGGGGTATAAATCAAGGGCTTTGGAGAGAGATAAGCAGTTTGCGTATCACTTCAGAGAGTGCATCATCCAGAGTGTCTCCTAATCCCTGTGTCACCTTTCTGACACTCGTTAACATTTTCCCTGACCAGGGGCTTTGGCAAGGACAGGGCATGATGCTTTCAGGCTTCTCCCTGGAAAAATTGCAGTTGTCTCTGCAGAGTCTTCTATCTAGCTTAGCAAAAATATGCATGCAGGAAGGATTGAGCAGGCCTTATGGTTTTCAGGTTTCCCCCTTGAGTTTTGGTACAATCCATAAATTCTAAGCATCACATTAAAAAAAAAAAAAAAAGTCTATCTTTTCCTATCACAAAGTAACTGTGATGCAGTCCTGTCATCCACCCTGGCAGAAAATTGTCTCCAAGTAAAAAACATCAGCATAGGAAACAAACAGCTCATGCACATCTATTCCATGCCTAATTAAGGCTATTTAAATGCTAACATTATTAAACAAGAGTAATTTCTCTTTCTGTCTCCTTTTTATAAAAAAAATGCAGGAAAATTAAATGTCTTAATAGAGGAACTGGGAGTGTGACTGTGCCAGCAGCAGAATTTGCTCAGCCGTGTTAGAAGCATGCAGGATTTTCTCTTACTGTTTTTCTGGGTCAGTGTGCAGCTTGATGGATTGCTATTTATATTATAAATTGAGTGTCCCAAAATATGCAGAAAGTGCAACCCAGTTGAGTCAGTGCTGTTGGAGTTGTCTTGCTATTTGTCCAACCTTAATGCTGCCCTGTAACAGGTTTTCCATTCAATAAATGTGCAACCTAGCTGGGAACATTTCTACTCCAATTCTGTCTTACCTCATCCTGACAAGCTAATTACAATACGTGGTAGCAAAATATCTCAATCACAGTGTCACCTGTCTCATCAGCCTCACTTCTGCCTGGAACTGAGAAACTGGAGAGTTTCCTCTTTCTGGGTGCTGGAGGGATGGAGCCAAGAGCAGTCTGCAGCAGAGAACACCGATGGAAGCTCTCCATCCTGACATCTGTCCTATTGCACCACACTGCTGTTTGTTAGTCAGCTCTGTGTTGCAGGTGGATTTATTTGATAGAAGAAAAAGCCTTCTCCACACCTCAAAGCCAGCCCAAGGGAAGATTGTTCCTTGGTTATTTTTAGAGAAGCTGGTCAAAGATGGATAAATGTTGAACATGTCAGGTTGTGTTCTACAACATTTCTCATTGGAGAAGTTATGACCTAGTCGTTGAAGTGTTTCAGACTTCACAGGCTTTTAGCTGTTTGGTCAATATATAATAGGGTTTTGGGTTTGTTTGGTTTGGGGTTGGGTTTTTTTCATTTTTTTTTTCTCTGAATAGGATTACTAGAGTTTGCAATAGATCCAGCCATCCTTTCCTAGATCACCATGAATTTAGGTGCTGTAAAACAAAGAAGGAGCAGAGAAATTGCCCTGTATGTGCCTATCACTGCCACAAAGCAGGATAGATAGGTAGGTGAAGGATCATGTTGCAGCCCGCGTGCTGGGAATGTGGTTGAAGTGGCCTTGGAAAAGTGCAAAGATTATTGTATAAGAGCCTAAAAGCCACTTCTCTGGTGTAGCAGCTGGTGCAACTTGCTGCCAGCTCTCCTTCATACTGTCACAGGCTCTGGAGAAGAAGCTAAAAGCTTCAAGGCAGCACTACAGAGAGCTCTCGGGAGCCTCTGTGATGGGTGGGTTACTCCCTAAGGGCCATTGCGTGCCCCAGGGCAGTAAAGGTCCTGGTGAACTGTGTGAGTGTGACCAACAGCAGATATTAGGAGCAATAGCATCGGAACACACACTCTTGTCATCACTGTCCCTGCCAGGCTCCGGAACCTTATTTCAGAATAGAGAGGTCCATGCTGGCCAACCTGACTGCCAGGCTGAAACACAAGGTAGACAACGACACCTGAAGGCAGCAGGCTCCAGTGCCTTGCAATCTTGGCAATGTTTTCACTTAGTCATCAGAGTGTGTTTACAAGTCTCTCCCACTATTCTCTTCCTGCCAGCAGCTGACAAGCACGTCTAGTTAATAGAAGTATGTTTAATAATTAGCAGAGCTCAGGAAGATCTTGCTTGCAGCTCTCTTGCATGTGGAGGTGTTAATAATGCACATGAGGAATCAGAAATGCTTGGCTCTTGCAGCAGCTGGAGGATGCTTCCACCCTCATTCCAGAAGCAGCATCTCTCAGTGGCTCCAGGCTGATGTCATCAGTACCAGAGGCTCATCTTGGGTTCCGCTTCACCATCTGCCTTTCCACTCCTGGGAGTGAAGGACGCTGAGGGCAGCAAAATGGGCTTCAGCGTGTGGAGGGGACAGTCCACCTCAGCTCCACCTGAGCCTTCTGCCCTGGCTCCTGCTGGCTCAGCCTCCCTGCCCTGCGCGGGAGGGAACAGGCACCCTCCAATGGTGCCCTAACACAGATTGCCCACTGTCCTGCTCTTGTTGAAACTTTCCTATCAGGTGCCATCTCCTCCTCACAGGTGTCCAGGAGAATTTAGGCAGGGCTGCCCTGAGGCTGTCTTCCCCACCCGTGCCTTGCTCCCTGCCTCATGGGAGCTGCTGGCCATTGGAGATTTGGCCTTCCCCTCCCATCCTGCCCCCCCTCCCCAGTCCCACTCACTCAGCCTTATGGAAATGTCCCTCACAAGGGTGTTTTCATGAGCTCCATAGCTCTGGGTTGCAGCTCTCAATGCTGATATCTAGTCTGTCAATCTATTTCCTTGCTCATTTTCACTTCAGCTTCATCTATTCTACGTTTCAGTCCATCCATAACCTTCCTTATTTCTAGACCGTTCCAGACTGGGTCCTGTTTATGTACATTTGCTGCCAACCTTCAGTCTCCTCCACACTTCCCTTTACTTTTATGGCCTTTTATGATGTTTATGTTACATCAAGGCCCTTTCCCTTTTTATTCCCGTCCTCCCCCTGGATAATTATTCTTCCATCCATGGCTTTTACTGCCTGCCTTTATCATGAATGTTTCTGTGGCTGACAGGAGTGTCTGGAGCACATAACCTCTGTCTGCAAGCTGACAGGCAGCTCAGATATGGGTCAGGACTAAAAAGGCTTTGCTGATGGACTCTGCCCGTTGCCTGCTGGACCTTCCCTGTGCAGAGTCTCAAACCTCCTCCTTGAAGCTGCCATATCCTTCCTGAGTTGGCCTCCTCTGAAAGCCAATGGTTACCACCTTCAGGTGCCTTCTTGTCTGTCACAGTCATGGTCTGGGAGAGGTGACAAAAATCCCCTGCCACTCCTGCAGCCTCACTTTCAGGGGGAAAGGAGAGTGTCAGTCCTTTGCATCTAGCAGGGCACAAGGTTCATTGTGTGTATGGTGTGTGAATGGGAATCTGTATGGGAATGCTGATTTCTGACAACCTGTCTGTAGAGCTCAGACAGCATTGACCCACATCTGGGCATCTCTGATTCACTTCTTGGGTGGTTTAAATGTCTAATCCTGTCCACCCACCCTGAAAATGATATAGTGGCTGATCCACAGGCCTGCAGAGATGGGGAGCAGAGAAGAGGGCTGCTCTCTCTAACACCTAATGTCTCATCCACCCCCACAGCTCCCTCACCCAAATCAAGAATGAAGAGATACCATCACCACCACCAATTAATTGATGTGCTTCTAACCTCAAAGTCTTGTTGATTTCCAGAAGAATTTAGCCTGAGGAAACAGTGTGTCTAGATAATACAGGAGTTCTGGGTTTGTCTCTGCAGGAAGGGTGGCCAAGCAGTGGACTTGTCTAAGTGAAGAAGTATTGGAAAAGGTACAGGACGAGGTACTGTGCTCAGAAGGAGTGAGTCTGTGTGGTCAGATCAGAGTGGCTGCACTCTCCAGTCACAGCAGCCCTGGAGATGAAAGAGAAAAATGATTTTGGCAGGACAAGAAGCCATGATAACCTGGGAAGAGAAGTCCAGGCATGCCACCATGAAAAACTCTCAACACAAGCTGTAAGTAGCCCCTGAGGCAGGACGTGTCGAGAAATCATCCTTGCACAGATACCACGACAGGGAAGAGAAGCTGTCAGGGCAAAAGTGAAGTGTTTCTCAGGTTAGAGCATGCAAGTGGTCACAGAGATGCTGGAGCAATCAGACCATATTGCATCCTGCCAGAAAGCACATAAAAGCACAGAAAGCAACCAACCACCTTCTCAGAAGAAATGGGACTGTCTGCTTCACTACTTCAGGCATTACCATGAAAGTATGACCACCACCCTCTGACTTCCAGACTATTTCATTCAGTCTTGCACCAGCATTGCTTCCTATTTCAGTCTCTCTGCTTCCTTTTCCCTTTTTTTTTTTTTTTTGTTGGAGTGATGAAATTCCATCTCAATGCATCTAAAGCACCTTTATCCCCACATTATCCTTGCTGTTCTTGTTTATTTTTCCTTCTTACCAAGAAAATCCCAGTTTTCCCAGTGATGCTAAAGCCTGTATGATAATTTCAGCTTGGCACACAACTCTGGTGTCCCAGAGAGCTCAGTCAGCACCAGGCTGATTTGGAGGACTCAGTACTCCAGCTGACCTAGGGGTAAAAGACCATACAGGGATTTTCTCCTTATAACACCTGTGTCCTGAATAGTAACGTGCCTTTTGCCCTGGATATTTTGGTGAGCACATGCAGAGAGATCTCCTTTGGGAAAGACAGCAAGAGCAAAACTCTCCAATCAGGAGATGATAACACTGACATATAAATCTTCAACAATTTAGGAGTCTTGGAGAACACAGAGGGATTTAGGCAAAGTGTCTGGTTTTACTGCTAGATCAGCTGAGGAGCATGGGGATAGGATGTATTGAACAAAGGGAGAAGTCGTCAGGGGATCCCCCAGGGGCGAAAAAGGAGGAGATGGGTATGCAGCTTTTCATTTTTTCCTCAGTTTCTGCGGCTCTCTATGGCTCTAGGGCACCTGCACTTTAGCCCCTTTGCACAGCTGGTGGTGCCTGTTGGCAGGGTGGTGCCTGCTGTCCCGTTTCCAAGGCTGGGCCCTGGCAAGGGGTCAGGCTGACATACAGGGCTTCTGGGTGGGCAGAAGGAAACATCTGACAGCCTTTCCCTGGACCTACACAGGACTATGAGTGCCCCACAGTGGCACCCCCAGTCCCAGGGGTAGGTGAGAGAGCCTAACAGAGACCCTCATTCTGCCCCAGTGGTATGATGTGGGTTGCAGTCAGGAGAACATCACAGCTCCCCCTGGCATGCTTCCCCCTTCCAGAGGGTAACAGCCAAACCCTTGTTTTTCTTTCTCTCTCTTGTTAAAGCTCTTTGCCTTGCAGCTGCTGGAGTAATTTAATTAAATTGTAATGCTGCGGAGCTGGCTCCTCTCCAAGGGCAGGAGCAACAGCTTGCCACCTCGAGGGCAGGCGGGCTCCCAGGGAGCCAGTCACACAGCACCAATAACACACTGCACTTGACTCATAAGTCTCCTGATGACAGGTTTAAAAGAAACCCCACCCCACATGAGCATGGTGCTGCAGAGCAGCCCCGGAGGCAGCCCTTTGCATGGGGCCCTGGCACTCTGGCAGCTTTGGGTACAGCAGGGCCAAGGCAGGCCTGCCCGAGGTGATGCTGAGCTCTTCGGAGATGTGCTGAGCTCCCTCCTGTGTCTGGCTTCAGCCCGTAACCAGCAAACCCCGTGTCAGCTCCAGGGCAGCTTCCTCTACAGGAGTGGACTCTGTGCCCAGGACTGTGCCAGGCAGCCTGGGGGACCCCAGCAGTGTCTGCTTTTGCAAGAGGGACTGGGAAAATGGGGGTGATGATTTGCTGGCCTTGGCAGGGCTGGGACAGAGCCAGAAAAACGGCAACAAATCCTGGAGTAGAAAAAGGTCCCTGTGCCCTGCCAGCTGAGCGCTCTCTTGACTGTATCCTTTCTTCCCTCTCTTCCCCTCTCAGCATCACCAGACAGTAGCGCCATTTACCTAAAGACAGGAGCATCACTGCCCTTATCCTGTCTCCAGGCTGAGACAGTCCCCATGTCCCTTCCAGAGCACCCACCCCTCTCCAGGCCAAAATACCTGCCATGCAATCTTCTCTCAGTCACCCAAAGCCTGTGACCTCCCCTAGTGCCTTTCTCCCAGCCTCCTGTGAGGGACCTCTGCGTGCCAGGGTACACACTGCAGAGCTGTGCATCGTCACCACCCTGCACACGCTGGGGGCAGCAGTTCTTCCTCTGCCAGGCAGCGGGTACCCAGTGCCCCATCCTGCCAGCTGCAGCCAAGCCGTAGCCCAAGCGATGCCTGCGCAGTATCCCCCGCAGAGAGGCCTGGAACAGGTAAGTTTTTGTTCCCTCGTCTCTGCTGCTTCCCCTATTTCTGTGTCTCCCATAGACAACCTGTGAACAAAAGGAAACCCCAAGGGAGGTCTCAGATCTTGTAAAATGAAAGAAATCCCCTCTGGAAGGGAAAGATGCGCAGAGACACAGCTGCTGCCAGCAGGGAGCTGTTCCTGGCGAGTATCTCTGTCTGAAGGCAGAACGCAGCAAGAATAAACACTGGCCTTGTGCACAACAGGCTGCTGTTGGCACTGGGCATATCAGCAGCATCACAGGTCAAGAAAGGGTGGGAGGGCAAACAGGTGAAACTTACCTCTGCTATTCCTCTGTAAGAGCTAGACTCCTGTCTGTTTTCCACACATTCTTGGAAAGCGTATCCTTAGCAAAGCCCGCCTCACCTCCAGGAGAGATGAGCTCCTGGAGAAGCTCCCAGCAATAACCCGACAGAAACAAAGCCCATGAGGGGAAAACTTCCATTAAAACCTAAAATGTGAGTGTATACCAGTGGCAAACATATTGCCATCACCATGGTGGGAATACTGAGGCCAGGGAGAAATGAACTTGGTGAGATGCCCTGAGCACAGCTGCATGCCCCAGGCATCTGAGTCCTGTAACTCCCGAGAGCGCCTGTGCTCGAGGCAGAATACAGAAATCATGAAAAGTCTGTCTGCAACACCAGGAACAGGGACAGGGAGAAATGTCAGGATATTTCCACAGCTCTGGGAACAATCAGCCTCCTAAATCATGACCTAGTCCCTGCCAAAATGGTAGTGCAGTCCCATGGCTACACAGCCCAGGAGCTCTTGCTACCAACCCCTCATGAAGAAGATCACCCAAAGGAAAAGCTGATCTCCCAGGTCAGCTTGGATAAAATCCTGATCCCAACAAGAAAACAGAAGAAGGAGTGGGTCAGGATGACTGAAATAGTGCTGGCCTCTAATGTCAGATGAACGTCCATGTGCACACAGATAAGTGTGTTGTGTCTCTGTGCATGAATGGGTGGAGGAAGGTCTCTGTGGTGGAGAGGACACTTTGGGAAGACTGTTTCTTCTGCCACCTTCGCAAGCATCCTTCTCACAAAGCACCTCGCAGCCCAGGGACATCATGCCCAGGCCAATAGGTCCTGAGGGGAGGATATTGCAGCAGGCTCTTTTGAAATAATCCAGAGAAATGGTCAGGAAAATCCCGTCAGCACTTCGCTCTTGGGCGCTATCGCTGCTGTTTATTTCATAGCCCTTTTAATCTGATGGGGAAGAGGAAGGGCAGGAGGGTGCTGTGTGCGGGGGTGCAGGGCTGGGCCCCCTGCCCCATAGAGGGGTTCTTCCCCTACCTGTGCTCCTTGCCCTCCAGCACCTCACCCATGGCCTCAGCCCTCTTGGGGACAGTCAGGACAGGGGCACCCAAGAGGGAGCAGAGCGGAGGCTGATTCCCTGGGGATCTGTGTGGTCTGGGATCAGTGCCAGCCTGCAGCTCCTTTGAAAATCTAAAGCTAAGTGCCACCAGTTTTACTGCAGTGTGCTGAGCACAGGAAAATCCTGGGGCAGGTGCAAGGGAACCATCAGAGCCTACGTCCCATTCCAAGGAACAGAGGTGCCTTATTTTGACAAAAATCTCATCTTTTTTCATGGTATCACAAAATTTGTGCAAGTTTCTGGACAGCTTTCCTGTTTTCCTGCTAGTGAAGAATGACTATGACCTGGGTGAAGCCCGTAACCAGACACTTATGTAATCTTTCGAGAAACACGTATGTAAATAACTCAATGAGGATTTCTCTCTTCTTCAAAAGTCAGTGATGCTTACAATGCAGAATACCAGATAATTTGGCCTATAGTGCATATTAGTGTCTGAATGGATTTACTTGCAGGGGATTGTGTTGATTGTGCTATAGAAGAGTTATTCTTAGATTTACACTAATTAAAATATTGCCTATAAGAACAAATACATCCTAGAGATCGGCTCATGTTGAAAATTTGGGGTTAAAATTCAGTGTTACTAAGGCAGGATCCTCTTCCCACCTCCAAGCAAGCTGGGAGTAAGGTCAAGGAATAAAAAAGAGCAAAAGGGGACTAGACCATGTCCAAATATCCTGGAAAGATTTGAGGCTTTATTCAAATCAGTATTAATCTGTCGTGTCTGAACCCTACATCCAAAAGCAGTAATTTGACTTAACAAATTCTAGGTTCACAAAAGTTGTGTGTTGATTTATAAATAACTGTAGTTCAATAAATGGTTCTTAACCATCCTCTTACCAGTCCAAGATTTGATGGTGCCCATGGACCTGATCTGAAAGTATTTCAGAGCTTGTGTAAGCATATGGCCAGCTCTGCTGAGCCCAGGATCAGTGGGGTCTCTGGCTGTTTGATGAGGCTCCCGTAGGGTGGCGTGTTCAGAGCGGAATGTATCTTGGTCTTTATGTGCTTGCTGAAACACGTGATTGGCCAATGCTCTTCTGTATCCTGTGATGAAGTTTGAAATACATGGTTCATTTCAACTCTGGCTCCAATTTGCCTAAACGTGAAAAAACAGCTGGAGAATCCCATGATCCTTTGGGTAATCCATGTCTAATTCATTGCCTGGGAAGTGAATTCAGTAGTTAATTACTCTTGAGATGTTAAAAATTTGCATCTTATTTTAACTAGGATTTCTCTAGTTTCATGTCAGTCAGAGTACCTTGAGCTACGTGGGCTGGATGTATTGCAGAGTGGTCTACTTTGAAATATTTACTCTGACCTTAGAATCAAATATATATTCAGCAACGTTAAGGTCAGGATTGTCACCTCTTGATCTTTGCTTTGACATGCAGGTAGTATGCTCTTTCTGCTTTTTATATGCAGTGAAAGAGAGGCTCAGAAGGAAGCCGAGTGTGTATGTGGAGGGAGAAGGAGACCTTATGGAATGAGCATCATTAATATTGCAAAATCAAGTACTCAGATGTTGGAAGCTTTAGGTTGCCTATGGAGTTGGCCATCAAAGATAAATTAGCATAGCTTAGAGAACTGGGTTGTTCCCAGGATTGTGCGAGCTGCTTGAAAAGGAGGATTCATTCCTGTACAAAAGAGTTTTGAAGTCTCTTCTTTTTCAAGCAGAAAAGTGACATGGACCAAGTGACCTGCCTCAGGAGAGATTTGGATGCAAATGGCTCTATGGCCTAACTCCTTCTCCCTACAGGTATCACTGAAACCAATTCATTTTCCCAAAGAAAGCTTCATTGTCAAAAAACTGCCTTTTCTGTGGTGAGAGAGCAAGCAGCCCTTTAAGTGAAAATCTCCCATTGGCTCAAGTATACACCCTAATTTTATTTTTTTTTTCCTTGCCATATATTTCACCAAATTTGGCTGTCAGTCACATGGCCACAAATCTAGACTAACTAGCCACAAATCAGGATAGGCATGTGCCCTGGTACCATGGTGATAGTTGCCTTAGAACTAAATAAACAGGCAAGGTGGATGGATAGATTTCTGCCTGCGTAGCAGGGAGCTGACTTGGGCCCACTGCTTGCTGCATGGCACATTGATTTCCAGTCCCATCCACAGGCTTCTCCCATCTCTAAGGCAATTGTTTGGGCTTATTTATATTCCTGTCGAGATGTAAAAACAACAGCCTGCAAAGTTATCTTTCCTGGTTATCTGTATTGTTTGCATAGCACAGATTTCCCTCGATGCAAAGAGTGGGAGTTTTATTCTCCCTTGAAAACAGCCTGGACTTCATTTAGGGAGCAGAGGAGCATACCAAGCACTGAAATACATTTATGAAGCTTATTAACCTCCAACTCCGATGCTCTGTCCTGGTGACCTCTCTGTCATCACTGTGGACCCCTGTTTACTGTGACTGAAAATCTGGGGCATTTCTTCAGTGATCTGACCGGGATTTGCTTTGAAGTCAGATTTCCCATTCCATTGGCATGGATTTCTTTTGGTCTGAATTGAAATGAGAACAAAAACACAGGAAAAGGTCCCACATCAGAATAAACGAAATACTCCATTTCGATGTAATCTGGATGTTTGGACCCTACTGCGATTCTGTGCTTCATCAGAAAAGGAAATTCCAGCACCTCTGAAGTGGAGTCCTCTGACCTCACTGAAATACTTCAGTTCAATCTTTTTATCCATTGCTGAAATTTGTCAAAAGCAGCACTTCCCTGGAGGAAAAATTCTACTTTGGTGAATAGGCATTTTCCAAGAGAGATATCCTCCATCCGCAAACATTCCCCAACTCTAATAATGGTGCTTCAGAGGATGTTATTATTCAAGCCCAACTTTCCAGGCAGCAGATGTCTGTCACTAGCCTCTAGATAATTTGGATGGATGATCACAGAGAGAGGCGGTAATGACTTGTGCACAACACGTTTTGAGAAGATCAGATGCTTATTGAAATCCCCCCAGCACCAGGGTAAGACCAAGAGGGCCAGGCTTCCTACCAGGCTCTAACAAGGGGAAAAAATTCCCTGACAAAATGGGGGGTGAATGTCAGCCATTCAGCAGGTACATTGCTGCATCTTGTAACCTATGCTCCAACAAAAGTCAATAATCTCATGATGATTCTAATCTCAGGTGCTGATCTAGGAACTCTCCCAGTGCAGCTGTGATGAAGCCTTCTCCTCTTACTGACAAAGTCATCATGTCTGATTTTGGCAAAGAACAGCTCCAGCATTTGTTCGCTGACGTCCGGTGCCATTCTCTGTTTTTCCCGATGCCTCATGTTTCCTGTTTCACGGGCTAAGATCTGATGTGTGGCTCTCTTTTTGTATGCAATTAAAATCTGGATCTGAACAGCCAATTTCCATTGGCATCGTCATATTTTGCTCTTCCAGAGATGCCTCATCAGAGTATCTCAGAACATTTTGCAACCATTCATTAATAAACCAGCCACCTGTCTTGGAAGACAGGCAGAATTATCTCTTAACTGCATGTAAGTAAAATCAAGGACACAGACATTAGCTGGTGTGCCAGAGGTCATAAAAAGTCTTTGTCCTTGCATGACCCTGTGCTTTGCAACTGATACCTTGACAGGTGTTTGAAGCATTATGCAGGTGTAGTGGCTGACAGTCAAATAAAAAAAAAAATCGCTGTGATGTCTAGTTTGTCTTCTGACCTTTCTTACTACTGTTTTGCCTCTCATACCTTGGGAAGAGCACTAGGTCTTTGATGAGAAGGTCTCTGTGTCCATCAGACCTGCTCTAACCACCTGCAGACTTTTCCTCAGCATCAGCAGAAAAAAGGGTGTGTCCCCAGCAGATGCTTTGGATGGGGAGGAAGGGAACCAGTTACCGAGCCCTGTGGTGCACCCACAGGCTGTGGGATGACTTTGATCTCTGAGGGCTTGACAGTGTCTTGAAGAAGTGCCTATTCAGCTGTGCTAAGAGTCTGCCTCTTCCTTCCTCCACTCAGATGTCTGCTTTGTACGGAACACCAAATGATGGCCATAAATATCAGGGGGTAATTAGAGTTTCCTTTCTCTTCCAAGTTTGAGAGCTGTAGAGATGATCCTTTCAAGTTGCTCTGCCTCTACCTTCCCCCTGAGAGGGCTCCTGCACTGGTCACTGGTGCATCTTGCTGAGGCACCACTGGGCTTGGCAGCCAGTTCCCTTCAGTAATTCATCTCAAATATTCCTAGTGCTGCTTTAGATTGATGATGTTTTCCCCTTTCCTTTCTCTTTATATTGTCACTTAACTGCTCCGACTTATAAAGCTGTTAATCTTTCACACACATGCTTACGTTAAGAAGCTTAAGAGCGCTGCAAACACTTTATCCTCATAAAGATTGAACTGCCCTGATATGAAACTTGTAGCTCTGGAATAGAACAAAATTTACGTACGCAAATAAAAGCTGAAGGTCAGGGACAGACAGAAAGACTGTAAATATTTCTGGGCCCATATTTCAGAGGATTTGAAAAGAGGAGACGGGTTGATTGGCTCCAAGCTGCTTCTGTGCCCTGAGTCAGCAGGAGCTGAGAGGAGAGGGAAGAAGGTGCAAGGAGGATGGGCCATGCCCCAAGGCTGCATGGCCCAGACAAGTGACCTCTAGGCTGATTCATCCCATCCCAGCCTGGCGGGACCACGCTGTGGGGGAGTCAGGATAGAAGAGGCTTAGGAAAATCCCTGAAGGTTTTTCTCGCTGGAATGAAAACTAAATGCATTTTTTTCCTGATGAAAGCTCCAGGGCGAAAGCCCTGGAGTGAGCAAGACGCTTGACTGGGCAATTGCTTATCCCTGTTCAAACACCTTGGTGGGCAACAGACGGAGGAAGACACCGCACCATGTGTCCTCTGTCTAGGGTGCAAATTCCCAGTGCAGATTGGAAGGGAAGATGGAGCATGGCTAAGGCTGGAGGACGCTGTGTTGAAGTTAGTGGGAAATGTTTAGGGTATGGCCATACTTCACCAGGACATCCCCAGGAGCATCAATCCAATTGCTTTGGCCAATGGCCCAGCACCCATACACAAATCCTTCATGCACAGCCACTCCTGCACCAGGTGAGGCTCCATGGCCTCTGGTCTGTCCGTGCCGTTGGGCTGGGCCTCCCTGTGTGCTGGGAGCTCAGGTTGCTCTGCGTACACTGGGCGCTGGACCAGCAGCTTGTACCTGCAGAAAGTGCTATCTGACATGCTTCCAGGAGAGCCAGAGACCAGCAGAAGCTGGACCAGCAGCAGGCTTTCCAGAGCTTTTCTCTCCAGCTCCTTGGATTCATCAAGGTTTTGCAAGTGCCAACATAGGCTTAGTGAGGCCAAATTGGGGATTACTGGAAGAAGGATGTAGTATTTCCCAGGATGCAAGGGTAGCTCCATTCCAGACCTAATTATGGGCCATTTCTAGAGCAAACTCTAAATGGTGTCATAGGAAGGATTTATGGCTGAGGTGAGCCCATCACACTCCACAGTACAAGTACGATTTCTTTCTAAAGTGCTTTATTAATGATCCCACTTATTTCTCAGAATCACAGAATAATCTCAGTTGGAAAAGATCTTGAAGCTCCTCTGGTCCAGCCATGAACCTCACCCTGACCGTTCCCAACTCCCCCAGATCCCTCAGCGCTGGCTCAGCCCGACTCTTCAACCCCTCCAGCGATCCCGGGGACTCCCCCCCTGCCCTGGGCAGCACATCCCAACGCCCAACAGCCCCTTCTGCACAGAAATCCTTCCTCAGAGCCAGCCTGACCCTGCCCTGGGCAGCTTGAGGCCATTCCCTCGGGGCCTGGCGCTGGGGCCTTGGCTCCAGAGACTCATCCCCCCTCTCTGCCCCCTCCTGGCAGGGAGTTGCCGAGGGCCAGGAGGTCTCCCCTCAGCCTCCTCTTCTCCAGACTGAACCCCCCCAGTTCCCCCAGCCGCTCCCCAGCAGACCTGTGCTCCAGACCCTGCCCCAGCTCCGTTGCCCTTCTCTGGACACGCTCGAGTCATTCAATGGCCTTTTTGGGGTGAGGAGCCAGGAGATTTGGTGCATTTGCTGGGATTTTCTAGTGGTCTTCTGCAGAAGAGCTGTGCTTCCTGGAGCAGAGGAGGTGACCAGGACAGGAAGCTGCTTCTAGTCATGCTTCACATGGCTCAAGTGAAGTCCAGACAGATTTCTTTCTTATCTATTTTTAAAAGGGAGATAATTCTGCCTTTGAAGGCAAGAGAGGCACTTTTGAAATGCCCCTGGCTGAACGCCTGGCAGTGTTTGGCTGTAGCTGCATGGGGTTTGCGCCCTCTGTTCCCTGTTATATTGCTCAAGAGAAGTAGCTGCAGGATCCAGGCAGACCTGGGGCTCGCAAGGATTAGCGGTAGGCTTGGCCTGACCTTGGTGCAGGACTTAACCTATTACAGTGGCTGAGCACAGTTCAAGTGCAGATCAGGATGCTTTTGTGTTAGGCCCTGCAGAAGCAGGTCTGTTGTTAGCTGGTGCTGCTGCACCTCAAAGACAAGCCCAAAGCAGCAGAGTGAAGGATTCCTCTCATAGTTGTGAAGAAGTGCCTGTAAGCACTGTGACCCAGGTGCTCTGAGAAGCGAGTCATCTGGGCTGGTATACTGGTATACTGGTATACTGCTGTTAATTCATCGTATCTGGTCCTCATCATGATACCCCAAGGCCCAGGGCCGTTTGGGCCATGCCCGGGAGATGCTGCACCCTCTGGATCATCCTGGTTGTGGGCTCTGTCTACACTGGGAGTTCAGACCTTGTGATACTTGGTTCCCAACTCCAGCTCTGTAGAGCTGAACAGAGAGAGTATAAAAACCAGCTCTGAGCAGGCCACCTGTCCCAGTGAAGGATTTGGGACCAGGGTGGTGGCCTCAGCAGGGCTGGGATTGTGGCATAACCTGACCTGTGCAAGGCTGTAGAGCCTGTGATGGCCAAATCTAGTGGACCTCCCGATCCCTTTCCTTGACGAGCAGCTTTCCTGCCTAAAGACACTTGTCCTATCCCTGTGTGGTGGAAATACACAGGGAGACCTGGTGTAAATAGGAACTAGGCCAGTACATCCCTCTTTTCCTCTCCGTTATTTTTTCCTGTTATCTCTCTGAACTTCTCCGACAGTGTTTTCTTTCTCCTCTTTTCCCTTCCTACATGGGGAAAGAAATGGCTGTGAAACCTGCTTGCCTTGAGAGCTGCAGTGAAACAGTTAACCTTTTCCAGGGCTTGTGGCTGGGATGCAATTTATAATTGTGTTTTCCAAGAGAGCTATAAACTTGTCTCCTATCAGTTTTCTGGCTGAGGCGGAGAGTCATCAAGAGTTGCATCAGGGATGAGGTATAATTCAACCAATTATAACTGGCAGGTTATGCTGCACTTGTAAAGTACGGATTTTAAAGCCTGCAATTGCTGATAAACAGTATTGCAGGCAGAGCAGAGCAAAATCTATTCTCAGTGAAAAGGCAAATTGTATCATTTAACCCTTTCCTCCCCGGGGACTGTTGCATCATTGCCAGTGATGCTCGTCCACCTCTCTGCAGCAGGTATCATGGGGAGGGGGGTACATTTGGCTGTGCAGGGATAATGGTTACAGACACTGGTGGAGGGGCTGCTCCGGGCATCCGTGCTGGAAAGGCAGAGGTGGTTATCTGGGGCTGGAGTGCATGGAGCCACAGCAGGCTGTGAATCAATGGGCTGGGAAAGCCCATCTGCAAAGGAGGTGATTTCCCGCCCCACATATCTGCAGGGCAAAGGGATTCAGCCCAACACATTCATCCCACGGATGCTGCCAGGTCATGCAGCACAGAGTAGCCCTCAGGAAGTGTGTGTCCTCTCCCTCTGTCTGTAAATGCTTTGCCTTTTTATACTCCATTTAGATCCGAAAGGGTAATTGTTTCCCTTTAGCAGAATTAATTGTAATCTCACTATTAGATAATTGTCCTTTAGTCTGAGTGCAGCTGCTTTCGAATTACACAGTTACATCACTGGCAAGTGGAAGGGGGCGGGGGGGGGATGGCTTTGAGACAGCAGCAGTCTCCTGCAGTGGGAAGATATCTAACTTGAGACAAACTTCAATAAATGCTGGGAGGGAAAGGAAAGGTTGCCTAGGCTGCAAAATAATTCCCTTTCCTTGCTGCTGCTGCTGCTGATCCTCTCACTGCTCCCAGCCCTCGAAGCCCCCTCTTTGGCCACAGCTGGCTGAAGCTCCCCAGAGCCACCACAACCAAACCTCCGCGGGAGACACGAGGAGGAAGGAGCAGCAGCTCAGCTGGGTACCAAAGCACAATGAACTGAGCAAACATGAGTGGTATTAAGGAAAGGGATTTTAAGCAGAGCTAAGCAGATGCACATCCCGTTAACTTCAGCCCCAGCTGCGTGTCCTCAACAGATCTGGAAAATCACTCCTCTTTCCCAACCCACCCTGCAGCTTCGTGCCGGAGCTGGAGGGACATTTTGGGAGCAAAGCCACTAGAGGGCATTCTGGGATTCCCACACACCCAGGCTGGCGAAGGCAGTGCCTTACTCTCGTCAAGGGTTTCTTCCCTCCCGATCTGCCATTGCAGTCAACCGTCTGAGATGCTTGGGGAAGAGGGAGGAATCTGGCTCTTTTGTAATCTCCAGGCTGCAGTGAGTTAGGACCCTTTCACTGCATGTTCTTGCAAATTGCCATCCATTCAGGCATTTTTTGCGACTGGAATGGGCTGTAGGCACTTTGCTTCCACCTTTTTTTACATGAAAAAAAAAACTATGCGCCACAGACACTTGGTCATTTTTGATCTGATAGTCCTGGAAGAGAAACCTGGGACAGCAAGTGGTGGGTTTGTGTCTACTGCCTGTGAGGGAAGCAGGACAGCAAGTAAGGATCTGCCTATGCTGTACCTGCCCGTTGGAGGAGGTGCAAACATCACAAAGCCAAGCTTCCATGAAGTGCTCTTTGCACTCTCGTTTTCCCCAGACTGGAGGCTGGGAGTCTTTTTGCCATCTTTTATTCTGTGGATTTTCTTCTCAGGGTTTCTGCCCACAAACTATCTCCGTTCTTGTGCTTATTCATTTTATGCTCTTGGCTTGCTGGCCAGTGGGCAAAGGGGGAACGTTGTGCTCTTCCCTCCCAGCAGCAGTCCCTGTTCTGGCTGGTGGGTAGTACCTCAGCCAGGTCCTGCTTCTGGTGCACGTCCCTGGGAAGGCAGTGAGGTCGTTCTGAGCCAGACAGCCGTGACAAATACAGTTACCAGTGCAGGAGAGGTGCTACTGATATCCTTGAAAGATGTTTCCTTAACTTCTAAGAGTTCCAGTAATGGAAAGCACATCTTCCCGAGGCAATGTATACCTGTGCTTCCTTATCCATCCTGCTAGATGGGCTTTCCAGGTGCTACCATGAATCTCTCTTGTGCAGCTTAAGTTCATTTCTTCCTGCTTTATTCACCCCAGGCATGGAGAACACATTATTGTCTTTTCTATAGCAATCCTTCACATCTTTGCAGACTGATACTGTGCCTTCCTTTCTCTAAACCAAACATGCACCTCTTTCTATCTTTCCCCGGAGGATATCTTTCCAGGCCTCTGATCATTCTTGTTGCTGTCCTCTGGGTGGTCTCCAACTGCTTCACATCTTTCTTGAAGCAGAGGTCCGGAGTCTCATCAGAGGTGCCTACAAGCAATGTTTGCGCATCTCACAATGCCGGTCAACTTCTTGCCAGCAAGCCAGTGACCCCAGCCAAGACAGGTCTGTTGCTGCAGAACAGCTACCAGATCATTGTTTTCCACCTCAGACCTTTCTTGTCAGCTCCTGCCTTGTTTCACTTTTGTCCCTCTTCAACAGGGACAAACCAGCTCTGTTCCTGAGTCTCTCTAGGTTTCTCACTGGTGAGGATCTTGGCAAGGGTGGAACCCGTGGTGTGACCCTCTGCTCTACCAGGAAGGGCCAAGAATGTAGAATTGTCTGTCTTGGATCAAATAAATGTGAAACTAACAGACACAAACGGTACAAATACAGTGTCTGTGTAACCACTGGTGTTCTCAGCTGTGATAATGCTGTGAGATGATACCTGCTATTGTGAGCTTAGAGAAGAAAGGTTTGGGCAGCTGAATAAATAAAAATAGCATAAAATGGTGCTGTGAGACCTTTTCTGTTAATAATCCCAAGTATCCAAGATTAGGCATTTCACATAAAACCTTCATGTTTTCAGTCATTTTATGAAATGACAATGTAACAATAACATCATGACAATGGCTTTAAAACAGGACAATAGCATACACATCTTACACATGAGAAAGAGCTATTTTTTGCTAGTAAAGTTGCTGTGAATTGATCCATTAAAAAAAAAAAAAAAAAAAAAAAAAAAGCAAGGTTGTTTCCTTGAAGACTTTCTTAAGTCAAAAGCAAATGACTGGGTTCAGCAAGACAGTCCCTGGAGGATATGCTGAGTGTGGAGTTCCCAAAACCTTCATAGGTACCTCCTGGCTTCGATACATTTGAAACAATGAGGTACTTACTTAGCTGGAATTCCTGAACCTCGCTGAAAACATGAACAGACACTATCAAATCCTCTAAATCCTCTGTCTTGGGAATGAGCCCAGCATGTGGGTGATGTGCTACAGACTGGAAAGATATGAGGAGGCTCATGTTTCCTCCATCCCACCTGAGTCTGAGAGCAACCTTGTGCCACATGGGTCTGATGCAAGAGCCAGTCCTGCAGTCCCACAGGCTGTTCTTGGGACAGTGACTGTGACTGGTAGAGAACAAAGTTTCACATGGAGTGAAGCAGCTGCATATCTGCTCTTGCTCACTCAGCCTGTATTCGCTTTTGTCTTTATAACTGGCAATAGCACCTTGGCTCTTTCCTTTTTCAGATACAAAAGCAATACTGATGTTCCCAAAATATCTTTATATTGGCTAGTGGCAATAATTTGTTGGGCACTAAATTGTTTCTAAAGGATCAAAATACATAAGGAAGGAGACAGATCATTTAAGAACTGAACTATTTGAGGTTGATGCACAGCTAGAGGTGGAAATCCCATCTCACAGAAAAACAGTCTGGGGGTAGTCTTAGAGTTTTTAGTCTTTGAGGTGAAAAATTCAACCTCTGGTGCTTTTTGTGAGTTGATGAAAGCAGCAAAGAAAGGAAACCCAAGAGATCTTTAGGGAGAAGGTGCCTTCTTTAGGAAGAGGGTGCCTGCAAGGTGAGGGTGAGAGAACCAGACTTTGCCCATATCCTCTCCTCTCTCCAAAGCATGATGGAGGAAGCACACCAGCAGGACATGGAGCTCTGGGGTTCTTTACACCATGGACCGTCCTCAGAAATTATGTCAGGAACAAGTGTCCTCATAAACCGTAAGTGTCACCTCTGTTTCCATAGTGAGATGGACCTGGTTTTCTCATTGCATGGGTATTATCTTCACAACCTGGGGTGGCACCTCCCTCTGTGAGCTTGTCCCATGAAATGTTTTCAGGGGACACAACGGGAGGCCCAGGCTGCTACTGGAGCCACCAGATAGTTACACTGGCAGTAATTTCATGGCTGATGTCCCTGACACAAGGAAAAGGAACCAGTGGGCTCCCTGAGGGACTTGGCTGTATTGAGATCTGTCAGTGGGAAGCACTTCTCTGGTGGAGGAGCTGAATGATGCTCCAAGCTGAAAGGGGAACAAGACATGGTTGGGGTTTAGGAGTGGAGATGTGTCCAGTCCTCAGGCAGGAATCTGTCTGCTCCCATGTTCCCAAATGCTTGCAGTTCTTTACAGCATAACCTGCAAGGCACAAATCCAGCAGATGCAAATTTCCTTGGCCCCTGTCAAGTGATTGCATTAAGTGCTGCTCACACAAGCGACTCCGGGAGGGTCCTGACCCAGCTCTGACCTTTACCATCTGGACCAGTAATCACCAGCTCATTAGACACACAGATCAGATGCTTCCAGGTGTGACACCAGACAGACTGCATGCTGAGCCAGACACTTTGAAAAGCTTTGTTGGTGTCACAGGGATGTTCAGGCTGCTATGAGCACCGGGTAACACGGATCCCTCTTTAACACTGACACCAGGATGTCAGAGCACTGTCTCTGACATGTCAGGAGCTGCACTGGTGCAGGGGGTATATGGGAGAGGAGATCCTGGGCTCACGTGTCACCTCCTGGCTGTCGATTTTAGATCACACACTGCAATTATTGTGGTGGGGTTTCAACACCCAGATTTTTAGCTGTTCTCTGTTTCCAGGGCAGAAAATGTCCTGGCAGGGACTCCAGACTGTTACTAGTATCAGTGAAGAGTCAGTGACCCATATGTCACATGGGAGGTCACAGTCTCCCAGTCTCCCAGTCTCTACTTTGAACTGAAGAACTGGACAAGTTGCCAATCTTTCATTCCTGAAAAGCCTTCACATGCCAGATCCACCTCTGACCTCTTCAGGCTGACTTGGAAGCATCTGTCTCAACCAGCTGCTGTTGAGCTGTCCCCACATCCAGCCTGGCCTCTCATTTCTCTTCTTTGACACAGTCAATGGGAGCACACTTGCTGCCAAAGTAATTCTGGTTCCTCATCTTTGCATGAGACGAAGAGGGTTACCTGAGTGAAAACCATTTTGACCCTCAGCCTCAGCTTCTGTTGGCCTCGCTCTGCCACCACAACCTACATGGTGATGGTCCATGGGAGGAGAGCCTGCATTTCTATCCTCCCAAAGTAAAGTAGCAGCTGACCTTACATGCTTAGAGCTCAGCTGATGGAAGTCTTGACTGACAGGTAACAGGAAAACCACTTGCCAAGGCAGAAAACAAAGAGCTTTTCCACTGGCCAGATGGACATCTCTCAACATGAAGGGTGGGGTTTGTGTGCCGAGATCATAGCGCAAAACAAAGACTCAGGTCTTGTGGTTCCTCATTCTTCAAGCACCTGTGAGCCAACAGCAGGCTAAGTTTGGTTCCTCCATGGTGAAAAAGTGAGGCAAAACAAAGCCCTGAAATGAGATGACAGAGACAAGACTGACAGGACATATCCACTGAGAGTCAGGAAAGCACTTTGAAGTCCAAGAGGTTGCGAATCTGAAAGCAGGGTGGAGAAGATCGGTGGAGGTGTATAGTGGGGCATGAATGAAAGAAGGCCAGCAAAGAATGAGCCAAGCAGAGTGGCATCAGGTCTGGTGGGTCAGGCACAGCCGTGCACTCTGAGGAGCAGATTACATGGCAACAGCTATTGATATGACAGGCATCAGAGGAGACTTGGCCGAAGCATGCCATCCCATTAACGTCTGCTAGACTGGAGCGAGATCAAAGGGAATACTCCTGCTGCAGAAGGTGTCTGGCATCAGAGGACAGCGTAAGCACCTGGTAATGGTCTGACTGACAATGCTTGCCAACATGCAGCCACGCAGAGCGTGACAGAGCTGATGCTTTAGGATTTGTACGGGGTCAGACCATCACTCTGTATGTCCTGCTTCTTCCCACCTGTGTGACACGGGAGTGTCACTGCAGCCACGCTTCCTGTCCTGGCCATCCTGGAGTCTATTTTGGCAGCTGCTACAGGTACAGCTGAGACATGCATATGCACTGCTGTCCTGCGCAAACATTACTGTTGTTTTCTTTAGGGCTTTGTTTGTTATTTCTTCTTACTTTGCTCATTTTTTTATAAAGTAAAAACACATCAGGCTTTTGAACACAGTTACTTCTCATGCTGGGGAAACGGTACCCAGCGCACATCACTAAACCATGTTGATTTGAATAGTGAATGTAAATATAGGGGGCACAACTACAATACAGAGGTTTCTTCCTACAGAGACAGAAAGTCAAGGCTGGAGGTAATGTGTTATACTTTGTCATTTTGCAGGTTTGTAAGCACAGACCAGGCATCAAAAACTTCCATAAACACCCAAGCATTTTTGTTCCACCTAAAGAGCCAACGCCAAGTGGTGGCTGCAGTCCTGCCCAGGGGTCTGCCCTGCTCTTGCCCACTTGCCCTGTGGCAAGCTTTCTCATTCAGGGCTCTGGATAGATGTAGAGGTCAACAAAGTTGACAAGAGTCTTTTGGCTGACTTCTGTGGGTCTGTTAGTTTGGGATGGGTCTTGATGCTCTGTGTGTGCTTTATTGCCTTGCTGTAAGGTCAGTTCAATATCTCTCATGTGCTGGCTGGGCCACTGCCAAAAAGTAATGTAGCAAGACAAGGACAATGCTGAGATGAAGAGAAGTGGATGAGCTCAGTGCTCTCAATGTTAATTATCAGTCGTGATCGGCCTTGCTAAAAACTTCTCAGGCCTAGAGCCACATTTTCCCACTTGCTTTTTATCATGGTGGTGATGGAGAAATGAATGGTATCTTCCAGGGCCTATATCCTCAGAGGGGATATAAGTGCACAAGATAACTTCCATAGTAAAATTATCTGCTGATGCGCACAGGAGTTTGGGATGTGTGTCCCATCTTTTATCTGACCTTACCTCTGCTCCTGTGCAAAGGGACCTCTGCAAGAACCAAGTGGCACAGGAGCAGCCACCAGTTGCCTCAACCTGGACGAGTAGCTGGGCTGCACTGAACATCACCTGTGGGGCTAAAGAAGAGCCTTTGTGTGCCAGAAGTTGGGTCTTTTCCCATTTTTCTTGGATTGCTTCTTTTTACTGAGACAACCCAGTAAGAGATCCACTGGCCTACTGGAAGGGAAAATCAGAACTTTGTTGGCACCTGCTCCATGCACTTGTAAGAGCACACTGTGACACTAAACCCAACCCGGTCCTCCCTGGCTCTGCACTCAGGAGATGCCAGGCTGTTTTCTTTTCACTGCACCTGCAGGAATGGGATTAACTTCCTCCATGGAGGCAGCTGGTGAGATCATACTGTTGGTGTGGGACAACAAAGTCATCGGTCTGACAGAGACATGATTTTCTTTTTCTTTCTTTTTCCAGGAAGCCCAGTGATGTGCTTTTTTCGGAGCAGCAGTCTGTCCTGTTCTCATTTTATTACTTTTTACCTCTGAAGTTGGACACATCCTTCTGCAGTGAGGCCCATTCCACATACCTTCAGTGCATGCTGGCAATGAAGCTGACAGCCCAAACAGCTCTCTAGAAGACAGGGAGGCTTCTTTAAGTCAGTACCTACTGTACCACAAAGCCCTGAGCTCCCCATCCCAGACTCTATAAAAGAGTGACACCCTTAATTTACAAAAGCTGGACTTGTTCAGTTAAGGCTTTGACTTGAGAGAACTGGCCTAACTAAGCAATCCTTAAACAGGAAAACAGGAGCCTTCCTGGGTCAGCCCCCAAGCAGAAGACAGCATTTGGGGACCCAGCAGAGAAATTAAGCTCAGTCAGCATTTTGGAAAAGACTGCAAAATCTTTTGGGGGAACAAGGAGGAAAAAATACCCCTGAGAGATGAAAAATGTTAAACCCCAAAGCTCAGGATTTTATTCTGAAGTCACATCTGTGGCACCCTGCTAATGGACAAGGACCTTCAAACACCCCAGAGGCATGAAACCCCAGTGAGTAATGAAAGGCCCACTCACAGATCACGGTGTTTCACAGCTCCCGTGTTCCTAGCTAAGGACTAGCATCGAGACTGGCTACCCTTTCCCAAGCAGCCATGCTATGACCCGTCCTCAAGGCCAGCCTGCTCCAGAGTATCTCTGCTCGCATGGGTGCTCTGACGAGAGCACTGGGGACACGGGTGGGACAGGGGGATGATGACGGTGTGCAGTGGGATCGAGAGGTGTTGGAGACAGCAGTGATTCTGGAGGGGGAGCTGGGACCACTAGAGGGAAGCATGAAGCCGCTCTCACTAATGGCTTCGGAGTATGGAGATGGGGAGCCTGAGAACTGGCAACAAAAGAAAAGAAGCTGCATGTATGGGGACAGTCACCTCCTAGGGTGCTGCCGCTTTGTCAGCTATCTCCCGTATGTCCTGGGCAGGCCCGGCTGAGCAGGCAAGGAGAGCAAATGCAATCAGTTATCTCTGAACAGCCCAAGTCCTTCTTGGTTCCCCAGAAGGAGACAGTGGGATCTCACCATCCCCTGTACATCCTGGAGGCTCCCTGGGAACAATGATGTGTCCCTCTGCTTTAGCATGTAATCAACACATGGTAAAAGGGGCAAAGCTCATGGGCCATGCCAGCTGAGGGCTCCTCCCTGGCATCGTAAAGAGGGTGAGCTGTGAGGCTTAGCTTAGCTTGGTGTCCAAGGATGGAGAACAGCAAAGAAACAATTCCCCTGTCCTGTCCCAGAGCATTGCCCAGGCTGGAGCCAAGGGTCCTGGCAAGAAAGGTCAGCTCCTTGGGAGTGAGGGAAAGAGAAGGGGACACAGACACCTCAGGGGATGACTGTTCTCATACACTGAGTCCCCAGTCAGGTTTAGTGCATATTTGGGTGCAGAGCAGCTTTCCACTCCCTGCTCCCAGGGATGTGACTGTCCTCCAGGGTAAAGGTACTAAGCCAATGATGTCATTCCCCTACTTTCATTTTTTGGTCCACACAGTTCACAGTGCCCACCCAGGCCCTCATCTCAGCTATACTGGCTACCTGTCGGGGTGGAGGCTTCCCCCAGCATCTCTGGCCATGCACCCAGAAGCATGCAATTAGGCTGGCAGGCCTCTTTTCCAATCTGGTTTTATATTTTCAGGAAGAAAGATCATCTTCCCAACCCCCTGATGGTGCTGTGCATTTAACCTTTAGCAACTCATTTACCTCTGAATGTATTTCTTCCTAAATCCACACCATCTTCCTCTCCCCATCTGTCAGATTCAGCTTATAACAAGAGGAAAGAGCATTTGACAAATGGGGAACTGAGACACACTGGACAGCCTTGAGATATATTGACCCCCGAATACCCACCTCATCTGCCCATTAATCCTGGGTAATTTCTAGAAAGGAGTCCTCTCTCACAGCCATACCTGGCTTAGGGTGGGATAAATGACTTGGCCTGTCAGCCTGCTCGGGATGTGACCAGGCACCTGGATGATGGGAACTAGACTTGCCCCAGTCCTCCAAAAGGCTGTTTTGTCATTCAGGGTTCAGGTCAGTGGAAAAAAGTAGAGGCTGAAGGGCAACACATGTGATCTCTGGTGGAGTGAGTCTTCCCACCTGGAGCAGAGAGGGTGGGCGTGGGGCTCATGGCAGAAGCCCATTTTGGTCAGGTCTCACTGGGTGTTTTTTGTGACTGGTAGTTCAAAGGTGTTTTGTACCTTTTCTGCAAAAGAGATAAAATTGGAAGTTTTGGTATCTGTGTTTCCTCTTTTCTCACTGGTTTGTTCTTCCTGAGGAAGACACTTTCACCATCTCCTCCACAACAGAAGAGACCCAGGGCATGACCTTTCCAGTCTGGGATGGCTGTCCTGGACATCCTCTGGGGCAGATTCATACTGTGTGGGACAGATGTGGGGGAGTGTCCTGGTTCAGCTAGGATAGGGTTAAGTTTCCCCAGCAGAGAGGGGGAAGGGATCTCCAGCCGGGTTATTCATACCGTGCTGAGGTCAGGTCCAGCGCAGGAGCGGAAACTTTTTCCTTTGTGGCTTTGGTGGTGGGGAGCATCGTGAGCGAGCTGTCTGTAAACATTGCGGTATTTCTCTGTATATCTTTTTGTCGTGTTTACTGTTACTGCTGTTCATTGTTGTTATCATTGCTACTGTTGTTGTTCAGATTGTTTATTACACCGTTGTATTAAATTTCTTCTTATTTTAACCCGGGGTTTGAGCCCTACTTGTGTCTGAGTTTGGGGGAGGGACAACGGCAACGTGGTCTCCGGTCCCGGCAGGGCTTAAAACCATCACAGGTAGTGTGAAAGCCTCATGTTAGCTGAGATACCAGATGCCCAGTGGCTGGCTCTAGGACACCCCACACCTGTGAGCTGCTAGAAAGCCTACACTGACACTGAGGACAGGAAAAGCCATCTGTCCCGGCTGAAGGGAGCTAATGATGGGTGCTCAGCTCCACTGGGCTGTGTCCAGGGACTCCATCTCATGGGCGGCAGCATGAGGATGGGGATGTATTTCACTCCAGGAGAGGCGCTCTTCGTTTGGTTTCCAACCTAGAGCTTGGGAGCAAGAAGACTTTGCCCAGGGTGTGCAGCTGACAAAACCTTGGTATCAAACGTCCAGAAATCAGCCCTTCATGAACAGACCACTGAAAGGTCTGAAACTCCACAGCCCCAACCTCACTCAGCCCCAATCCTTCTATATAAATGCAAGAACACATGCTTTTGACTAGTCCTGCTTCTGTCTCTGATCTCAGCCATCCCATGAGCCATATTATCTTCTGAAGGGTCTCCAGTCTCCCTGGAAGTCCAGAATAACATCCTGTCAATGGCACAGATAGGAAACAGAGCCAGGAATTGAAGCCACTGAACACTTGCCTGGAGATGCCTGCAGAGCAGTCGTTTATCATTTGAACAGCTGAGCAGGTACAGACTGGAGCAGAGAGAGACAGCAACATGGGTCAGTCAGGAACAAAACATTATGGTAAACTCTTCTTAGAGCTCTGAGAATCCCATAAGTGATACATTCGCTGGGAATACCCTTATTAAGGTGCCTCAGGAAAGAAATTCCCCTTTCCTCATTGCAAAAAGCATATGGCAAAGGGTGTGAGACTCCACTTCCCTGATCCACAAGAGCTCAAAGAAAATGAGGTGGCTGCTACAGGGCAAAGTCACAGAAGTGTTTCTTTCTTTGGGCACAGGCATCACAGTATGCCTGGCTGCAGCTCTTCCATGTGTTAAGTCTTCGCTTGCTTCCAGTCTTTAGACATCTCATTTTTTCTGGAAAACTCTTTGCTATGAGAATATTTCAGATCCTGTTTGAACCGCAGCCCATGAACTGTTTTCTCTCTACTTGCTGGCTGAAAAAATGGGGGTCTGAGCCCATGCATCTGCATCTGTTCATGGGAATGCCTTGAGGCGTTGTGTGTTAATACACTCACTACAGACCACAGTCTAGTGTTTCTTAGTCGTACTAAATCACAGAAAATGACAACATGCTCCATCTGCAAGTGAACAGAGACATCTTTATGCACTGACTGAGCCAGAGCAGAGGAACATCTCACACTGCGTAAGATGAAGGAGCCTGCAGCAAGGGTTCAGGGATGACCTCTCTAACTTCTGCCCAACTATAATAAGAGACTGAGGATCTGGGATTGCTCCTCGTGGATGTCCTTGTTGGCTGTCTGGGTTGTGCTGGTGCTCCCTGGGTCTGCCGGGATTTATATTTGTGCAGAGCATGACAGCACAGCTGAAGCATGGACTGCCTGTCTCTGGGTGAGGCTGTGTGCTCTGGGGCTGTCTCCATAGCTGGGTGGTAATGTGGGGGACACATCCTAGCTCTGCCCATGGCTCCTCTGAGTCTGCAAACCCAGAGCCAGTTCTGCTCTAGAGATGTTTTACTACTCTTTGCCCAAGAATATGCTTTTCTCATGAACTTGCAAGTGGAGGCCACACCAGCATCGATCAGGACTGCTCATCGAAGTAACCACAACAGGATTCTGGAGTAAACTACAGATAAACACTGCTACTCAGCTTCCTGCCTTTGTGAAAACCTCCTGAGGTTTTTCACTGAGCAATAGCTGCTATATTCATCACTCAGCAGAACTGCTTTTCTGGCTGCGATCTTCCTCAGAGGGTCTCTTCATCTGGGGGAGACAGGATGGACAGCGGTGTGGTGGCTTACACACAGCTTGTTGCAGAAGCGCCTCTTATGTAGGATACGTGCACAAAGCAGGAATGCTTTGATGTGCAATTTCCTTACTTGCCCCCACTGCAGCAAAGCAGTTAGTCTCACACAGTGCAGTACCTCTGCCCCATCCCTGCTGAGCACCACTGCACGGCATATGGTGACCCTTTCAGCCTCCGCAGCACGGACACGCTAAACCCAGGAGGTGGAGAGAATCTGAAACAGCAAAAATCCAACATAATGAGGCTTTTCAAACCATAAAAGGCCAAAGGTGAGTGTTGCTTCTAATTGGACATGCCCTAATATCAGGGTGATGGAGGTGAGATAAAGGCTTTGGGTCAGGAACAGCAGGTTGAGTGTGCTCCCTGCGTCCCCTCCCTGACTCTGTAGGGTAGCAGGGCCAGGCAGGTGCATCATCCAGGCTGCGCTGCAGAGGTACCAGTCTCTCAGAGCCTTAAACCCTTTCACAAGAAAAGAGAGATTGACAGGAAAATCCCAGCAGATACGCCACCAGTTGTATTTTTTCCCCACCTTAACCTGACCCGTTGCTCCTGAGGAAACTGGGACTTTTAAAGGCTGGAGTGGGAGGAAGAATAACAGAGAGTTACTCAGTTGTCAGCTCTGCCTCTGGCTCTTGATACCACCATGGGCTTGTATCCTGCCAGCTCTGTGTCACAGTACAGTGGAGATGAGCCTGTAAACCTTCCTTGCCTCCTAGGAATAGAGGATCAATTCATGAGAATCAGAAGAGCTTTGAAACTGCAGGTAGGAAGCTGTGAGGGGAAGATGCTGCAACTTTTTGGCTCTGAAATTCAAAGTAATGTTCCTTTTCATTTCTCTCACAGCTTGCCAGGCTTTGACAGGCTGAAGCACCAGGGAAGAGGGCAGCCTAAGCTGCACAGAGGTGCTGCTCAGAGCAGCTGCCTGCAGCTGGGACCTCTCTCCAGTCAGGGACTGGAGTTTGTCCTGGAGGAGCTGGAAAGAGCTGAACCAGCTGGACAGGCCTGTCAGCAGGATGGGTCAGTCCGAGCAGTCCCACCTGTGGCAGCCATCACTGTGTGCTCCCACGGCCCCCTCCAGAGGTATCAAACTGCTGGTGGGACTGAACGTCTGCCCTGGTCAGCAGGGTGAAAAGCAGGACTGGAGGAGCTTGGGTCCCATAGCTTCCCCCAGAATAACCATCACGCTCCAGCCTTCCCTCCTGCACTCCCCAGGTCTTCTGGGAATCCCTCAGCAACTGTAGCAGGTTTTCAGCATTCCCATATGCTCCCCATGCTGCAACCTGGGTCAGGGATCTGTCAACCTCACACTGCAATGTAGGGCTCCATACAAATTAAATTCTTGATTAAATTGACCACAACACTTCAAGGGAACACTCACACTCTCAGTACCAGGTCTATAACTCTCCTTCCAAGCCTCCACAAAGTGCAGGCAGGACTCTGACCCAGCCAGCCCAGGGTTACTCTAGCCACAGGAGACCTGCTGCTGGTGATACTTCCCCAGCAAATCTTTGCCTCTGTAGCCAGGCTGGTCCTGCTCAGGCAGGCACAGGCAGGCTCTGCTGGATGCTCTGCTGATCTCTGAGCATGCGAAAGTGCAAGCAGTAGGGAATGAGGCTGGGCTGGCTGATGCCTGGGCACTGCAGTGCGAGCCCTTTTGAATGGCCTTATCAATTATTCACACAGCTCAAAGGCTCAGTGGGTTCGCCTGCAGCTCTCCTTCCCTTGCCTCTGCTCTCTCTCCAAGCTCTCTGACATAATATGATTACCTGGCTTTTTCACAGCAGAGCTGATTTCAGAAGACGTCTCAGGAAGACACCTGAGGCATGCAGCGTGCCCATGGCTGGCAAAGAGCTGGACTGAGCTGCGCTTTAAGCCATGGCTCAACTTGTGGTCTGATCTACAGCACAGAGTGATTGGACCCTTTGCTAGCAAAGGCTCTGCTCCTTGCTGGGAGGCAGAAGGGTTGGGGAAAGTACTAAGGTCTTTCCTGGAGACATTTGCCCTGCTTTGAGGTCATGAGAAATTGCAGGCTGAAGCCAGGGAAGAATCTGACCTGAGCCTCGCAGGGTGGCTTCTCTGGAGCAGGGAAGTTCTCACAATTCCTTGGTTGCTGTGAGGAACTGGTGGATGAACTGTGCCATGAACACTCCTGAAAAGTGCTGTCCTGGAAGCAGAGCAGAATCAGTGCCTGTGGTGGATGCAGGGCAGTGGGTCCAGATGCATCTGGTCCAGATGCCCTGTTACTTGCTCAACCTAGATGAGACTTGTCTAATGTCTGGGATGTGGGGACAGGGAGTTTCAATTCCTCCTGTCCTGAAGAAGTGTCATACAATGGCTGTGGAGCCAAAGTGTTGAGAATGGAGTGTATTATTCACTTTCTCTCTTTGCATGTATTATACACAGGCCTCCGCATTGCGTGTGTTGTGTGCTGCTGAGGGTGGCACCACATTTGCAGGGCTGTGTTTTGTGTCCCTGCACTGGCAGTGGACCGGGGGGATTGCTCAGACATGGGGGGCTGTGTTATTGATGGAGGAGCCCAAAAGGTCTGTTCCTGCTGGTGCAGTGGCCTCTTATTGACACGGCTGAGGAGCTGTGGTTCCCCAGCAGATGAGCCGAGGTGATCAGGGATGTGGGGGACGAGGAGCCGGGGTGCCAAGGTGATCAAGGCCCTTCTTGAGTCCACACTAGGCATTTGCCTTCTAGTTCCTTGGAAATCAGATTTCCATGTATGAAAGGGGATAACAAGGATCCAGCAGACACAGTGAGGCTGTGAGTTTAACTGATGTGTGTCAAATCCTTCCACTCAAGAGCCAGCCATGTGCAAGCTGGGATGATCCCAGTCATGCCAGCCTTGCTCTGGGAGACAGACAGGTGATGCTTGCCAGTCTCCAGGCATACATCTCCAGACATCATCCCTTACTCTGCCAGCCTCCTTGATATAGCAGCAGGTCTCTGGTTGCAATGCTCATAGCAGCCTTGCCAGTACTGGGACTAGACATAGGAAGAGGTTTTATTTTTGGCTGTGGTGCAGAGGGTGAGCAGGGAGAAAACTGTGGTATGAGGAGAGTCATGTCAATGGGAGATAAGTCTGGGCATCCATCCTAGTTGGCTGGTGTTCTGACCCTTCTGCAAGATGTTGGTGGCTTGTAATGACTGAAGGTCCTGCCAGCAGGGCTCTTCCCTTCCCCTCTCCCATGTCTACTTGATCTTGGTCACATGCACACGGAACTGCCATGGGGCATTTGTCTTCCTGACAGAAGGGTGAAGGTGTGAGAAGAGGCGTTTCAGCTAGACTGGGATGGAGAGGGGACCCGGTGATATTGCTCCCTGCTGCCAGGATGGAGTTGTAGAGAAGAGGGGTACTTGCTGCTGGGAGCTGGGCAAGGGCTGCCTGCTCTCTCGGCCCATTTGGACCTCACTGCCCCAGGTCACTGTCACCCCAGGGGAGCAGGACCCCGCTGCAGAGGCGAGCGCTCTGACCTGAGCTGGCGGCTCATTTGTAACAGGCTCCGCGTTCACGCTGTGGTGTCCGTCTACGAGCACTCAGCTGCCTTGTCATCAGCCAATTCGATCCATCAGCTTCTTGACAGGCTCGAAGAATAAAAATAACCACCCATTTCTAAGTGCCTATTATGGCACTTTGAAAAATGCCTCCGCAGGCGAGCCTGAATTATTCCCAAAGTACTCATTTTTTAAAAACGTTATTTTAATGTAATAAATTATTTGTACTGAAGAGTAAAAGATTATCCATGTACCCTGATCGCTCTCTGCACAGCGAGGGGTGCGGGCCTATGCCTCCCATGGGGAGGGTAGTGCAGTAAGCTCTGGTGCTGTGGGGAGCAGAGGAGCTGTCTCAGCCACCTGGGAGCTGTCGTTGATGATCTTTGTGCTGCTGGGAAACACTAGTGGGAAACCTGCAGAGCTGCCATTGCTGCTTAAAAAACCCATGTAACCCAGGGGACCTTGAGGTGGCCCGGCACAATGCAGCATCCTCGGTGAGGAAGGACAGACGTGGCTGCCCCGTGCAGCCCAGGTCCATGGGATGGCAACTGCCTGTGGACCAGCCGGCTCATCGCTCCCAGCAGCAGAGTTTTGATGGTGCTGTGGCTGGTCTGAGGCAGGCAGCTCCTAAATGCCACTACTCTGGAGCTGGGGAGGTGCTCAGGAGCCTCCTCAGCAACTCTACCCATTTCACAGGAGCATCATGGCATGGGGATGCTCAAAAGCCTGCACACCCCTCCACACCTCCATGTGTTGGGCTGGGCCTGGCTGAGTGAACCAAGCAGCTGTTAGACATGCAGAAAATAAAGAAACGCCTTGCCTGAGCTTGCTCTGGGTGCAGGCACTTGCTCAGCTAGGCAGGGATGGGATGGGACCCCTGCACAGCCCAGGGCAAACTGCAAGGAGCGACTGGTCAGGCTTAGCAGGGGGAAGGGGCTCTCCTTGCAGAGAGGCTCGGTGTGATGACAGGCTGAGGGAAACGGGAATCCTTCATCTCCCAGCAACCAGCCACCTGGGAGCACCGTGCCTTCTCCTCCCACGGGTATCCTCATCCACACACAGCTGGCAGTGGCCTGAACCACGTCTTGCAGCTTTTGGTGCACAATACCAACCATGAGCAACAACTGCTTGAGGACACCACTGCGACCTGCTCCCTGGAGCAAAAGTGCTCAAAAAAGACCTGTTTTTTTAGGGTTTGTTTGTTGTGTTGTTTTGGGGTTTTTTGTTGTTTGTTTGGTTGGTTGGTTTTTAGCAGGGTATTTTCAATATCTTTGGGACTTCTTTTCGTCTAGTATTCCATGACATTTTTAATATATTTATTTTCCTTTTTTCTTAAAACTCTTTGGTTTAAGCTAAACCCAAAAAAAAAAAAAAAAAAAAAAAAGATGAAACTTTATTTTGGATTAATGTTTTGGGTGAATCTAAAAAATAGTGGGGTTTTTTTGTTAAACAGCAATTTGTAAAATATGGATTGAAAGAAGAAGAAGGCTCCAGCTCAAGTTTCAAACAACTCTTCTGTGGGAAGCCAGACCCCCAGCATTGCCTACTGGGCTGCTTGAGAGCGTGGGAAACCATCATTGTTGAAGATGTGAGGCCATAGTGTACGGGTGCCGGCTGTGATTGCAGCCTCAGCCACGACATGGGGGAAATGTTAGTGTTCACTGCTGGGGAGGGGACCCTGGCAGAGCAGCCCAATGCCCACCTCTGTCTCCAAGAGGGACCAACACAGTGTGGAGAGCATATGCTGTCACCTCTTTGGGTTGACCCAGCTCTGCACTATTTCCAATGCCTCTTTCGTGAGCTTGTGCAAGGATCCGTGCAGGCTCTGGAGACGCTCTCCGACAGTCCTTCCACCACAGGCTGGAGCCCATCACGTCCCGGGGCTCTCCTCCCCACCAGACCTCCCCTCCCCGAGTGGCTTGATTATAGGGTAGCCATTCAAATCATTTTAATGAGCTCAGCCTGCTGCTGTGAGGCACCAGTAACTATGGCAACTTCATTCAAAGGTGGCGTGCGTGGTGGCTGTGTCAGGATTTGTCTTTCAGGGAGCTGATTGGAGGAGACGGGCGAAGGTGGGAGTCCTTTGGGAATTTGGGTTTGCTTGCACGAGGGGTTTCATTTAAAGCGGTGACAGATGGCACTCTCAGGAGGCGGAGGTCCAAGGCAGACAAGTTCCCTTTGGTCCAGGGACCCACTGCCCACAGTCCCACAAGAGATGGGGACCCAACGCTGTGGCAGAGCACTCAGCAGTGATGGGGGGCCCTCCTCTCCATCACTGGCCCCGCCATCACCTTGAAGGCATTAGCAGATTGGTCTTCAGTCCTAGCAAAGAGCCTGGCCCTTGCTTTCTTCTGACACCCAGGGAAAACAGGTTGCCACTCCAGCTGGTGGTGTAGCACTGCCAGTCTGAGAGCAGGATCAGGCCTGTGGTCCCACCTGAGGCACACACAGCCAAACCCTGCACCGTGCTGCTCACACTTTGCCCACCCAGCCAATCTGCTCTTCTTGCTTACACCTTGGGCAGTCCTAGGGCACTCACAGAAAATACACATTTTGTTGGCTTTGTATTAGCATCATGAAGAGCTGGAGCAGGCATATTTTCCTAGTAAATCACTTCCATCCCACTCCGGGCTGGCTTACACAGGACACTGCATTCAGGGAGGAAATAATTCTTATGTCTCAGTGCCACTGGCAACCATAAAACCACTGTCCAGCTGCCATAAACCTCTGTAGTCACATAGTTTATTCAGGTAAAATAAACAGGGCATGGGCATGGGCTGCATCACTGCCCAGCAGGTTAAATCGTGGGTCCAACCTCTGCATGGTTTTGTCTGGATCCAGCTGGTACCCTCCCACAGCACAGCTTTGGGGAGGCTCTTTCCCCGCGGGAAGCACAGGTGAGGCCACCCTTGTTTTGAAGGAAAATGCTGCCTGGATGCAGGGTGTGCCTGGGGAAGGGCACCACGTCCCTCGGTGCTCGGTTTGCTGAGCACTGTGCTGCTGCTGCTGCACTGGCCGGGACAGATCTTCCCAGGCAAACCCCTGGCACTAGTGCCAGGCAGCTTTAACCTCCTCCCTCTGGGTAGTGTCTGTCTGCACTGTGCCACTCCACGGTGTAAGAAGATGCCACAAAAGATAGATCCTCCCAGACCAAAGCTCACCAGCTAGTCCTGATAATGGCACTGCGTGGAGGTTGCCACAGAGTTCTCCCTGCTTGTATCAGTGGCCTAATTTCCCTCTCAGTCTCTTTGGTATAAACAGATCCTACAGAAACCAGAGCTTTTTCTATAGACTCCACTTTTAATGCGCCATTACATGCCCTCTGAGAATTGGGGTGGTGAAGTTATTCCAGACTCACACATGTGTATCTTGGATCGGTGTCTGGTCCCAGCTGAATTTCACAAGTTAAGTCTCAGTGAGATGTAAGGATTTTTTTAAGCACCTCCTGGATTGCATCGGCAATAAATTTGTGTTTATAGGCTCAGTAGCTGAAGCCTGCTTTTAGGGGAAATGCGAATGAATAGAGAACTCAGGCGGGGTGGAAAGGTGGGGATTTCAAGGGTCACAAGTTGCAGCGAAGGAAACCCTCCCTGTGGACACCACAACTTGAAGTCTGCTCAATCTCAGACTTGTAGAACTAAGCAAAAAGAGAAATGTTCTCAACATATCTCTGAAGCTGAAAAAAAAAAAGTTTCCCACTCAGGCTGGAGCTGTTCCTGACTCTGTCTCCTTGCCCATTTTAATTAATCCAGCTAGGATCACAGTTACTAGGAACACAGCATAGGAAAGGCACATAGACGAGAAGTCAGGATGGAAGCACAGTAGGAATTTTTGGATGAATTGTGTTTTTTTCCACTGCTAAATGCTGATTTTTTTCAAACCTGACATTTATTTTAAGAGAAGGTCGGTTTTGATTAATTTATTGAGTCAGAAAAAACTTTGGAAGGAGTTCTGAATTTGTCAAAATGAAGTGTTTTGACATTCTCAAAGGAGAAAAAAAAAATCTATTTTCCAGTTCAGATGACCTCTTGTTTTGAAATTTAAGCTAATTATAATTAGGTATTTCAAAAAAATGAATACTTTGAAATCAGACTTGGAAGGGAAACTCAGCTCATGAATGTCTAAGATTCTGACTTTTCAGGACAAGCTGTGGTGGAATCCTTTGTGCAATCTGAGACATCGCCACTTCTCACCTTGACTCAGGATGACACATGACAAAATACAGCCTGGTCCTGTGAGCTGAAGTCATCTCTCAGCCAACGGCGCAAAAGCTTGTCCTGTTTCCAGGTTCACAGCAGATGGACCCGAGCAGTTGAATTGGGATGAATGCAAACAGCTCTGATGGCACATGTGGGAGACAGAGCTCCCAAAAAGATGGCTTTTCAGGTGATGCTGCTGACCCCATCCTGAGCAGACCCTGTTTGCAGAAGGGAAGGAGACCCCCCCCTGCCATCACACAGCAGGTGCAGCCACACCCAGAGAGCCATCTGCCCTTGATGGTCCAGGGATTTGGAGAACTGAAGTTAGCTCCCAGCTTCAACACACAAGAGCATAAAAAAGTTGTTTGAAGCTCAAAATCTCAGAATATTGGGTATTGAGTTCCCACTGGCACCTGTCGGGTATGAGGTGCTCCCCTGTGTAGGCTGTTTGGCTCCCGCCTGTGAGCGGCTGGTGCACAGCGGGACAACAGCCCCGCGCTTCACATCTTGTCTCTTGAGCAGTGGGCAGACTGTGAACCTGGAGTGCAAAGGTGGTGTGAAGGTGTCACTATCTGAACACTTCACCTGAAAACTTCAGCTGGTCTTTCTGGGGCTGAACAGATCCAGGCTTCTCCCCTCAGTCCCCAGCCCCTGCTGACGGCCAGCGGCCAGGCAGCCCCCACAGGCTGAGGATCGGGAAAGCCGATGGGCAGCGGATCTGTGCACAGCCTGGCTTAGCCATGTTGGCAGAGGAAGATCCACGCTCTTCTCCTGGCATGGAACAGCTCCAGGAGAGCAGCAGGATGGGTGGGAGCTGCCAGCTTCCCCGCTCCCTTCCAGACTGGGGAGAGCCGCTAAGCACACATGGCCTCTGGGCTCTATAATCTCCAGTCACAATGCTCTCCTCTAAATTGCATTTGTGCGCATTGGAAGTGATTACATTTTCCTGGAAGGATTTGACCCTCTGGCTGCTGACTGCAATGGCAGCACTACTTCTCCAAACGGCTGCTGGCTGGAGGCTCGGCGGAGTGGCAGCCAGCAGGAGCTGGGAGCTCTCTGCCTTCCCGTCCTTGGAAGCAGCTGTGGAGGCTCCTGGCTTGCAGGAGGGTCAGATGGTCAGAGTGCTCGTCCAGCACAGAGGAGGTGTTTCACCCCCAAGAGAAAGCATGCTGGGAAAGAGAGCAAGGAGGAAGAGTGGTACAGATAGTCTGCGCTGGCTGCCTTGCCAGCCTGAGACAAAAAACAGACAGGATGGAGAATGTGACACTGTATCGCATTAAGCATTTATGCAACATCAGTGCTGCGGGACCAGCCAAGGTTCAGGGGTTTGGAAGCTTGCTCAGAGCCGGGAAGGCTTCTCTGGACTTGCCTGGGAAGTGGGTGCGTTCTGAGCTATGGGAGAGATCTCCAGCACTTCACGCCAAGTAGACTCACTGCTTGGCTTCACAGCCTGGCAAAAGAGCTGTAACCGGCACCTTCATGGGGAGTGAGACCTGTTCCTCTCCAGCCCCACAGAAATCCTGGGAATGTCTCGGCAGTTCAGATGCTAAAATTGTCCCGTTAACTTTGCAGAGCCCAGGAGCAGGAGGGAAACTCACCTCACATCTCTCTTTGTTTTATGGATGCAGGTCCCTGGGAAGCTCTAAGGGAGGAGCTCCGGAAGGTCCTAGAGACAGTGATGTATGCAGCTGTGAGGTGCACAGCTGGAGACCAGACAGATGTTGTTATTCTGGGTCTTAGGACATAGGTCTGTTGGCTCTGAGCAATGCAGGTTACTCTTAGCTCCAAAGCCTGTTGCTGCGTCACTTCTATTATTCACCCCCAACCTCTGGGTATTTCTCTGCACCTATTTATAGGAGCATAATGAAGCTATGGGTGGTCCGAGCTGCTGGCATCTGTCTCCATTCCTTCTTCCTGCCCTGTCCCAGGACCTGCCCAGGGTCTGCATCCCTCCAAGTGATCTTTCCTTCGGGAAGTGTCTGTGATGGACCTGACCACATCACAGTGCCAAGAATGAAGTGGGAAGGGGGAAAGGGGAGGAAAGGAAAGAAGGGAAGGGAAGGGAAGGCAAGGCAAGGCAAGGCAAGGCAAGGCAAGGCAAGGCAAGGCAAGGCAAGGGTGAGACGGTGGTGTCTATATTCAGTAAATCGTAACTATCAGAACATCCCCAGGGTCCCAGTGCTGATACCCCCATAAGCAATAATATGCTGCTTAGTACCAAGATTAGTCAGAAATTATCGGTTGTCCTTGGTGCATCCCATCCACCAAAACACTGAAACCAGTTTAACAGCAGCAACACCAGCTTGTACAGATGTGTTAGGTACCCTAGAGCAGAGTGAAGCTTTCAGCAACAGCCTAGCTCTGGTGCTGTCTTGAAGGAGGGTAGAAAACTCATTTTTGAATGCCCTGGCAGAAACCAATTCATAGATTTTGAAGAGAGAGAAACAGTCTTCAGATGAAGTTCTGGCTTCAGACTTCTCCAAGGAGCAGAGGGACAGAAGCCTTAACGATTGCAGCAGTCCCTGTGTTTTTCAAATTCATGATTTCCCTCTCTCCTAGATAAAGTTGGGGGAAGATGCCGTTGTTTCCTTGCTCGGTCACCCAGTCTGCCCTTGGCCACAGGAGAACTCATCTTCACAGCATATGCTGGCTGCATAAATATGCACTAAAAGAGCAATATATTCAGTCCTAACCCCCACATCTCTAACTGAGTAGGTCCTGCCATAAATTCACAGGTCTTTCTGTGTAACTAACTGGTTTAGAGATTTAATTCTTGCTGTTCTGATCCCATCTGAGAGTTTGCACCAGGCTAGAGGAGTCTGTACCACCCTGTAACACCAGTGGGAAGAACCTGCTTCAAGGAATGCCACCATCGAAAAACCTTCTCCCTGTGTTCACTCCCTGCCTAGCGGGACACGCAGACTCATCCCCTGCCGGAGTCCCCCGTACTCACCTGGGAGGAATCTGACTGTTCCCGATGTGCTCCCAGTGGGAGGCAAGAAGCCGACCAGACGTGATGGGTGGGTGCTGCTGTGCGCCCCCTCGGCCACTGAAGCCCAGAGGACAGAGGCAGCCCCGGGCAGCTGTTGGGGGGCCCGGAGCCCCAGCACGGTGTGAGGCTGCTGCCCTCCGCCTTCCTCTCCAGCTGGGACAGGCTGCTCCTGGCAGAGCCCTCCGCGGGCCGGGGGAGCGGGATGGCTGTAATTACAGAGATAACTCACACCATGTCACCCAACAATGATACATGAAAATGCTACATAAACCCGTCTATCTGGTGCTCTCGATTTATCTTTCTGCCTCTCTATTTATTTCTTCCTCCAGCCTATCACTCGGTACGGTGCAGGAGCTGGAAATGCCAGCTGCTGAAAATGCAATTTGTTTTGATTCACCAACATCTCCCAAAATATCTCTGTGACCTCTTGAATTTTTTTGCAATGAATTATGATAATGATGATTTTTACTTATATTAACAAACTGCAGTAGCTCCACATGGCCGGCAAATATACAAAAAACCCCCAACAAATTATACACACTTTTTTTTTTTTTTTTTAAATAACGAGGCCTTAAAACAGTATCAAGCAGGGGTGGCTTTTCTCTCTTCTTTTCTAAAAAGCATCAGTACCAAATTTCTACCCTAATTATAACAATGCTTCTCTTAATGAAAGAATTCATTTGCCTACTCTAATCAGCTGGCTGGCTTCGGAAATTGCAGATGATCGGTGTGGAGGAGGGGATTGCAATAAAGGTTTGGAGGAGGCAACTCACAGTTTCCAAGGTACCTCAGAAATTAGGAAGCCACATCCACGATGAGGTGTAAATTGGTGGTGGTGCTGAGAACCACATGGCAGTACTGGTCTGTGCTTCTCTGGGGAATTTTCCTCCGAAGTCCTGGAGACCTTCCTGCCCCTGTGCAGCCCCACTCTGCTTCCAGGAGGGGGAATCGTGAGCCGCATCCAGGGGTGGAGAGGGAAAAACACTGCTAATGAATTATTTTAAAGCACATTAGTCTGTTCTTGTTTCTTTCTTTTTTTTTTTTCTTTTTTTTTTTTTTTTTTTTTTTGTTCCTAGAGAAAAACAGAGATGCTGAGCCAAAAAAGTTGGTTTCTCCCGGTCCCTGGAAGGTCACAGGCAGCAGAAGTGCAGCTCTGGGAAGCCCAGGGGCTTTGGGGTGTTTCTGCTGGGCGTGCAGGGCTGCAGCGGGGTGGGACCGCAGGCTGCGTGCTGGTGCATCTGCGAATTAGGGACTGAGTTTGTTGTCCTCACGCTGCTTTTGGGCAAGGGCTGTGTGTGGGATAGCGGTGTACCCCCCTCACTTAACCCTTTCTTCTTCGGTGCTGTCACAGTGGCACTCTGGGTCTTGTAGTTCACAGACTGCACCCTGAAGCAGAGGTCTCAGCATAAGCTGCTGGGGGGGTTCTGAGACAGCCCCCAGCTCTCCCCCTCCTGCTCCAGGAATCCCCACACCCCAGCACAGACCCCACGTGTCCAAAGAGTCCTCATGCCAAGCTCCATCCAGGAGATTTGTGAGGACATGGGAGCTACGGACAGTGGGAGAACAGGTGTAATGATGATCGCACAAGTTTTTTAAGACTTTTCAGGACCCCTGGGTGCTAATCTGCTTGAACAGAAGCTGAGCATGTATCACCATGCCTGAAGGCTTAAAATGGTCAGTGGGCATTAGCAATGTCTCATGATTAACTCATTCCAACAGTGACTAGTGACAAAAGCCCTCACAACATGATGAAGGCTGTCTCAGGGACATGGTGCAGAGGTCTCAGTGATGCAGTTCTTTGCACTGCCCTGTCTTGGACCCACTTTCTTCTGCCAAGTAAGTCACTCATGCTCTGTGTGCTTCTGCTGCCCTGTAATGATGACGTTCAGCGTGGTACGAGGCCCTAGGATATCTCATACAGACCAGCACACCTCAGGTTTCTGGTCTTGTAGGTGCAGTTGCAGCAAAGCAGCATGGAGCCACCTCCTACACTGTAGCAAACTCATAATTTCCACAACCAAACAAGCTGTGGTTAGAGTCTCATATTCATGCACAAAGACTTACTCAACAGGAAAAAGCATCAGGCAGTGTGGGACCAGTTCCAGGCTATGGATAACTGGGTAGTCATAGGAGAAACTGGAATTTAAGACCTGCTCTTACCAAGCCTTGGGAGAGCAGAGAATTTGCTGACTGATAGTCCAAACGCAGGAGCATTTGGATTGATTGTGAGACATCGGCTTTTTGTGGGGAGGGATGTGGGCTTAGCTGCATGCACCAACCTCATGCCACCAAACGGCATGACAGAATGTGCCAGGCTGATGGAGCTTTGTATGAAGAACCTGCTCAGCAGGGTGCCAGTTTCAGCAAATGTGGGCCGTGAGGAGATGGGGGTTTGTAATGTCCCAGGCACTGCTAACTTTTCCTTCCCAGTCTGTGGTCTGCGCTGCTCTAGGATGGAGTCAGTGCACAGACAGAGATCTGCTCCTGCTGTTGGGCCTGAATGTCTAACAGGGCCATGGAGGTACCAGCAGGGTCTGAGGGTACCAAGTGAGCTCAAAGATGCAGTGTTGCTGTCACTGCAGTGAGATCACTGCACCTGTGAGGGACCTACCCCTGCAGGGGCCAGGTTCCCTCCTGGCAGTACGCACAGTCCATGATTTTTAGATCAAAAAGCACTTTCAGTTTGGCCATGGCAGGGTAGGGTAGGATGTTGTATCCCAACCTCTCATCTGACTCCTCTGCAATCTTCACAGCACCAATTCTTCATCCTGCTCTGTCCTTTTAGACCATTGCAGTGCTGGGATTCTCAGACTCATTGACACAAGCTCTTGCCTCACATTTTCACAAGTTTTTGGGAAGTACAACAGGAACAGCTGGAGCAGAAGCTCTAGGAGTGAATGGGTGGAACCCAGTAGCTCAGGATCAGCTCTGGGCAGGAGTTGAGTCTGGTATGATCAGGTGTTGAATGTGATCACCAGATGTTTCTAGTAAGAATAATGCAACTCTTTTGCTGTATGGTGAAATCAGCAAAAGGGGTTAAGCCCAAAATAACCCAAATATAGCTAACTAGCACCACTGCCCCAAAATGCATCTTTACCCCTGGACCACTATGACAGACATAGCATGGAAAACTGTAGAGTATAAGCAAAGTTCTTTTAAGACACAAGCAAAGGGGCACAGTGTGCACTGAGGAAAGACAGAGATCAGCCAGCAACCCAAGTGTGTGTATGAACTCTGCAAGCATAGACAGGTACAGTGAGGTTCCTGGCTCCTCCTACTTAGCCACAGGTATCTCCTCCCAGGTCACCCTCCAAGATCTCCTGAACAGATGGGTCTTCTCATGGATCTGCTTACACCTGGGTGTTGCTTGTCATGCCCTAGGCTATATCAAATTTTCCTTCAGGTTACATGGTTGCCGAGTGGCAGACCTTGCTATGACTCAGGAAGGCCCTAGCTTTCTGCACCATCTCCTGTCATTGAGCAGAAAGGGCTCAGTGGCTTTTACTGCATTTTCTGCCCAAGAGGAACATCTCCTCGCCGTCATCCCAGGACCCAGCCATGCCAGGGAGTGGCTGGCTGAGATCACCTGAGCCTCACCAGAGCATATTGATTCTTTTCTAACCATCAGGTACAATAATGTTTAAATAAGATTTTAGTATCACCACGGTAGTGGCAACACAAAGCAAGCAGCTGGAAATTGGCCTGTGAGAAGAGGGGTCCCAGAGAAAAGTTCGGAAGCAGCACCTGTGCGGGTGGCACTGCACAGAGACACTGTCACTTGACTGTCCCCTCACACCCTGGGAAATACCCAGAAGGTCCACACAGCCCCATGTAGCGTGGGCCTCACAACACACCCCCACGGGTGCTGCAGCCGCCTGCACTCTTGCGTACATGGGCACTTAGGAGGACCCACGACACCCAGATGGGCAGACACGCTTGCTCCAAATGCACACGCAGCCGCTCTCCCGGCCCCCAGTGTGTGCAGGGCTCGCTGGCTCGGGGCAGCGCTGCGGTGGCAGCCGATGGAGGCAGGGGATGAAGGATGCTCACATGCCAAAGCCGTCAGCACCATGGGTGCTCATGTGACAGTCGCAGGGTATCTGTTTTCCCTTCAATGGTATAAATGCTCTCTTCAGAACAGCACATTCCCCGCCACCGCTAATGAAAACACATGGTGCATTTATGCAAAAGCTCCTTCTCATTCTTGGTAATGACATTGGTGGTGGCAGCTCCTGTCTCCTCCTGCTGCCTCACTCCCTCCCAAGCACCCTTGTCATTTCCCTTCCCTTTATCGACAGCCTTTAATGGGATGAGTCTTTTGCCAGCAGAAAGGAGCCAATGTGTTCTCAGCGGCTGTCAAAGGCACTTCGACTGCATAAAGAGCCTCCCATGTGGTCTCACAGTTAAAATATATATACATACAACAGACAAAACTGTCACCAACGTGCCAGAACCATCATTAGCACTTGATCTTCCTAGCACAGAGGACATGCCTCAGCTAGTTATTTTCATCCTAAATCCTTTTTTTTCTGTTTTCGTTTTATTTTGGGAAATGGGCTGGGGAAGGGTACTTTGTTTCCCTGCACTGCATGGAAGAAACAACACAGACCTGGTGGGCACATTATGTTCCCAGTAAGGAGCTGTGGCATCTCTATAAGATGATTTTAGAAGGCGTCAGACAACCTCCTAACCTGTCTACCCCACTGCCACCGTTTTGATAAGCTTTATGTGAGACTAAGCTAGCCAGCAAGTGCAGGGAAGGGAAAAACTACACAGCATCAAGAGGGAGCAATAGTGCGAGGATGCACTGAGCAAGGAAAGGAGCTCATTTCTCTGCTAAATCAGCCCATGAGGGCCCTGCAATACCTGCTGCTGTTGACAAGGAGCTTAGCAGGCAGACCTGGCTGTCTGCAGTTGTCACAAGTGGAGGGAAGGGTGCCTTTCCTCTGAATCCATGCTAGCTTTTCCCCCCAGCCGCCTGCTGCCCATCTGATGCATCTGGATCTCTCTAGGATAGTGATGATTCAATGGATTGATGCTGTCTGGTGTGCTGGGGACACCATGCAAAATAAGCAAGGCATGTGGGCCAGTTGCAGCAGCAGCAGCAGGTTTCTTGTCTCTCTGCAGAACATCTGTCTGTGGCCTGTCTGCTTTCCTGCTGTGCTTATGGTCTCACCCGTGCAGACAGCGTTGGCCATTTGCACATGGTATCAGATGCTGGATTAAGGAGCTGGCTCATCTGGATGCACTGAAAGGTCTTGTGGCAGGTACCACTTGCCTAAAGGAGAGGAGCTCTGCTGGCATCATCAGTAAGACACACAGGGTGTGTGTCAACAGCAATCTGCTTACAGATACCTCTCCGTCTTCTGCTGCCCAGACCTCAGCTCAGGAGCACCCATCCAGAAATATATTCTAGTAAATCTTTAGAGAAGGTCACACCATCATCTTCTCCACATAGACATGCCTTGGGAGGGCAATTCCCTGTGCAAGCCCTGTGCTTTCCACCATGGACTTTGTCTTCCCCAATGTTCATTTTTGCCCAAGCAAGTGTCCCACCAACCAGCTTGTTTAGGCAGAAATAGAAAAAGGGACCCAGGTACCAAAAGAATATTTTCTTTAAGAAGCAGAAGAGTTCCTGATAGGACAAGTTTCCACTGGCTTCTCAGCTCTGGGAGCATGATCAGATGAAAAAAAACCTGACTGCAGCCTGCGGCAGCTATTTGCCACTGCCCAGGAGCAGCCACACTGGTGAGGGTGTTCAGGACAGCAGAGCAGGGCTTCTGCTGCCCAGCCAGCTTTGGCCTCGTAACGCAACACCAGCCCCAGCAACCCCGGGGCCAGGATGCGGGGAGGGAATGTAGGCTGCGATTCTCAGCCGCCCCCCCGGGAACGGCCGCCTGAGCCACCTGCGTCCCAGCGAGCTGGGCTGAGCCCGTGCGGGAGAAACAGGCAGAATCAGACCGGAGTGATGAATACATTGGAGGATGCCACACGGTTTCACAGACAGAAAGAGAGGCTAAATTCATCTACTAAATTATTCACTGTGAATTTTTGCTCTGTTCTAGCAGACACACATCCAGCAGCTATATAATAGGGAAATTCAGTATATATCATAGTAGTTAGACACGTATCCATTACGCACAGCAGTTGTTAATCTTCAGTGAACGTATTTAATAATAGCTATTTATGTAACATACATTAACTACCCCTTTTAAACTGAAATTGAATGCATATTTGAGAACCTTAATTCAAAGCACTGCTTAAAGCTGAGTCTCTGAGTAAGGGTAATAAGGATTTCAAATGAGGGGTGTTTAAGTACTTTATAATAAAGAAAGGTGACTGGAAAGAAAACCTTAAAAAAAAAAAAAAAACCAAAAAAAAAAACATCCAAAGAGGTTTTTTGCCCTTGAAATCCCTCCTGGGTGCAGTCTGGAGCCACGTGGCTGAGAGGAGAGACATGGGCGAAGAGAAAGCATGGAGCTGACGCAGGGTTGGTTATTGCAAGCAAGAGAGATTGCTGAGTGCCCTGGAGGCACCGGAGCCCCAGGGAGTGCAGCTTTGGTGAGGGATGAGCTGGGCTCCGCAGCTGCCCTTGGGCAGAGAAGGATGCCCTGGGCCGTGGGAATCTCCTGTTGGCAGCAGTGCTGCTGCGCAGAGCCCAGCTGCGCCCAGGGTGTGTGGGGAAGTGGGGGGAAGCCCTGTGGTACCTCCAGACTTGCAGCTAAACCCACCACAAATCTTCCTAAAAAGGGAAGGAAGAAAGAAACACAGATTCACAAAGCACTGCCAGAGTCCACCATCCCCATGGGAGTCCCCATGGCACTGGGGTGTGGATGACCTGAGCTCACCAGCCTGGGGCCAGGGAGGCTGCTGGGCTAGTACATCCTAAAACATCTAAAACAATCATCCCCCTAATTCTTTATTTTCATCAGCTCCTCCATCCCTCTACAATAGGGATGTATGTCAATGTCAAAGTTAGATTAATGGTTGGACGGGATGATCTTCAAGGTCTTTTCCAACCTAGATGATTCTGTGATTCTGTGAATACCCAAACATTAGACTAGACAGAGGTGGGGAGGAGGGGTGGTAGCGATAAAGGATCAAAGTGGAACCTAATGGTGAGTGAGGGGCGCTGGAGCTCCTCCCCAGAAAGCATGCTCGGCCTCCCAGGTGCCTGGTCACCCAGAGAGCCAGGACCAGAGTCTCCTGCCCTGCACCAAACAGCTGCTTGCTCCATCCTTCCTGCTCCTTAACAGCCTCCAGCCCCTCCTGCCACCCTACCCAGTTCTTCCCTGCCTCTCCGGCCTCACCAGTTTTTCCCCCTTTTGCTGATTGCTTCCTAAATTAGCCAAGCTAAAACGAGTTTTTCTGTGAGTGGTGGAGCCACGACACATGCTTTTCTCTGGCTTCATGTCTTGGTGAGTGAGATATCATTGAAGCATTCTGAAGGTTGGAGAGTCTTAAATGGAATTCTGCATGGTGATTCTCTGTCGTCTAATACTCTGGTTAAGATCCCATTGCTATTTTTTGCTTTGTGAGGGCACTGATTTGAATTTCCCTTCCTGTTTTATTAGACCTCCCAGCATCTCTCCTGTTGATTCAGCCTGTCAACTCCCTGATGCCAGGGCCACCACTTTCTTTACTCCAACAACAATCTGCAAGAGCAGATGCTTAGGGTAGTATGTAAGAACAGGGCGAGCACATAGCAATCCTCTCCTGATGTCCAGCCAAAAGGCTCCTAGCCCAAAGGTGCCTTTTGAGTAGAACATCTGATGGATTTTTCTCTTGTGAATGTGCCTGCGGAGCTGCACATTTTCACTACATACTGTGTGAAGTGTCATCTCCTGTTTAACATTAACATGAGCTCTGTGGGAAGCCCTCTGGTCCTTGTGCTGGAAAGAGAGAAGAGCCACCAGCAGCCCACCCTCTCGGGGCCACACATGATTTTACTGACTCCTGCGACACTCCCCTTCTCGTCCCTCCAGACTTGGGGCCAGAACTGCTGAGGCTTGAAGGTAGAGCCCACCTGGGATTTAAAAAAGGATAGACCGACAGCTTCTGGTCTTTATACTTCTGGTCTTTATTCCTTTCCTAATAATTCCTAGCATTTGATTTGCTTTTTCTAACCACTGCTGAGCACAGAGATGACATTTTCAAAGATGCATGTATTATAACACCAAGATCTTGTTCTTTAGCAATGACAGGCAGCTCATGGTGCTTTATTTAATTCATAAAGTTAGGACTGTATTTTCCAATGTACATTAGTTTCCGTTTATCTACATTGAATTTTATCTGCCATTTTGTCACCCGTCACTTGATATCTTGAAGTCTTTCTGCAGCCCTTCACAATTGGCCCTCGTGTTTACTACCAAAAGAATTCAGTATCTCCAGTTCTCAGCTGCAGGTGTTATTGCAAGAAAGAAAATTGATGCTAATAAGCCATCTGTGGCAGCATTCAGCACAGCTAAACCAGGTCAGCTTCAGAAGGCATGTCGAACAAACCTCCATGTTATCCTAGATGGGACACAGAGTTCTCAGCATCCTGGTTGAACCACTCTCTCCACCTTAGACCCATGCAGGCAGGGATCATGGCTCTGGCACTGGCAGAGGGGCAGTGTCTGGCTCTATGCAGAGCCCCCAAGGCTCCAGCTACCCTGGCTAGACATGGATGTCCCCCTCACCACCCGATTTCTGCCTGAATTTGGACCCCTGAGATATCCCAAGGTGTTGCTGCATGTACACATGATCTCAGGAAAGCCTCCTAATAAAGCCTGCAGGACTGGAGCTGAGCGGAGGGCAGTGCATGGAGCTGGAGATCAAGGGAGGGAGCGGGCAGATGGAGTAGTGACTATTACTATTACTCAGCAAAGGGGATTGAAGGGACTTGCTGGGTCACTACCAACAGTTCGCACCTGCAGGGTGCAAAACCCTGACCCACTGTGCAGCATGTGAGAATATGATTTTCTGTAGAGGTTATCCAATGTCATGGACAGTGCGGTGAGCGACGGGCATTTGTGCCGTATCTTCAACTCTAAGCACCTTGGAGCAGGGCTGAACTTTCATCTTATCCTGGTGCCATGGCCAGCATATGGATTCCTGATGGTGTCAATCAATGACATGACACCTATATAACCTATACCTCTGATATAACACTTCTATGGGCCGTAGTCTGGGGTCCCAGGGGAGAGTGCCTTCCCCAGAAAGATCACAGCCCAAAAGCAGGGTGAGATTAAAGAAGGCATATTTTCACCAGAAGGATGAAAAACTAATCTAAATTGTATTGCCCACAACCTCAGACAAAGTCAGACACAGGTAGGACTGGACCCCAGGACCCAGCGCTTTATGTCAACCAACCTGTCACCTACCATGAAGATGCTGTCCTGTGCCCTCCCACGTTTCCCTTGGTGTTTTCCTTAGTACCACAGCCCATGGTGCCACCACAGGGCATCCCTCACATGTGGGACAGAGACCAAGCAGGGCCCAATCAGACCAGCGAGGTGGAGATGCAGTACAGCTCTGCAGACAGGCTGAAACCACTTACATTATGGAGATCCAGAAAGCTTCACTCTCTCCAGGTTATTCAGTTCCAACCACATATGTGAGAAATCACTTGGGTCCCACAAATGCAGAGAAGCAAGCAGGAAAACCCTGCTGGAGCCAAAGCACTTGCAGGATGGATGAAGCAGAATGAAGAGGATGACATGAGGGGTCAGCAGCAGATTTTCTTCTACACCCTTGAGGCTCTGAGGCAGGGCAGGTGGTGAAGTATGCAACAGCAGCCTGCCTGCTGGCTGTTATGTTGTGAATGGGAAGGGACTACCCTACCCTTCCCTCTGGTTTGGCCCAGGGCTGCTTTGGACAAGGAGAAAGCTTCAGGGCTGGAGGTTTGGCCTTCGAAGACTTTCCTCTGAAGCCACTGATGCCAGCTCTGGGAATGAGCTGGAGACACAGAGAACAGCAACACAGCTGCAGAAATTCCCAGCACAAACAGCAATGCCGTGGACGAAGGGAGGCCTGCCCTGGGGCTCGGCTCTGCAGATGTCACCTCCAAGAGCAGCAGAGTGTTGCAGCAATGGGAGGTGCCGAGGTGCTTTTGCAATCCTGGTGCCACAATGCCCTGCAGAATCCTGAGGGATGCTCCTCACTCGTGCCAGTGCAGCGGGAGCAGCGGGTCTCCCTGGTACCACCAGGCAGGCTTAGTGGGTGCAGAAGAGCAGGTTTGCTCCCACCTGGGCTAAACCAGCCCTGTCCCACGCACTGCCTGCAGTGAGCTAGGTGGCTGATGAGTGGGCATGCAAAGGACACGGAGCAGACTGATGCACTCACTGCTCAAGGGAATCGATTCCTCTGTGGGTACCAATGGTGGCACCACTGGATGAGAGGGGTGAGCAGGCCCAGGCATGGGACTGCCTCCAGCTTCCCGGTGAGGGGATCCCTCTTGCCAGGGACCATCCTTATCTCCCCAGAGCAACCCCCCTTCTCTCTTGTTCTCTTACACTTTTCTTCCCTCTTCATTGCCCTAACTGTGCGTGCAGACAGCCTGACAGGAGCACCTGTATTTCCCTGGCTGATGGAGGTCTGAACCATCAGCTGAGTAAACCACAGGCTGGGAAAAGGCAGAGCTGATGCACAGAGGAGGATGCCTGGTGCAGCCTGTGTGTGGGGCTGTGCAGGATGGGCTGGTCAGAGCTGGGGATCATGACTGCACGATGGATGCTGTCATGCCAGGGACACTGACACCCCTGGGAAGAAGGATTGGGCTGGCATAGTCATATTGGGACTGGGAATGAACTGGAGATGGCATGTGTTCTTGATTTTCTTTGCATTTGAGGCTGCTGGGAAGCTGGACAGGGAAGGGACCTTCTCTGCCACAGGTTACGTGCTGTGCCTGTGCTCTGGGAAAACAGCCTTTCTGGCCTCTTCTTTCCAAAGATTAGGCCAAGAAAAGCTGCAAAGACAATGTGCTTTGATCTTCTGGCCAGGAGGGAGAACTTTACCCGTCTTGAGCCCAGGGTTTCTGCTTTCTCACAGCAGATCCTGCAGCAGGATATGCAAGTGAATGAACTGCTTTGAGTGATGGAGACTCCACCACACGCCAGAGCAAGCTGTTAGAGGGGTTTATCTCCCTGACTGTTAACATGGCAATCAGCTCCCTCTCCCAGTTTGTCTGACTGTACCCTCCAGCTGCTAGCTGATATTCTGCCTTTGTTTGCTAGCCAGTTGGCTTTTGGGTATCTCCTCCTCTCAAAGGCACTTCTAAACTCAGAGGAGTCAGATATTAATGTTGTCTTGCGTTTAGCAGTGTTGTTAATACCTTGCACTTCTTTTCTCTCACAGGTATAACAGGTTTCCAACACCTCAGACTATCCCTTGAGTTATTTTCTGATGATTTCCAAATTTGCCACCGTACTTGTAAAACCGTGGAACTCTGGCATAGGCAAGGAGTTGAGTGGTTGCCTCGGTAAGCCGTGTCCAAAGGTAATGCCATGTCCCTGCTGCAAACTGGTATTTCCCTGCTTATGGAGCCAAGAACTCTTTCAGGTCTGGCAGCCTCATGATGGTGACTTCTGGTTTGTTCATTATCCACAACGCTCATTTCGAGGATTTTACTTTGTAGGATGCAGTCACCTCTCCTTGTAAAGTCCAGATTGTTCCTCGGATATGGAAGGGGTTTTTGGTCTTTTTTTGAAAACCCAGAAAATTAAATAGGTTTTTGCAACAAGAAATGCATGGAAAAGAGATTCCTTTTATCTCATTTGCAAACTGTGCATTTGTTTGTTTGTTTTTAATGTTATGCAAGCTTGGAACAAAGATAAAGGTTTTCCAAATTATTGTCAAATTGATTTTTAAAGGGTTTGGAGTCAACATTTCATTTGACAGTATCGGAATATTTTGCTTCAGTCAAGCTTTTGGATTTTTCAAAATTAAATGAAAGGGAGTTTTTAAACTGAGGAATGTTTCAGACCCAAAAAATCAAAACATTTCATTCTGAACATGTCAAAACTGGCCATTTTAAATGTTTTCACATGTTTTTTCTCCAATAAACAAAATTGGGCAAAATCACCATAATTTTGCAAAATACTTCAGAGCTGACAAACTTGCATTTTCACCATAGAAAAGTTACACGAAACAAAATTCATTAATCTCCGTTCCCAGTGTGCCATTCAGGGGAAAAGGACCTCCAAAAATGCAAAAACTGGAATTCCCAGGCAAAAATTAATTCACTGACTCCCCCGATAAATGGCATTTCCCATTCATAATTTTTGGTGATAAATTGCAGCTCACCCTATCAGCATGCGTGGCACACAACAGGCAGGGTGTGACTCCTGCCCTGCTCACCTGCCTGCTAGTAGGAGACTGTTTAGGTCTCCACTGGTCTGCAGTGGTTTGAACTGGGCAGCATCCCCTCCGTGTCCGCGCCCCAGTTTATCACCATGGATAATTGCCCTTCCCATCCTGGCTGGGAGCTGCATGGAGTCCACCAGCCTCATTTCACTGAAAGCCTCAGATGAGACGTAAAAACACCTCGGCACAAATCTAAACAATGTGTCTGCTTAATGGTCGCCGAAGGGGCATTTTCCTTTGGAGCAAATCCATCACCGCAGTGAGTGTCAAACTCCAAGGGTTGGCTTTTTAGGCTGAAAAGGCTCTGGCACACTCAGCTCTGCTTGCTGGCTGCAGCAACACCCACTGCTGCTCGCCGGGGTGAGATGGGGTTTATATGAGATGCGACTAAGCACCCTCCAAATATTAATGCTGTAAGTCTGAGGTTAATTAGTCTCCACAAATCAATGCAAGGCTAGCTCTGGGCATGGGAGCGACCCACGCCTGCTCTCCAGTAATGTGTTTCTGCTTTCTCCCCTTGGGCTCCTGCCAGCGACTCTTGGCTTGCACAAGGGGCACGTTGTGTCAGGGGACAGAGACACCCCCCCAGCCCCACATCCCTTGGCACGAGCTGACCAACTCTTCCCAGCCAGGGCAAAAGGAGCTGATTTCTTCAGCTCCCCAGCTCCCTTGCTGATTGATTTATGGAGTGTGAGATTAAGGGCTGGAGCTGGTAACAGGGAGCTTTAAAATGAATGAAATTGCAAAGAGGATTTATAAGTGTAACTGAGTTGCCCTGGCAGCGACACCAAACAGGCACTTTGTGCCAGGTGGGGAGGACAGAGGAGCAGCAGGACTGCAGAGAGAGCTGGGACCCAGCAAGCTGCCATCAGTGCTGTGCATGGGGCAAGCGGGCTGGACAAGCAGAGTTTCATTCTTCTTTTCCCAGTGTGCAGTAAATGACCAATAGAGGTAAGTGGGTGTCGCAGGAGCATCATGGTCTTGCCTTGATTAAGGCAAAGTGACTCAGTGGGTGCAAGAACCTCTCTTCTTGAGGTTTTTGTGCATCAGCTCCCTGCTCTGCTGTGAAATGACACCCACGGGCACTGAACAGTGTCTGCGGTTTTGGTGTCATCTTCACATTGTGTCACTTGGGAGGACAGGCCCTGCATCACTGCAGGTCAATTAAAACATTGCCAAACAATTGCAAAATACCTTCGGTCATGTGCTTTCCTGCATCAGTGTCTGATATCTGAACTGTGAGTTCTCCATTGGCCTTGAAGAGTCTCAATGGCTTCCTCTGATCAAGCGTGACACCCTCACTGCTCAAATTGGGGGTCTCATTTCTTTATCACCAAGAAGACTTCACACTCCAACAGGGAGGTGCCAGTGCTACGAGCATCTTGGGTCAGGAGGCTGTGATAACACGAGGTCTGGCTCTCTCCCTTACATGTCAGTGATTAAATCTTGCCCTGAGCTCATCACAAACTGACAAAGTAGGAACGCAAGCCTGAGGCAGGTTTGTATTACGCAGGACATCTGAATATGTGTGTGAGGTTTTCTGTCTTTTCTGAACATTGCCCAAACCCACCATTTCATCACTTCTTGTGCTGTCTTTCCTAAAACCGTAACAGTGGCAGCCTTGGGATTCAGGGTTAATTTTGCTTCTCCCGTGGCCTTGAACTCCTGTGGATCCTGCAGCAGAATGTAGACAGAAAAGCGAGTGCATTTAAATACTTGCAAAGCAGCAGAGAGGAACCCCAGCTAGCCATGTATACACTCCTGGCATGGGAGAACTGTTGCTTTTACCCTTCTGCAGCAAAGCTCCACCACAGCCAGCGGGAATGGCCGGTGAGAGGCGGCGGGACCCCGCGGGTGTCTCAGCACAGAGCAGCACCCCACCGAGCAGAGGGAGCCCGGCCCGGGGACAAGCCAGGGGAGCCACGAACGTGCCTTTCATGACAGCCAGCCCAGCACCGTGGCAGTCACACACCAGCCCTCGGCCAGCCCCGGCACAGCAGGACACAGCTGATCGAAGCCCGATGGATCGAGGAAGATCAAAGCTCCCCTTTTATCTCAGTCTCCCTTCTGCCTTCTTCCACAGCTGGAGGGCGTGTGTTCCCCTTCTTTGTAGATGCTCCATCCTCTTCTTTAAATCTTCACTTAAAGCCTTCCTTTCTTCTCCAGCATGCAGCTGAGTCCTTTCTGAGTCTGCTGTTGTAATGCCCATGGAGGATCCTATTCTAAAGGCATAAATTACACTGCACCGTGTCGGCTCCCTCTCGCTGAGCATCATTTTCAGGTAACACTTTGTGTTAAGTGCACATTAACCAGTCCTGAACTGCTCCAGCATCACAAATTGCAGCTCAGGGGGACACCCCTCTGCCTGGCGTTCATTAGGATCAATGTCGACAGCACAGCCCAAAACAGGATGAAGTCTGACCCCCCCCTTTTCTGCTGCTGGGGCTGCCATTACCTAATTGGATCCAATGTAACATATTAGAGTACACATTATGAGATGACACAAATTGGGTTTGGCTCTTTCTCAGCAAATGAAGGGGACTCAGTTACTGTAATGAGCACAGTGAGAAGGAAATGCATGGGCGTCCGTGTAATCTCCCATCTGAGAGTGCTCTGGGATGAAGCACCCAGCCCAGAACAAGTTTCATGCTGCTGCTGACCCCTTTAATCTGCAAAATGGGGTGGACGTGCTGCTTGGGCAACCCTTTGTAGCTGGCTATGGCAGAAGGGCTCATAGTCCACCCAGTTCTTGAGGGCCATCCCAAATCCCATGACCTAGCCCTGGTGACAAGGAATGCATTGAGTCATTTACAGGGGCCTGGTTACCTAAGGAAAACAAGGCATCCCAGAATATAACTGGTTTTGGTAGTCTGAGTTCATGCATGAGGTCAGTTCTTCATGAACTGGAAGACCTTGCAGGGTTGTAGAGGATTGTTGTTTGAAATCAAAGACACTGAAGCCAAGCCTCAGCAGTGTCTGAAACAGGTGATCTCCAGAAGATTCTGTTTTCAGATTGTTCAACCCAAGAGCTGCTACTCATCACCTCATCCTACTGTGGCCCTGGCCCTTTGTCCAGAGTCCTGCAGATCCACTGAGCTCCTCTGGGCAAAAGGGTAGAGGGCATGCACAGAGCACCTCTCCTCTAGCCTGATCCCCAGCAGAGACATGGGGGCACCATATCTGGAGGTGCAGATATTGGATAGAGGGTTTCATTAATTGTTAACACAGTCAGTCAGCGTTGCCCTCTAATGCCTCTTGAAGAAGCTCTTTGCTAACCACAAGCGCTAGAATGGTCAGTCTATGCTGTGTAGAAAGAGGGTTAAAGTGCTTAATGTTTACTGTGTTTATAGTAACTGCACATGATGGTGTTCATATGCACATCCAACCTCTTTTAATATCTGTGGCAATAAGCTCCACAGATTAACCACGCGCTGTATAAACACTTGTATCGGTTTTGAATTTACTGCCTTTTAATTTCCTGCATTACGATTTTCTGCATTTCCTGACTTTAATTTCTCGCAATCCCTATCTTCTCATCATGCTTCAAGATCAAATGTGGGGTATTTTCTTCTTACCATTGAGACCAAAAATACCACACAACCATCAATTCTTGCAATCCTTTGCCATTTGCACCTTCAGTAGGGTTTTTTGCCCCCCCAACAACAACAACAACAAGAAGGTGAAGCAATATTGAACAATCCTAAGCAAAGCACAGCAGATCAGCTTGTAAAGGTGAGTGCAGAACTGGAGTTTCTGCTTAAGATGCTCCTGTTTGAACAACAAAATAAAGAAATTGGTGGTGTGCGGAGTGTTTTGAGCAGATACACATTGTGAGGACTTGTATTTTTTTGCAGAAGGGGGTCAGAGTTGCTGGGGAGGAATTGGCACCAACAGAGCTGCTCGAGTTGTAAGAGGTCTCCTCAATCTACACCTCTTTCCACCTCACTTTCTGGCTGTTACCCTCACAGTCCTCCTGTGAGATGAAGTCTTGGTCCAAGGTGTAGATGGAAGATATGCCCAGCAGAGTTAAGCCTTGTTCTGTGGTCTGTGACAGAGATCTCTGCTTAGCCCGTGCCCCAGCGAGGTGAGCACCAGCCAGCACCAGCCTGGAAGGTGTGCAGCTTGTCTCAGTGTAACCCTGAGCCCAAGCGCTTGCACAGGTGCAGGCAGGTCTGTGCAACCAGTCGAGAGAGCCGTCGATGTCTGGGCACCCAGCTCTAGACAGCTCAGTCCCTCACCCCTCCATCTCTCAGCATACCACCACCCAGGTTCCCTCCTTTCTTCAACTTTAATAGAAGAGCATGAAGTGGCAAACCCAGTGTCACCTCTCTTTGTGCCACACTGGTCCCAGTGCCCTGGCTGCAGTGGTTGTGATGCAAAGCAGGGACTGGGTGCTCTCCAAAATGGGGCCAGGACACAAGCAAGGCGTCAGTGAGTGGTAGTGCAGGGTTAGCACAGGTATGGTAGCCAGAAAATATAGCACTGGAGCAATACTGGAAGTTGCCAGAAAGACACAGGCTTGGTCTCATCTCTGCAAGACCAGGCTGAGAAGCTGGTCCTGGATTCTTGCAAGGAAGATGAGGGTCTCCCGCTGAGCACCGTGACACTATGCTAAAGTGTTACGAGAGATCTTCCTTCCCAACCCAGGCAGCTAATGGCTGGTTTATGTCCTGAAGCGTGAGGGTTTAGGTCCCCTGCAGATTTTTATCCCATTTAATGTAACTGTAGATATCCTCCGTATTCATATAAATGAATAATCCTTTCTGAATCCTTCTAAGCACTTTGCTTTAGCAGGCTGGATATTATTAATCATAATGCTCTGCACTTAGACAGCATTTTACCTATTCACAGCACTGAACAAACATTGGCTAATTAACCCTCCCCATGCTGTGGGAGGCAATTATCACCCTTGCTGCCCAGAGGGGGAAGGTGGCACCAAAAGTGGCAGTGAGAGGGGATTTGGGGCCAATGCTGCCTCTTTTCCCACAGCATGGCAGTGGGTGCAGTGGAAACAGGTCATTATCTCTATGGCTGTAGACCTGCTCAAACCTTAGACTTGAGAATTGGGGAAGAACCCTATTTTATTCCCCCTACAACTGACTGTCTTTTTGCACTGAACATGCAAAAAACTGAAAACTAGAACTAAACTCATTTAATTAACTAAACAGAAATCAACATTCAGAAAAGAGAGATGTTCTTGGGGGCAATTTCTGTCTAGTCAAAGCAATGGGGAGTTGGGGCGGGTGGAGGGAAATGCCACCAGAGCAGTGCCGGATGGTTTTGCTGTGCAGCCATCACCAGCTGCAGGGGAATACTGATAATAATAATAACGATGCTAATGATAATATTTCTGTGCCTGGTTTCCCTGCAGCATCCTGCACAGACGGATCCCAAAGCACGTTATAAATGGAGTTGCTGTTGTCACTCCTCTTGCACAGGCTGGGCTATCACAAATGCCACACAGCTGAGAGCCAGACTTGAGTTGTCTTTGCATTAGGCAGCTGCTCACTGATTCTGTTCTCCCCTGAGGGGACCAAGTCTCAAGACGCTAGCAGGGCTGGCACCGTCCATCTTCTTTCCCTGATGATGAGGGACATTGCACCCCTTCCTTCTCTGTGCTGCTCCACTTCCAGAGGGATCATGTTGGTGGAGACAAGTCTTTCTCTCCCTTTGCTCTTTGCCCCATTACCCATGATTTATTAATCCTTCCTTTCCCAGATATAAGGCCCAAGCCCATGAATGAGGAAGAAGCACCCCACATCCAGGACACTGGCAACTTATCACCAGGGTCATCTCTCCAGCCTTAGCGCAAAGTTCTCACTACAGGATGAAACAAGGCGGGCAGGATCTGTCCCTCTAGCTCAAGAGAGGAGCTGTCAGGGAAGACATTAGCAGGATGCAGGACTTGGGGCAGGAGGATGGGCACCAGGAGCAGCAATGTGCAGAGGGGCTAAGACCTTTTAACCCTTCCTGGGCACGCGTATGCTCTTCTTCCCTGTTAATCAGCCATGGGGAGAAGCATCCTCCTGAGGGACGGTTGCTGAAGGAAAGGCATCGCGCTTGGCTCCGTGTGATCCTGCTCGCTGCGGTGGCTGCACGGCTCACTGGCAGGCTGCAGCAGTTCCACTTCTCTGGGCTGCCCTTGTCTGGCCACCTTGGAAAGCAGGTCACGGGGATTTCTCGTTCAGCCGGGAGGACAACTCTCTTTCCCAATCAGATTTCACCTCCGGGCACATCTCCAGCTGAGCCGAAACTGCCCATTACTTTCCCAGCTGAAGCCCTCATTTTGCAGACAGAAGGCCGTTTATTGCCAGATAAATAACGCTGCAGCTTGCAGAGCCAGCTCAGGGCAGCACAGGGACATGGAATTGCGAGTCAGGATAATCACAGGTGTATATCATATCTCAGGGGGATATTATATCAAAGGCATGCTCCCCTGTATGAAGACAGCAGCTTGGATTTGACTCAGATATCAAGTGCTCAGTGAGCATGGCATGTCTACGCCTCTTCCTTTCTATCTGGTGCACTTAGCTGCCCTCTTGGTGGATTGCTACTGCCCTTATCTATCCCGAATGCTAATGCACCAGAATATATTTGTATTGCCCCGATGTCATTTCTGTGGCTAGTAAATGTGATAGATGAACTACCCCACTCGTGCTGCTAATGGAAACCCAGCACAAGCAAGAACCAAGAGAAATACTCGTAAGTCAAAAGAGATGCTGTAATTTTCGCTTTGGTACCTGAAATCCCTGCCTCCCTCTCTCTGATTGAGAAGGAGAGTGCCTTCATCTGTAGCTGTTGGAGCTCCGTGCGTGCGTGTAAGCACGGTGGGGAACACGCTCTGCTGGGACCCAGCCTGGAGCCAAGAAACAGCCCTGAGCCCGAGGCTGGCTGGTAGAGAGAGAAAAAGGTGCTTGTAGTGCTTTGTCTCCTGCAGCAAAGGGAAGGGAGGAGGATTTTTTTGTGTGGTGTTACCAGGATGAGTCCTTGCTGTGTTGGGGGGGTGAGGAAGTGCCCTTTGCCTCTGGCACTCAAGGAACTCTGGGATTTTGCTTGCTTTAACCCCCTGCCGTCCCTAGGAGATGAAGAATAGCCTTCTAGCAGGGCACCTGTCCCTCCCAGTGTGGCTGGCGATGTCATTCCTCCCTTTCTCTTCACAGACACTGTAATGCCAAGGCACAAGGAAGTTTTGCAAAGCCCCCAACAGTCAAAGGCCGGAGCACTTATGTGACCCTTTGGGCAGACATTTGCTGTCCTGTCCCTCCAGCACCCTGAGCCAAGTGCCCAGGGTGCTGTGAATGCTCCAAATCAGCCTGTCAACACCTGCAGGTTCCTGCTATTCGTAATCAAACCTGCCCAAGGTCTGAGGGGGGTACTAGCTCAGTGCCCATTTCTGCTGTGCTGAATGATTTGCAGCAGGATCTTGAATCTCACCTAAGGACCCCCTGAAAAGAAGGTGCTTGTCAGCCAGGCTACTGCTTTAATGTTTAGGAGGCCTGACTTCAAATCTTTGCTTCTTTTCAGGCTTGTAATGTGATCTAAGGCAAGTTGCTTTTGCGTGCCTCAGTTTCCTCAGACCATGACATGGATGGCAGCTCTGCACTAACATTCCAGAGGCCAGAAGGAAAAGCCACTTGCAGAGGGTAACAATACAGAAGTGCATGGTTTTTGGAGATGGTGCTTCCCCACCACTTCTCATCTATGCCAGGGAATTTGCTTGGGAAGCCTGCACAAGGGAGAAATCCCCTCTCCCCCTTGGTCTGCTCAGCTGTTACCCTGGGAGAGCTCTGGTAGGTGATGAATTGCTCAAGTGGGAAGGCGGTGGTGCCCTTTCTGTTTGTGTGGAGTGTGTCTAATATACTGATATATGCTGCATTCATCCCTTTTAAATATAAATCAATAAGCTGCTATATTTCAAAAGAGAAGAGAGCACAGGCCAGTCAATGTGCAGTATAAATGTCTTAATTCCCCAGGGTGCCCCTGGCTGGACTGGAGGGCCGTAGCACACAGTCACCAAGGGAGAGGAGACGTGCTCAGGTCTTTACAGGGAGCTGTGCCAAGAAGCAAGTAAAAACGTGTCAGGGTTTTCCCTGTGTCCTGGTGCTGCCAAGATCCTCACCAACAGTCGTACACTGAACCAGCCTGACAGCTGACCTCATGGAGGCACCTGCCCTCGTGGTAATCAAACTTGCCTGAGATGTGGAGCCAAAGAGTTTGGTGCCCATTCCTGCTGTGAAGGCTAGATCGTTTGCTGCAGCTCTAACCCCACATTTCATTTCTCCTTTGCCTTGGCCCAGGGAATGTGGGGCTCTGTGCATGTGCATGCAGTGTGTGACCTAGGGTGTGATGCTCAGTTATAGCAGCCTTATGTTCTGGAAGAGGAGTGAGGGCCTTACCTGCATTTATGTCTAAGCTGTTGGAGCATCTATCCTTTTCACAGGGTCTCCAGGTGTTAGAGACCTTGGGATACATGTGTATTTGTGGATCTGGGCCTTTCTTTCTCCAGAGTCTTTATCCCCCTCCATCCTTTAACCCTACAGCTTAGCCTGAAAAGCCTCCTGGGCATGTGCTGTGGCTGCACTCACACAAGACCCTACACCGCAGGGCAGATCCCAAGCACCCCGTGTCCTTCCTGGAAGGCGAGTATGCAAGAGCTGTGGGCTCATCCTGGGATGAAATATCTCCCTGGCCCTGGGGACAGGGCTGGAAACCAGCACCCGAGCCGGGATGCAGCAGGGACGTCAGCTCTTCCTGGCAGAAACTTGTTCTGGCTCAGATAACGTGTGTAGTACAGTCAGATTTTCCTCTTTCATTTCCTACTGCTGTCACGCCTGTCTGTCCGTACCCAGGCAGGGGCTCTCGTCTGCCACCACCAGCGCTCAGCAGGCAGGGGATGAGCTCTCGAGGGTCAGCACGGTTAAAGCAAAATCTCTCCACAGTGCAGGGAAGGTGCTGAATGATGCCTCCAGCCACTGTTGCTGCTTCATGAACACATCCACTCCTTACTGTCTGTTATCCTGCTGAGAGCTGGGCAATATTGCTGGTGTTGTTAATATTATAGTTAAAAAATAATAATAAAATCTACCCTGCACAATTGGAAAATGGTTGCAGATACAAGAGCTGCTAATTATACAGCAGTTTCAGATCTAGACTATTATTTATGATCAAAAAAAGTCAATTTGTATAGACTCCAACATTTCACCTACTAAAAAGCTCACCCATTAATTCATGTTGCATTTAAATGTTCATTTTAGGCCAGATTTCTCTGGTTAATGCACATCATTCTCTTTCAAGTCCTTTGGAAGTCAGAGTTGAAGTTGAAAAGAAGTGGACCCTTTTCTGGAATCTTCTGCTGGAAAAAAAAAAGTTAATTATCTCTCAATATTTTATTAGTAATCAATTTCTTATGATTATTTTTTTAATGAGATGTCATTACATAAATGCCCTCATTTTCTGGAGTGCATTTGGTATTTGTAAGAGTTTGTGATACAGTTTGCATTAATAATTCCCATTCAATTGACTATTCCTAAACTATTAACTTCAATCCTCCACTATTTATTACTTGAGATGTGTGGCTGGCCACTTCGCTTGCTGAGTGTTATTGCTAATTGGATGACTGTAGTTTTCCAAACAAGATAAATTTGGGGTTAGTGGGTAGCAAAGAGGAAAACATGCAACCACCAGTAGGTAATGTGGATAAATACTGAGGTCTGGGAAATTTCAGGATCAACAATCATTTCCCTGAACCTCTGGGTTTCATTTGAACATTCTCATCCAGCAAGCTGCTCACACCTGGGCCAGGAGAGCCACACTGTGAGCCCTCTCTGAAGCATGTTTGCTCCATGCCATGCAATGACTCCAGGGGGGGACACTTGATAGCAAGGTTCAGATTTCCCAGCTTGACCCGAAGTAAACCAAAAAAAGTACCAATTTAGGATTTATAAAGGTATGGATACTTTCAGGATTGTGTGGCCTCATATTAAAAAAAAAAAAAAAAAAAAAAAAAAAAAAACAAAAAACAAGAAAAATATTTATAAGGGCACAAATCCTTTCAGCACCATGTGAGGCATTTGTACTTGTGCTAGAGACCATCTTGATAAAGAAAATCAAATCTTATGCCTCAGGGCATGGGGACATGTTTCTTGAGGTCAGGAAGCACCTTTTCACCACCAGCTGAGGATGGGCAGGATTTCAGTTCATTTTTCACTAACTACGAGATTTTTCCGCCACTCTCCCTACAAGGCAAAAGACAATGACCTTGTGAGGGCTGCTGTGACACTAGATCAAGTACCTCTGGATCATCTCCCTGAACCAAAACCACCCACCCTACGAGGCAGCTCCCGAGCAAGCGACAGGACGGTTGCCCATCGCGCACCCGCTGCCACGCTTCTCTCCACTTTGCAGAGCGGCTGGAGGTGGGAGGGAATCCCTGCATTTCTGCGGGGGGGTGAGACGTGGGTGATAAGACACTGGCAGCGTTCAATAAGTCTCAGCGCTCGCTGCCTAAGTGAGACGTTGACAGAAACAAAAGAAACCCCGTTAGGAAATCTCTCCCCCTCCGCCTGGAAGAAGGCGAGGGTTTTGTTCGGGCTAGGGGGGGTGAAGCGGAAGGTTTGCATACATTTCAAGCCTCAGCCGAAATACAAAGTGCTTTTTGTGAACGCAAGAGAAAAGGACGTGAAGCAGGCAGAAGAGGAGGAGGAAGAGCAGGGGAAGGATGCCTCAATACAAAAAAGCTTAGCCTGATAAAATATTTAGGACGGGCTCACACATCAGAATATTAATGCTCTGCATTCCTTGTGCTTGCACTCTGTTGATCTTCATTCTCCAGTGACCTTGTTTACAGTATCTGAATTTGCAGTCTGCATTTTAATAAGGCCCTGAGAGAAGGTCTGAGACACAGCGTCTCACTGAACCAACTTCAAAACCCTCCTCCAACTGGTTGAAATTCTGGAGGATGGGATCTGGCTCCAGGGTGCTTGGTGCCTCGCCCCTGCTGAGGGCAGACCCTCGGAGCGCCCTCCCGCTGCCCATCGCGGGTGAGCCACCACCACCCCGGACTGGGAAACTGGGGCAGAGTGGAGGGGCTCCTCCGGGCAATTAATTATTTTGCCTTACTGCAAGTCTGGCCTCTTCCACAGATTGCAGGTGGCCCCTGAACAGTAGCTGGTCCCCTTCCTCTTCCCCCTGTCGTCACCAGGTGACCCACGGGAGATCGACCGGCTGCTCCCCACGGGCTCTGCCAGCCAGTGCAGAGCTAAGCAGCTGGAAGTGATGGGGAGCCACGGTCCCCTCAGCAGGCACAGGAGGGGTCCGGAGGCAGCCGCCATCTCCTGCAGTTGCTGGGAGAGCGAAGCGTGTTCCCGAACCTGAATTGCCTAATGGGCTGTGAAGGGGTCTCAGCAGGCAGAGCCCAGGCTCGGGGGGATGTGGGAGAGATCGTGCGGTTGGTGTGTTTGTCACATCTGTTTGCTGCTTCCGCGGAGATGCTGTTGAAGATGGGAGCATGCGGGCGAGCAGAGAGCCGGTGAGCCTTCCCTGGGGTGTGCCAGTGTCCATCTCTGCTTGCTCTGGGACTGCCAGGGTGCGACCTGCCTGAGCCAAGCTCTGGACATGGCTGTGATGGCACGGCACCCATCCTGCTCCGGTCCACGTCCACCCGGCAGAGGCTGGTGGCTGCCTGTGGACACGCTGGTCGTGCAGCGCAGGGCTGGCTGCTGCTAGAGACGTGCAAGGACGTGCCGGTCTGTGCGTGGGGCTCCCCGGGAGTGGTGGTGTCCAGCAGCTGGCAGCTCCTACGAAGCCTTGCTGTCCCTAGGGACAACCCTGCTGCGTTTGTCTATGGTGGAAGATGCTGCAGGGTTGGTGTGGGCACCTGGCACTGCAGCGCTGGGTGGGAGCAGAAAAATAACAACAGAGCATGTGGGGTTTTTGGAACAATCCCCTTGAAAGCATATACTGGAAATGAGCTTGATGCCAGTCACAGCCTTTCAAATACCCAGATCCAAACCATTCCCAGAGTGGGGAAGACCCTTTCCCAATCTTATCCCCCTCCTACTTGTTCTCACGTTTAGAAGAATCAGGAGTGCCCCATGACTTGAAAAGGCATCATCCCGCCTTCTCATCACCCACACCATCTCTCCTCCTCACCTTGACCATGGGCCAGTTCTGTGTTGTGCCATGCCTGGGGTGTCCCCGTGGTGCTGCAGTCAGGGCACTGTGCACAGCAGCACCCCAGAAAGACACCACAGGACCTGTTGCAGCGTGGTCAGTGTGCCAGGAGCCAGGAAGTCAGACTTGACTTTGTATCTCCACAGCACTTTGCATGTTTTTACTCTGACATAAATGAATGAATCCTCACGGAGACTGGGAAGGGAGGGAGGATGGGCTTTTTTTCTGTTTTACAGATGGGAAAATACAATATGTAGTCCCTGGCAAAGCAAAGATAAGAACTTGGAGCAGTTTCCTTCCAGCCTTACCTCTCCCACCGCATTAATGCCTCAGCATCCGTAGGGCCGTGCAGCCGGCTGGGTGTTTCTGCTCCTGCATATCAGACTCCTGAAGGAGACCTTCACTGCTTCACTCCTGCTTTCCCCTGGGAAAAGCTCATCAAGTCTCTCCCCTTTGACTCCTCACAGAGAAATAGCTCAGGGCAATGCATCATCTTGCCTGAGGAGTCATACGCCCTGTGGCACACGGGGTCCTCTCTTGGGGGGACGATGACGAGCTCCACTGCCTGGTGCTCCTCCCCCCTGCCAGCAGGGAGGACTCGCTGGGTCCGTTTGGGAGGGCTCTGGGGGCTGTGCTGGAGCCCTGCGATGGCCAGCAAAGCAGGGACAATTTGCAACTCCAGCTCAGGACATGGTCATTGCCTTGACACAGGTTCAGAGTTTTCAAGAGCAGTGAGGGATGTGCCCTCCTCCCAAGTGACCTTTCTTCTTTCTCTGAAGACTCCAGGCACTGAAGTGGATCATCACCAGTCTCTCCTCAGCAAGTCCTTGGCTCGCTTGGGTTTGTGTGCAGTGCAAATGCAGGCTGGTGACGTTTGGCCCTGCAGCTTTCTGCTTCGTAGACAGTTGCTTGCTCCCCTCCTGCCACTTGCTTTTTTGGGATTCCAAAACTGCGTTTGAATTCCAAAATATTACAAGAGGAATCTTGCGCTGTTCTAGAGAGGATTTCCCCCAGTACTATCCTTGCCACTGACTTCTGCACACATGGCTGTAAGTGACCTTCCTGGCAGATGCCAAGAGCTGAGCTGAGTGTCCATGTTCCCATCACGGTCAGTTCAACCACTGAAGCTTAGAGGATGTTTCAGGACCTATTTCCCACCGGGTCGTATAGCACACAGTGCTGTGAGGCTCAGATCTCTCTTGGTTTAACACAAATAACAATACATGCACTGGAGCAAGCAAGGCATTGTTTTGATGTATTTGGTGGTCCAAGCAGAGCAAAAGTGTGATGAAAGCACAGTTATTGTTGTCTGAGCCTCCATAAAAGCACAAGTCTGCACAGCCTGCAATGGTCATTTGTGGTTTGCAGAGGATCCAGAAATGCAGCTGGGATGTATATCCAGTGCAGTGCATACCCGGAGGCAGTCATAGTCCCTCTATGATTGCTTCTGTGCATCAGTTACACTACAAATTGGGAAATGTTCAAGAGGCACTGAAGTAAACGTTAGCACTTCTAAACTACATTTTTAGAAATCCCACATGGACTGGGACCCACAGTAATGCTGGGGACAGACTGAAAACCCATTTAGCCCCAGCTTTGATATAACTGGAAAAAATTATAGAGCTTGCAAAGCTCAAGGCTGACTTTTGTTTTCCAGTTCAGTCTTTGGCACAGTCTCAGTCTCTATTTCCAACTTGGCTGTGCATCACCAGAAAGTCCGGAATGTGGCTACTCATTAAAGAATAGTCCAATTCTCCCTAGGGTCAGTAGCCTGGCTTTCAAAACAGCAGACTAACAACATCAAAATCCCAGGAAGGTGGGATGCCCTGGGGAAAGCCAGAGTCAGTTCACAGTGAGATACAGCATCCTCTGAGGCTGGACTGTGAAACCAGCCCGTGGCATCCTCACCTGCCCTGCTGCAGCTTGCTGCTCCCAGTAGAAGAGTCTCTGCTCTGGGCAGTTTCCATTGTGACCACCAATTTGTCTGGAGAAGGGATGTCATTTGGGCTTTGGGAGCAGGGATGTGGAGGAGGAAGTTGTTGTATGCAGGACCCTGAGTACGAAGGTGTCTGGAGAGGGGCTACAGAGTCCTGTGGACTCACTGCACATCTGCTGAGCTCTCAGAGGTATTTCTGGGGCAAGAAGTGCAAACTCCAGAGAAAGGGGTTCAGATATTGGGGCAAGGGATGGCAACATTGCCTGGGATACTGAGTTTGTAAAGGATGACCACTGGCAGCTGATCCCCATGGCTGGGGACAAGGAGCAAGAGCTGTCCTGGGCATCATGCTCCAGGGCAACGTACACAATGGGCAGGAGCCATACCACCAGCAAAGGCTCCCACTGCCCCAAGAGCTGCTTTGTGCCATGCCTGACAGAGGAAACTGGGATTTTACCACGGGCAGTGAGGCGGGGGAGCAGAGGGCTTCAGCCATGCCAAAATGCCCAGGGCACCAGGGATGGGGATAGTGTGCTGCAGCCACAAGCTCAGGCAAAGATGATGCTGAGTTCCCAGCACACATGGGTGACACCACATCATGTGTGTGCCTGGGCTTCCTGCCATGCCCTCAAGTAGGCGTTTTGCCTTAGGTCCATGGCCAACTAACAACCAGGACCCCAGCAACCCAACCGCTGTCAGCACCCTTCAGCAGAGGACAAGCTGGAAGAGACTGTACTGGGGAACAGCAGGGGATGTGCTCCCTCAGTCACGGTGTAAGAGCAGAGACACCATCAGCAGGAGCACCTCTGGGTGGCCAAAAACCAGCAGGATGAGGCTTCACGAAGCTTCAGGAAGAGCCTTGAGAGCTGCCTCCATCATGTCCATGCCAAGGTGTCAGGAGTGAAGGTCAGCAACAGGCTGAGCCACTGTGGTTCATGGGAGAAGGACAGGGCAAGAGTCTGGCCTCAACCTCCAGGAAATTCCCTGTCCTCTGTGTGCCTCGGTTTACCCATCTATTAAATGAGGTCACTGATACATCCTCCTGCACCATTTGAGATCTAAAGATAGAATCTTAAACACAGACTAATTTCACCTTTCCCTCTTTATCACCTCACATCCCAGTGTGATGGGGCAGAGATTAAATATTAGGACTAGGTCAAAGACAACCTGTCCCAGCAGCACTGGAACAACAGAAGGGTGTGTACAGCTGCTTGTATTTGTACAGTCTCATGGCTCTCTCTCAGGTCCTGGAGCCAAATAAAAAATAAAGGCCTTTTTTTTTTTTTTTTTCTTTTTTTTTTTTCCTCCCATTTCTAAATAACAATAAATCTGGAAATGAACAGAACTGTTGTGCAGAGAAAACATGGGTCCATTTCTTGGGTTTCTTTAAAGCTCCTTGTCTCCTTGCCGGGTCCTGGTGCATGAGTAAGGCTGGGGCTCAGGCAGTGAGGTGGGGGGATGGAGCTGCAGGGCCAGATGTGTCTGTGTGCAAGCTGTCCAGCACATCTGTGGCTCAAAACAGCAGCAAAGTGCCTTGATCCACTGCTGTGAAGGTCTCACCCTCTCACTCAGCTCCTGGAGGTGCTGATCTCCATCAGCAGAAACCCAAGGCAGCAGGCAGGCAGAAGGGAACTGGGAGGAGGATTGCTCCCCTCAACCCTCCAGCAGTTGCAGCTCTGGGTGTTAGGAACAAAACCCCAAAAGCATCAAAGAGAAAGCTCCCAAAAAATGGAGCTCTGGGGACATGGGCTGTACCCCAGGGCCGATTGAGTCCTGGCATGGGAATAGGAAGGAGGCATGGGGCAAATCCTGGCTGAGCCCCTGCCTCTGTGAGGATCACTCCAGGCCACCCCAGAGGATGAGTTTTAGGATATCTTTTCCTCCTGCCACAGGGAAGGATGGTGCTGCTTCGTGCACCCCATTTCCCATCCAATATGCTTGGTGCATGCAAAGGTGTGTAAAACAGCTGAGAGATGCTGAGTCCCAGTGCAAGAAATGCAGGGACAGAACCATTTCCATAGGGACCCATGACCATAGGACATAGAAATCTCTGGGGAACATCATCTCTGCTGCCTGCTGCCTGCTGTGGGCTTACCCCCGAGGCAGAACCCACGTGTGGGTCTGCACATGATGGTCCCCCTACACCAGCTCTCCAACTCACTCTCCTCTTCACCCTACTTCGCTGGAGCTGGCAGAGCCCTGGGTGAGGGATGGCGGTGATTTATTTCGGAACATTTCTTGCCTGTTGAAAGCCTGACCTCAGATATGGAGAGACGACGTGGGGAAGATGTACGAGTGTCTCTCAGCAAAAGTGCATCAGAGAAATTGAGCGTGAGCTGCTATCAATCTGCCCAGGTTCAGCGGCCCCGCGCAACAGCGAGGGAGATGGGGACCGGGAGGGATTCTGCGAAGGTCACCTGGGAGCTGACTCAGCCTCTGCTCCCCGCTTCTGCCATCCATCATGCCCGCTGGGGAAGAGGCAGGGAGCAGAGGCTGGAAGGCAATCTCCTTCTCATCCCTCATCCATTCCCCTTTACAGCTTCATTTAGGAGACTGAAACGACACACAGGCACAAATGTCACTGGAGGCACGGTCAGCGATGATCTTTCAGTGGCCGTAACAACCCCTGACAGGCTCCACGGGGAGAACCATTGCCCCAGCCAAGCCTCCTGCCCTGGGTGCCCCAAGAACTGTGACAAGGACAAGATGGATAGGGACACAGGGACAGAGGTGACAGGAGGGTTTGTCCTTCTCAGGGGTTCCAGCTAGTATAGCTGGATATATGGATAACCTGCACAGTATCCCCTAAAACTAGTCAGGACTAGAAAAGAGTTGAGCTCTTCCCAGTGGTTTTTAGACAAGCAGAGCTGTTTCTGTCCATGGGGTAAACACCACAACATGTATTTTCTTCGTCACATCTCTGCTAACTGACTCGGCATCCCATAGGCAGGTTTATGTTTTGCCTTCCAGGAAGTCCAGCCTCTGCAGGGGCCCCACATTCCCTCAGAGCAACTGCCCTCCATTGGGCCTGTGCTGCAGGAGATCTCAGACTCAGGTTGGGGTCAGGAGAGCAGCTCAGCAGAGCTTAGCTAAGTGAACCCCTGGGAAAGAAGGCTCCAAACTAGTGTGAAAATTGTGCAAAGGGCTCAGGTTTTCCCAGGTGCGGACCTGACTGTTGGTGGACGGGTGGGGGTGACTGTGTGGTGCTTCCTGCAGAACACCTGAACCTCCTTCTGGAAGAGCCTGTCAGAGGGCGGCCTAGAGAACCAAGTCTGAGTTCAAACCCCCATCTGTTTTTTGCTGACCCATAGCATTCTCACTAATTCCCGCTCAGGATCGCGTTTCTATACATTGCAGTTAAACATGTGTTACCTGCTTGCTTTGCCTGTCCAGATGCGTACCAGTCAAGCAGTTCCCATTTGGCTGCCTGCGCTCTTGCTCCACGTACCTGCTCTGATTAAGGATACCGCTCCAGAGAGCCGCCGCGCTGAAGACACAAGCAGGGAAATGATGCTGAAGCCAAAGACCAGTGCAACAGCCACCACGCCAATAAACATTTTTTTGTTTTTGACTTTCTGCATAGAGCTTGCCCTGATGTTAACGAATTAGGAAGTTCCACATCAGGAAGAACTGCAACTTTCATTATTTCTGGATCTAAATAGAGGAGCCCATAACCAGGTGCCAAACTAGAAACCACCAGTAAAGTCCGTGCAGTGCTCCGTATTTATATCAATAAAGTCCATGCAATGCTCCAGAACACCCATGAGCATTCCCAGTGCTGTACTCCAGTAAGCTGTGGTTTCTCACGGCCCAGTATGAAATCTGTATCCCCATTCTTTAGCCCAGTTCAGGAGCACCACATGTGAAGAGAGCAGCAGAGGTCTCAGCACCAAGGGGACAAGGAGCCCAATCTCACCTAGCCTGGACTGAAGCTGGTCACCTTCTGGTTACAGCAAACAGCACTTACAAAGGAGTGTTTTCGGCATGTGATTAGGGACAATTGACAGCATGACCCATCATAAGATTTCCAGAGCTCCTCAATTTAAACCAAGAGTGTATGGCCCATTTTCTGGGAGGACCTGGCCCTGGTGAGTATGAGCCTCACAGCCTTTTAGTGAGTGTCTTCCGAGAAGTGCAAAACCATGCATCTGCAAAATGCATTTGGTGATTTCTGTCAAGTGCCTCTCTACAGTGTCAGGGACATTTGATGCTTCTGTGGATCTGGCCCCAGATTACCTTAATATCTTTGTAGACTGGAAGCTGTGAGAGTAATTGCTTCTTCACTTCATTAGTTAAACTGAAAAAGGAATTAAGAATTACTGAGGGTACAACAAACTGTTTGACCAAACACTTCTGTTGCTGTGAACAGGTAAGCTTATTTACTTTTTCTTTTTATCAAATGTGAATTATTTTGGAAAGAAAACACTAGGATTTAAAATGGAAAATCAAAACCTCATTACTTTTTAGAATTTCCTGTTGCTAAAATAATTCAACTTTTCTGTTACTTTATGGAATTTTGATTCAGTCACAGCAAAATATCTTTTCTTTTTTTTTTTTTTTTTCCTGGTGAATAAACTATTCAGCCAACAGAGGCCACACAACTGCCTACAGATAGATGTTGGTAAAGCCAAGAGGTCCCTAATTCACACAGGACCTTTGAAAATGTTTACTTTTGGTTTTGTTCTGTAGTCCAAGGCACTGCTGATTAACACAGCAATTCCTCCAGGGTCAGGCCACCGGGGCATCGCCTTGGCTGCATCCACCCCTGAGCTTGGAGGGTCTTGGCACCAGGATTTGAGGTTAAATGGAGGGAAAGGTGTCCAGAAGGACACAGAGGAGTGCGCTGCATTTTTGAGGGACTTTGTTGGATGGGACTGAGGAACCTGAGCTGGGAGCAGGAGGTTCCTGGGCAGAGGAGGGGGCTCTCACGCTGGGAATGTGCATTCCTTGAGGAACAGAAATGTGGTTCTGAAGGGAAAGTCCCAGAAGGGAGATGCAAGGCAGAGGCGGGTCACACAGAAGTTGTCACCATGTCTCTCTGAGAGGTGTGGATACACCTCCTCAGTCCCTCTCACCCGCTGCATGTTAGCTTCCTACATGCAATTTCCAGTGTGATTAGTCCTTTGTGCTGCTACACATCCTCCGTGGAGGAGGGTTCTCCTCCCTTAGCATGGATATCTATGTTAGGTTTCAAAGTCAGAAATGAAGTTAACTATCTTCTCTACAGACAGTGGAGAGAGATCAGGACCTTCAGATGTGCCCCTCCAGTGCCTGCAGGAAGAGGTGCTGAGAGATGCTCTGGAGGCACCAGCTCTTCTCTGCTGATTGCAGCAGGAGAGAGATTGGGCCCACACGAGCTTTCAAGACCACTTTTTCCAGACAGATGCATGCCAGCACCTCTGGTCTGGCAGCCCCGGTGCTGTGGTCAGGGCAGTCTCTGCCGTGGGGTCCCGGCTCCTTGCTGCACCGAGCACAGCGGCTCTCTCCCGGAGCACCACCAGCTCCTGGGGCTGCGAGTCAGATTGAGCTGTTTGTTTTGCCTTGTCTGTCTCTTTATGCATCCCCAAGTCCCCAGTGACTCTGACAGCAGCTTCCAACACTGAAGGCATCCTTGTTTTCATATATCTGTTAAATAAAATGTCAGCAGGTGACAACACATGCTTCATTGGTGCTGTTCTGTAATTTAACAGAGTTAAGAATGGATCAGAGCTGATGCCGCATTTACATTTAGGAACTAGTTTCGGTTCTGGCACTGTTTGATACAAACCCACTGCACTGCATCATCCAGCGTGCACTAACAACTTGTCCATACCCAGTCATTTTACACTGGTTAAACCCGTGTCCAACAAACTCCCGTCTGTTGTAGGACAGCATCCATTCAGGTATGCCTTGCCTAGCAAAGATGGGTTGGTTGGGCATAGTCACCTCTCTGGCCATAGTGTCACCTAGTAAATCTGACCCCTGGAAAGCAAGAATGAACAGGTTTTTAGGTTGTTTAGATGTTCTTACCACCATCTTCTCCCAAAGGCTTCTTTTCCCTTTTCACCAACCCCAGACATGTTGCTGGCACACGCCATCACACCCTTCTCAGCGACACTGTTCATTTGAGACCAGTGTAATACAATCTGGTCCTTTCTCTTAGATGTTTCAATTTTTAAATGACATTGATATAACCGTTATGCAGAACCTGAACTATTAACTAAGAACTTTTCCTGTGCTAGGACCAGAAGGTGGGAATGTGCTGTACAAGCCACGCAGCAACAGCTGAAGACCTGTTTGCACGGTGTCATCCACAGCAGCAGTGCTGTCAATCAGAGTCCACGGTTTAGGGAGGGTAGACAGATCGTTTCCTATCAAAGCGACATGTACAAAACCTACCCCTGGCCTTTGCTCTCCGGAGCTCCTGCTAATGCTCTGGAAGATCCCCACAGCCAATGGTTGTCTCCAGGTGAGCATTCAGTTTATAGATCTTGCATTTTATAGCTGAAATGAAAAAATAATCTGTGCATTCCATGTGTGGGGAGTGTTTGACAGCATCCTCTACAAATCCTTGCCTTCAGACGATGCTGCTCAACATGATTAAATATGAAATTTTTAATACCAGTTACCATGGCCGTGAACTTCATTTCTATTGTAGTGTATTCATATTTCTTCTTTTGTTCATTCTGTAGCACATGAGCTGCTGGACCTCTGACTGGCTGCCTGGTGGTAAGTGAACTGCCCTGATATCAGCCTTTAAAAGCAAGTGGAGACAGCACTTTTTTACATTTATCATTAAAGTACTGTGGGTCTGCGAAGCATCAATTAGCTGTGTTGGTTTTTCAACTCTTTAAACCACCACGTAAGCACAGTGGTGAGGGGCTTAATCCACCTATCACGTTCCTGCACCCTCTGTGGTGTTAATTTATTTCCAGACAGGTTATTTGCAGAACAGGAACTGGCATTTTGTTTGCTTAGCTCTAATGCAGTACCTGGATTTGCTCTAACTCTTTCTAAAACTTCTCCACACTCTGACCGCACTTTCTGCTGTTTCTCAACAGATGGAAACATCAGTTACGCCAACTTCAGTGCCTTCAGAAATTGAGGTAAAATTCTGGCGAAAACTAGCAGCAAACAGTTGCCTAAATACACAGTGCCTTCCGACAGGCAAGCTGAAGGTGAATAAAGCCTTCTCTTTTTCAAACAGCCCTTCCCAAGATCTGGTTGACGCAGCACGAATAGAGGAGCATTAATCATCAACCATTTCTCCCCTGAAACTCTTCTCTGCAGGTCATGGGAAATGTCCCCCTGTGACATACTCAGTTAATTAATTTGTGTCTATATGCATAAGAATAATTTAGTCTTTTTTTTTTTTTTTCCCCCATGGTATTTAGCAAGTATCTTCACTCTGTTGGTCTGCCTGCATATGCAGGGCTAAGCAGAGCAGTAAGCTCACCTGCACCTCTGCTATGGCTGAGGGGAATTTGGGGATAGCTCTGGACTACATGCTTGTGTGGATGACATCTCCCACCCAGTCTCACACCCAGACTCATGAGTTCTGTGTCCAACGTGTGCGCTGGATGCTCTCTGTGACCCCCCTGCCGGAGTACCACACTGGCTGATTTTCTCTCCTTGGTGAACTCAAATTGATTCCTCAAGAGCTAATTTTGGGTCTGGAGTGATCTGCCCCAGGACTGTGTCCCAGCTCCCCATCACAGCCCGGCATTCCACATCCACCCATTTACCATCCCCAAAATTACAGAACTCAGGCAAGGTTAGTCACAGGCTCCTCTCTGCATTCGCCTCCTTTTTGTGTTCTTGGTGACAAACATCTCTCTTAGAAGTTCATTATCACGTGAAGTGCAGCTCTCTGCAGGAGCCCGTGCAGTGTCCTCTGCTAGAGTTCCCCAAGCACTATTAGAACATTGAGTGCTTCAGAGCCAGCTATTGTCAGAAAATAGGGTTACCTCCCGAGTGCCTCCCTTTTGGTTGGCAGACAGAGCAAAGCACCGTTTAACCATGTCCAGCTGCCCTCTACCTTCAGCTTCAGCTCTGAGTGACTCTTGACTTAACTCTCCCCTTGAGCATGCTTTCCTGGCTCGTTTTATTCCTGGCACTGTGGCCCAGCTCCAAGGAGGTCACGTTCCTGCTCACAATGATTTGTGCCCTATAGCTCGGCCCTTTAAACAACACAATGGCTCATTCTAGAGCTGCACAGATGTAGAGGTCCCTGCTTGGGCTGCAAGGATAGACCCTTTGCTTTGTGCTTTCCTGTGTCCCTCAGCCGTTTCCACAAAGGAGATGAATGGAGCCAGGCACTTCAGTGACTTCTTTATGAGCAAATATGACAAAAGGAAGCAACTGCTTTACTCTGCCCTAAGACAATTTTGCATTGAAAGAGAAGAAATACTGAGATGGGCTTTGGAGGTGCCTCAGTAGGGAAAGCTGCAAACCTGACACCTGGCTCTGCTGGGGACTGACTGCCTCCTAACCCTTTGTATTTCCACAGCTGTCACAGCAGTCCAGTGCCCAGCCCTGCTCTTCTGAGGAGACAGAGGCTGTGTGCATCCAGCCCATCGAGCTGTCACCATCTCAGAGTGACAGACACTTTACAAGCTGTGAGACAGACAGGGCTCAGCACCCTGCCTTCTGAACCGGGGGCTCGGGGCATAGCAGGCAGGAATATGAGCTCAGCTTACACTGGAGTTGAAACCAGACCAGAAATTATACATGCAGACCAGCTGCCCTCTTTGCTGGCTGGCAGTACACACCATAGACCAAGGGCTGCAGACTGCCTGGGGAGGCTTCCTTGACTTCTGCAGAGAGGACATCTCCACAAAAGTGTCCAAAGAACTGCTGCCCCAGCAAAGCACGTGCCTAAGACTCCTTTTCTTAGCTGAGCCATCCATCATTTCCACAGCTGCAGGTCAGAAATGTGGCTGTAGCTGGTTCTGCCTCCCCCTTTGACTTCCTGGGTGAGTGTGGCTGCCCTGTAACAGGTCAAGGTGGCTCAGTCGATTGGGTAATGCTGCGTGTTGCACCTGCAGAGATATTTCAGGGGCAACACCAGAAAATAAGGGTGTGAAAGGAAAACATTGCAGAGCAAACCTCCTGCTTTAAACATCCTGGAGTTGTTCATCTCCTGGAAGGGAAAACAGAACATGAAAACGCTTCCAAGAAAACCCTCCAAACAGCCAAAGCTGAGCTGGTGTGGAGCTGCAGTGGAAACTCAGGTATCCCCAGATGGGAGTGTTCCTGCACATCATGAGTGTGTCCCTACATTGCAGCCACTGACTATGGGAACCACACACTGTGCTGGATAATAAAGCACAGGGCAGTTCGGCACGGTCACCTCTACACCATGTGGGATGTACTCAGCTTTACAGCTACAGCCCTACCCTTTGAACCATATCGGAGGGCAGCTGTATCGCTGGGTGAGAAGAAAATTCATTAAAATACATTCCTCTGAAGGACTAGCACTGATATTAAGAGTCTATCAATAATGATTCACTAGGCCATGATAGCAATGAAATTGCAGTGATAAAGGGTGGCAAAATATTGTAAGATATGTGCATTGAGGTTGTGGAGCAAATTATCTGATCAGAGAAGCAACATGTTATGAAACCATCTGCTGCCCATAGTTAAGGCTACAGAAAGACAGGGGGAATGCGGGTGAAACAAGAATTCTAGCTGGGGACTATTCCCTTGGGATGAGGATTGACCACAGCACAGTGTTTGCACAGTAACTCCCACGGAGAGCTTGCTCTGGCCGTGTCCCCAGACTTCACTGCAACACGTGCAATTAATCATTAATGACTGGTGAGGAAGAGCAATACAGCAATACTCCTCCCCTTCAAATGCCCTGATGTGGAGTCACTTACTGTTGAAAGCACTTCTCTGGGGACATCTCTGAGTGTCAGCAGTTGGACATTGGGTTCCTCCTGTCATTCACAGAGCCGGCTCCAGGCACTGGCATGCAATTGCCTGTGGCAGCAGTCAGGCAGGACAGCCCGGACCTCGCTGCCTGGCTGACAGCTTTGCCTGTGCTGGAGCCCCGCAAAGCTGGTCTGGCTGCTAAAGAGGTGACCAGCTGTATGTGGTGGGATTGGGGGTAGCAGGAGGAGCCAGTCCAGGTCTCCACATCCTCCCTACAAACTCTCTCTCACCTTTCTCCAAGCTGGGACACCCCATTCCCTCTTCAAGACAGCGATGTGCAGTGTTGGTGCTGCTGAGGAGCCCTGAGCTGGCTCTGGCTGCACTCCAAGCCCTGCTACAAGGCAGCAGCAGAGCAGCAATGCAAATGTGCCGGGGGGGATTGGGAGGCCTTTCTTGCTGGGAATTCCCTGCCCCCCAAGTACACCCCATCCCAGCAAACCCCCTTTCCCAGCCTCCCAGATGCTGACGCAGAACAGCCGCCTGCTACCTGTGCCCCATACCCCTGCACAGCAGCCTGGTGCCTGCTGCTTGCTGCCTGTTACCATCCAGCCCCTGAGCCTTTCCCCTGGTGATCGCTCTGGATTGATGGGTTTTAGGATTGCAAGCAGTAAAAACATGGTACAGAAACCGCAGAGCATAAAAGCTGCCCCATAAAGAGCGAAGGATTCTTCTTCTCCTTCTTGTAACCTGTAAAACATCTAGTAAATCCCAGCATGTGCTCCCAATGCAGCATGGAGGCCTAATCCAAAAAGCCCAGGAATATCCCATGATTAGGTGCACATTATGAGTAATGGTTTTAGCAAGGCCCAGTGGAAGCTCGTCTCTAACTTGCTCGCAGTTTATGTGATTTGACTGGGGGCTCTCCCGTACTTGAAATAAAGCCACCTGTCCATACGTCATTGATCTGCTTATTCCGCAGCATTAAGGGAATGTGCTGATGTTATGATTGGGCTAAATATGCAGCCTGAGGCTGGCATGAGCAACCAGAGGGAAGATGGGGAAGGAGAGTGCACTGGGAGTCGTGCTGCTTTCTCCTTCCCCTAAGGGACTCGATAATCAACAGGCAGTGGGAGTGAAAGTGCTCTGGCCAAGCAGTGCGTGCAGCAGGCTGGTTCCCTGCCAGCACACTCTGATGGGGGAAGGAGGCAGCCCCTGAGAGGTACAAACACAGCCAGGGCCGGAGAGAGCAGCTGGGGGATGCGATGGGAGACTGAGGGTCTGTGTGGGATTGCTGGAGGGGGACACTTCACCCTCTCCCTCTTCTGCCTACAGAAAGGTATGCCACGGGGGTTTGCTGCGATTCTGCCTGCTGGGGGCACATCCTGCCTTGCTGATGCCCATCCTGCCTTACCACTGCCAAATCAGCAGTGCTCTGGGGAGCTGGGAGATGCTGGGGTTCATTGCCAGCCTGCACACAGCTCTGGAAAGTGGTGGTTGCTCAGGATGCAGAGAAATGGATGATCTTTAGTGAAGGTGGCCATGGAAAGCAGGCTCTGAATGGAGGAGCCATGCCCCCTCTCTCCTGATGCCCCTTACATAAAGCATCTGCTAAGGTCACTGCTGTCCCCAGCTCCTTCATGGTGGCTCCCGGAGGGCCTCAATGACATGATTATCCCTCCTTAGCAGAGAATTTTCAAAGACCAAGGAGGGCTTTGCTCACTAATCTGGCATTCAGTGCAGATAATAGGCTTTGAGACGAAGCCCTCCTGGAGTCTATTTTGAGGTGGTTTTGTAGCATGCTGCCTGTCACAGCAAGAGCCATCCTGCTGCAGTGCTCCTGGGACACACTCTGGCACGGCACAGTCACTCTTACCCATTGTTCCCAGCCAGACAAGCTCATTCTTGTGTCCCTGTGCCTTTGCTCCGGGACACGTGAGCTGAAGCAGAGTACTGACTAGGGATGCTATCCCCATCCCCATCCCCTAGAACTGCCCAGCCTGGCTGGGCTTGTCTTTCCCTTTCCAAAGCTTTAAAGGTGTCTCCTTCCTCTGGGTCTCCTGAGCAAGGGGGTGCAGGTGAGAAGGGCGGCTCTCAGCCCCAGAGCAGGGCTGGGGTGAGGTGTTTGCCCAGCGTCTTTGGTTGCAAAAGGGTCACTCTGGCAGAGATGTCCTGCTCCAGCCCTGCGAGGTGGCCTGGGCCAAGAGGCTCTGCATCTCTGGCCAGGAGTTTCTTTAGTAGCTGGGCAGTAATGGAGTCTATTTTGGAAGAGGAGGTTCCCTCCAGAGACAGCTGGGGACACACAGTACCCCCCACCCCCCCCAGGTGGTACCTGCACAGTGACACAGGGGAAAGGGAACCCACTCTCACTGACATCCAAAGATACTTGGGATGTGGGGACGCTCCTCTCCCCCGCGACACTCTCTAGCCTTTTTCTGCTCCCCTCCTTTTCCAACTCCACATACCCCCACCTTGCTTTTCAGATTCACATCATATTTGATGTCACGACACAAAGCTGGAGAGAAAGGCCAAAGCCAGGGAACATCTCCAAGGAGGGTGTTGTATCACACGCATCCCACAGCTCACACAGCTCTCAGCTCCCTAAAGCCTGCAGAATCAGGATTTCCCAGCCTGCCCAAGTGGAGCCAATGCATTAGCAGCACCATGCAGGAGCCCGGAGCCAGCTCCGCACCAGGGGAAAGGATGACTAATCTGCTCTTTCTGCTCAGCTGGGAGCCAGGGTGGGAATTCATGAGGCAGGCACCTCATGCCAGCCTCCCAATCAGGGACAGTCTCACCCCAGTCCCAGGCCCGGCATGACACCTCCAGCAGCCCCAGAAATGCCACGGTCATGGGGTGCCATAGTCCGGCAGCCAGGAGGGAGCACGTCAGGGCTAAAGCCTTGCTGCGTGCACAGGCACCTACCCACGTGGGACCCCATCTCTCTGACGATGCCAGGAGGGCACTGGCAGGAAAGCTGCCGCAGGCTTTGCCTCTTCGTGGGGGATATATTGGCACAGGCAAGGCCAGCCCTGAAGAAAGGCCGCTGCCCAGCAGAGGTGACAGCAGGGAACTGGGCTGTGAAGGGGTGCAGGGATGGGAGTCACCTGTAAAGTGCTGCCTCAGGCTGTTGGCCCTTTGCACGCACCTGCAGAGGCTGTTTGGGGATGGGGTGTTGCCCCTTCCTTAAGGCTTAGAGCTTAGGGGTCTCCTTAGACTCACCTGCCTATTCACTCTGTCTCTGCCAAGAGGGCAGGAAGAAAAAGGCATTGTGGCTCAGTAGAGTGGCACCAGCTTGTGGCACAAGCACTCGGTGTCGGGAGGGTAAGGATGGGTTGGGCTGGCAGAGGGCTGGCAGAGCCACATGTGTATCCAGGGATCTGTGGTCTGGCCTAGCCATGCACCAGCAGAGCCTCCAGGATTTGTGGATTGGAATAGCATGAAATGATGCTGAAAATCCGGGTTAATCTGAACTGGCTCCAGAGGCCAGCTCTCCAAGAGCTGCCTCTTTATCTCCAGTGTGAATCCAAATCCACAGCAGGCTTAACTCAGGTCTTGGCAGCTTTACGTCGGCTCTGATTAGTTCACATCACCTTCTTTACAGCTTCCTGACCCTCTGTTGGGAAAGCTGTCTCTAGATTTTCAATATTTTATATTTACACAACAGTGAAAGCATCCTCAGGAGTCCCCAGGAAGGGCAGCTCCTGAAAATACCACCTGGCCTCCTGCCTCCCTGTGGACCACTATCTGGAAGATGTTGTCCAGCATCCTCTGACAACCAGCATGTCACATGGGTTAGAAAAGCATCGTGCAGCCCTGAACTCATGCCTAAATCCGACCCAGCCATGTGGAGCTGGCACCAGCCCTGCTGTTGTTTGATGGGTGGTTCTCCTCATCAGGGGCTGGCAGCCAAACTACCTCCCATGGGACCAGCAGTGCTGGGAACATGGATGTATCCTGACAAGGCAACTACAATAACGGGAAGGGGTTTTGAGACACTACCCTCTGACCAGAATGTCAGAGAAAACAAGTGTTGTGGTTGTGACCCGCCATGGTAGATCCTGGGAAAGAACCAACCCCAAAATACAACCAGAAAGATCATGGCAGAAGCACGTGTTGGTGCTGCGGGGGCTCCTCTCTTGGTGGTCAGAGTCCCCCAGGCGCTGGGAACCAGGCTGGGGCTTCCCTACAGGTCTGGGGTGCTGAGCTCATAGGGCAGGCAAATGGTGAGGAAGCAGAGCGTGGAAAGACCCACCACTGTTGCCATTATTAACAAGGAGAAAGATGACGGTAGAAATAGGGTGCATGGCACCTTTCTGTCAAAGAGGGGAATTTGGGGTGATGATTCCATTTTTCAGCTCTCCAGAGCCCCTGCTCATCCTTTTCCTCTGTCCTGTCTCATTTACACTGGCACATGAGACACCCAACTTGGAGTCCTCTGTTTCCACACACATATGATGCTGAATGGAGCTGGACCAGGACCAGGTAGGCCCAGGAAGTCTCAGGTTAACCAGACAGAGCAGAAACTTAGAGTACAAAAGAAGGAAAACCACTCCTTTCCCTAAATAGACAAGGGGTCCAAGAGAGGCACTCCACAGAGCAACCACTACAGTCTCCAAAGGAGAGACCATGTGGCTGCTGTCCTTGGCTACTGAGGCCACTGAGCTGGAGTCCTGTGATCTCCACAGAGTGTTTCTGCAGTCAGGAGATGCTCTCCCTGGGGGTCAGAAGTGAGAGATGGGAACAGCCAGATGGGAAGTGGGGCAGTGGAGCTGTACAGAGCAGAGGACCTCAACAGTGAGCTGTGAATGGGCAGAGTGGGTTTGACCAGCTCCTTTCTGGAGCAGATCCCCAGTCCCCAGTGGTGCTTCACTTGGGATATATGCAAAAGCAGACACAATAGTCATGGATACTGAAACACATGTCAGAGAGTGCAGCACTGAACCTCCCATTCTCACCTTTCTCCTGCCCTCTTGGCTGCAGCCTCCTGGCACCAAGGCTGCCAGGGACAGGGTATGCTACCAGAGGCCCCTACAATCTGTGCTCCTGTTACAGACGGGTGCAGAACAGGGGCATGTGCGAACAGAGCAGCTCCATGTCCCAAGGAAGCCAGCTGGGACAGGGACATGGTGACGTCTTTGCTCACTCATACTGAGTACCCCTGCTTTCTGTCAGACAGCTGGTAAGATCAGTCCCTCTGTGCCACCTGAACACCCAAAGGTGTGCCTCTGACTTCTCAGTAGATGGTGGCAGAGATCATCTTCTCCTCCAGTGTCTGCCCCAGTCTTTGACGGTTCCATTCTTTTATTCCAGCAGCAAATTCCAGGGACCTGGAATTGTTACTGGGGAGGTGGGCAGGGTTGGGGACACACAAGAGGATCAACCTCCCAGCCTGAAGGCAAGACACAGCCCTTGTGTACAACTGGAGTGCAGACAGAGAGATGCGAGCTGACACATCCCCCATCCATGGAGACACACCAAGACACTCACTGGTGCCAAAACACCAATGGCCATCAATTCAAGAGGATGGTATCCCCGCACAGAAAGGTGTCACATGTGCAGGCACAGAGGCACTCACATGGGTGAGCACTCAAATGCCAATAATTTCAAGAGGATTATTAAAAGCACAAGGCTGAGCAGTGACCAAAAAACTATGACAACCAGAAATGTCCCACTGCCAGGGAGGAGTGTGCACACTCATCTGTCACCTTCTTGCAGTCCCTGCCCCACTTCTCAGCCAGCCACCAGAGCCCTGATGAACTCAATAGGTGCTGTGATTTCCTATGTCCCAGCAAGAGGGTGAGGGGCAAGACCCAGCTCTACTGCTGGTGTTTGTGGAGCAGGGAGGCCTGGCAAGGAGGAGATTTGCTGAAGAACCTTAGCTCTAATCCCAGGCAGGGCATTCAACCCCAGCTGAAGTGGTCAGAGCAGAGGTTCCCCACTCTGGGCTCCTCTACAAGACCATCAGGGGTCTGTGGAATGAGAAGGGATGCCTCCACAGGACATTGCTTTTCTTGGCAAAGAACAAGAAGAAAAAGAAGAACGGAGTGATGCTTAAGAGGCTTTATCAGAGAGCACAACAAGCACTGACAGAGTTCAGGCTGCCATGGACAACCAGAAGCCTTTTGTTCTGGCCTCAGCTGAGCAGTGGCCCTGAGGAAAGTCTGAAGGGTTGCACCAGATGCCAGTAGGGCCAAGGTGGGGCCAAAAAGCAGAGACTGTGTCAGCTGATGGAACAGAAAGTATAGATCCATGGATGTTGGCTGAGAAAAAAGTTAACATTGTGGCCCTAAATTATTTCTACTCTATTCACAGTGAAGTCCCCAGCTGACTGTTCTGGGCCATCCCTGCTGTAGCAGAGGTTCAGAACATGCTGTAATTAAGTGTGCACAGGTCTAATCAGTCTGCAGTGGCATAGAGATTTGGAAAAATGCATTGCTAATCCCTGGTATCCCCACTCCAGCAAGGACAGGCAATGTGTTAAATCATGGCAAAGGACCAGCAAAGCATAGGTTGATTCCTGTTGACTTTTTCTGTTTCAAAGAGAACTGCTCCATCTGAAAACGACGGTCACAGCAGTGGGGGCAGAAGGCAGCCCCTGAGCATGTCATGCTGGACAGGAGCAGCCAGCACCTCCTCCAGAGCCTAGCAAGGAGACAAGGGGATCCAGCTCTGGCCTTGGGCCAGGGATCTGTGACAAGGAACATCCTCAGAAGAGCAAGACGACAGCATCCCCAAGAAATGAACATGCAGCCCTCCAGGAGCTGCAGCACTGCTTTCCCCAGGGAGCCCCAGGCTGGTGAAATACTTGGTAGGATGCTGCAAGCACCTGTAACTGTGTGGTACAGCTGAAATAGTTTCTAAGTGCTTTTGTTCTTCCAACTAGATAGAGGCTGATAGGCTCTGTCCCTGTCCTGTGCAGCTCAAGCAGGGAGTGCAGGCAGGCTGCAGGTCACCGTCCTGTAAAGCAGAGCTCCTGCTGCCCTTCTGCACTGAGAGTGCCTACAGCAAGGCTTGGGTGCAGGGAACGGTGCAGGCACTGGTCCTCCTGCCCCCTGCCCACCACCCCTTCCCACCCCAGTGAGAGCCAGGGCAGCAGAGGGGTTAAGAGAGTCTGTATTCTCCACCATCAATCCATCCTGCAAATCTGACGGCCCCATCTCTTCAACGGGCCCAGATTGATTTCTTGACTGGGAGCAATGAGCAGCTTCACATGAAAAATGAGCCTTTGCGCCGTCAATAGAAGTTCTAATTACAACTTAAATCCAGGACATTCTTTACAGCAGACCAGATTTACAGCGGCTTGCAGGTGGGCGTGCAGCCCTTTCTAATTAAAAGCAGCACGCATTGCAGATTGCTTCAGACGGCCCATTTCCAGCTACCCAGCACCGCAAGGGCACAGACAGCTTCTGGCATTGAGCTTGCAAGGGAGGTACCAGGCACCCCAAGGGCGTGCAGCACCACTTGCTTTGGAGGAGTGGGGGAAGGACAGAAAGCTACAGTTTCCTGCTTTCTTTGATCAGTTCTGTGGCTAAGTGGCCTTGGCTGAACAGCCCCGTATGCCAGCACTGTCCCCCTTGGCCCACTCCATCTCTCCATCACACGTGCAGTGCTACATGCAAAGGGCAGAACTGCTGGGTCTGACAGGCCAGTCTAGCGAGCTGGGGACCATGTGCTGGGACATCATGGGAAGCAGCCCGAGAGCTGGCTGGTGCCTCTAAGGGACCATTCAGGGACCCAGTGTGCCAGAGCCTTGTGTGAGAATGCTCTGTGAGATCTGTCACCAGAAGCTGGGGCAGGGTATGTCCCAAGGTGATGAACAGGGCACTTTCCAGCTCTGCTGCCAAGACACTTTGAGGCTTTGCACAGAGTGTGCTCACCTGTGCCTCAGTTTCTCCATATCTGAGTTAGGAAAAAAAGTCTTTCTAAACAGGTCTGGAAAATTAGAGGGCTTTAGCAAGGCAGGGAGAAAGCATCTTGTTAACTAGGCATCACCGGGAGAGAGAGAGAGGTGGCATGTCTCAAACCTCGATGTCTTGCATGCCTACCTGGAGGGTTGCCACTGTGGGGGTGCCCTCACTACCTGGGACTGGGACCTTTCTGGGCAAAGCCTGTCCTTCCACGCAGTGAGACCTCGTGGTCGGTGCTCCATCTCCTCCAGCCTGCTGGGCACTGGCAGTCACTGCTCTGCACTGCAGTGTGATGGTGTTTTTCAGGAGGCTGTTCTCTGCTGTTCAAGGCTGTCCAGGAGGGTGTGATGCAGCCCATCGGCTCAGGGTGTGCAAGAGGGCAGGATCCCTCTGCTCGACCCTGCTGGCTGCTACACTGAGACCTTGAGCCTGCTCGGAGGGGCATGGGTGTCTGAGAACAGTGTTTCCTAAGAAATCCCCAAAAGGTGCTGGAGTAGGAGGAGGCCAGAGGCAGAAAATGTTGAGCAAGTTTCCATCACCTGATAAGAGATTCTGGCTCCTCGGGCAATGCTTTGTGTTCCAGATGGCTTCCACTGGAAACCTGTCTGCCTCAGCAGTGGGAAGTAGCTCAGTTCCTCACAGAGGTCACTGGTATTAGGAGATGAGCTCTTTCTAGTGAATGTCAGGATCCAGTATGACCAGAGACACTGCCATTGTGGTGATGGGGACAAACTATCCATATCCCACATCTATCTCAGCTCCCACTGGCTCCCACTGCTGTGTGACAGGACACCAAAGCACCAGCCTCATCCAGATCCCCCTGGGCTGAGCCCTTACTGTTTCTCCTGGTGCTCAGAGCATCTTTGCTCCCATCTCTGCTCCTAGTGAAGTGGAGAGATTCTCCTGAGCCATTCCTTCTTCAGCACAGGATCTGTGGAGCTGAGGTGGGTTACAGTGAACAGGGAGAGCACTGATTTCATAGAGCTGGAAGTTAAATTACTCTTGCCACAAGCTGCTGCTTTTGAAAAAAAAGAAAATCCCTCCACACAAGGGCTGTTGGAGGTTAGCGGTGATGAAAGTGAGTGTATCAGAGCTCTCCAGAAATCACCCCTGCTCCTGCTGGAGCCTGAAGAGGTGGAGCTGGGTTTAGAGTCTAGGAAGTCGTTGGTGAGACTGATTCTCCAGAGCTTTTTCCACTGGGATGCTGGAGAAGCAGAAAGGTGATGCTGGAAGCTGCTATCCGAGGAGCGTACCTGTGTCCTGGGTCAGAGCCTGTGACTGCTGGAGGACAGCAAAGGGCAGGACAGGGGATCTGCCCAGTGAACCAAAGCAGCCAACTGCTATTGGGACTGAAAAGACAAGCTGCTGCGGTATCCTGCGAGAAAAGCCACCATCAGTCAGGAGACAGATTTACAGCCAACAGCCGGTGGGATGTGACCCTGCAAGGAGCCTGCCAGCTCAAGAGAGGCCACAGATGCCTGTGAAATGTGAGAGAGAGGAACTCTGTGTTAGGATGAGCCAGAAACTGGTCTCATGAGTCAGCTGGTCTGGACTCAGCCTTGCCGCAAACAGCTGTGGGGCCCAGGGCATCCCGGATGAAGGCAGAACCTCAGGCTCCTTCCTCCTTGGTCTTTCAAATTTCCTGCCTAAAACAAGATAAAATAGGCGATGTCATCCAGTCCCTGATGTGGGTGAGCAGCTACCAAGCCCAGATGTGACCAGCCCCATTCTGACATGTCTGCTACAATTTATCAGAGCTGATGAGGATGTCAGCAAAGTTCATCCATGTGGTCCTCGTCACTCCCACGTGGATCGGGAGTGTCCTGTTGTGCTGAACCCACTAGGATGTGAACACACCAGGGCTTGTGCATCTCAGGGCTAGACAGACCAGGGGAGAGTCCCTCAAAGCTGATGTGCCTCAAACCTGTCTATTATTTCCCTTGAGAGCTAGTGGCACAACAGGAAAAATGCAGGATGGGACAGTTTCCTGATCCAAAGATGTCCAATTTCTGCAGCCCTCAGTGTCAAGGGGCCATGGGTGGTGCTCAGGCACAGGCTTTCATGCCCTCCAGAAGATGATCAGGGCTGCCTGAGGGTCGACAGAGTCATCCTGCACACTGAGGCTGATCCTTGCACCCCTACTCAGAAAAGTTCTATCCATGCCTTGGGCTTAGCCACATTATATCAGGCTGTCATCACTTGGGGTGAGGGAGGCAGGAGGGTGATTCTTTGGGATATAAATGGAATTTCTGTTGGCTGTAAGAGGTGCACCAAAACCACATGTGCATCTTTGCAAGATGTCAGCCCTAAAGAGGAGGAGACTCGGGTCAGTGTCTTTGGAGGATTTTTGCCTCTGTCCAGGACCTTGACGCAGGTACTCTCCATGTTTGGACCTGGACTGAAAGGAGAGGTATTGGAAAGGATTTGGTCAAGATTTGATACAGAGGATATCTGGAGCTTCTCAAACATGAGGCCATAAGTGATTGTATCATCTGCAGTTCTCGTGAAGCTGAGGTATGTTTTCAGGAGAAGTTTCTGTCTTTCAAAACAGTAAATTTTTTTCTGTGCTAACCTACTTCCCCTATTTTTGCTTTTATTGCTGTGGAGTGACCCCTCAATTCAGGGTTTGGATGCACCCTTCAGCAACCTCCCAGGCGGTAACTGCGCCTGTCAAATGGAATAGGCCTGCAGGAGCCAGGGAAGTATTGCGAGGGCCTCTTGTAGGTGGATGAAGGGACCTTTTGCAGGGACTCTGGGCAGCCTTCAGACAACAGCGTTTGCGAGACTGTGTGATAAGAGTGAGAGGATACTTTGCAGCTGACGAACACATCAGGTGCAATTTCAGTGGGGCAAGGACCCTGAAGATGAAATGCGTTTTTTGGAAAAATAATTTTTATTGTGGATTCATTGTGCTCCCTGTCTCCCAGCTGAAATCATCCCCACGCTGGGCTATGCAGAAGGCTGATAAGGAGGCAGAGAATAGGAGATGGTTTCCTGCACTCAGCAGACAACGCCTGCGCCTTCCTCTGCCTCTGCTTTTATGTAGTTTGGAAGTGCTCTGAAACTGTTGGGCACAGACACTTCTGAAGCAGCAGCAACTTTGCACGGCGCGTTTGTTTTATGTCTGAACTGTACATACAGCAGTGAATAGAGCTCATAAAAGATGGATGTATTCTTGTTCTTTTTGCTGGTTTTGATTTATTATTTACTTCACTTTTTTCAACTCTTCCGAAGTGCTGTAAATCATCTAAATCATTTTTCTCCTCTGCTTGGCTAGTTTCGGGGAGCTGAAGCAAGATTATGGTGCCTAGCTTCTCTGCGTTGCAGGGTTTGCTGTGGGTTTTTCAGGAAGAGAGAGAGGACCAGGAAATTTGAGCTCTTACGTCTCCACAAAGTACCTTGGAAAGACTTAAAGGTCTTCTTCCATCTGCTCATTGCGTTTCCAGAGGCTGTATTGTTCAGCCTTTGCTCAGCACTTGCTAGCACAAGCAGTCCTGTCCGTGTCTGTGGACAGTTCACGTGAATAAACACTCCCCAGCAAGGCAAGGAAGGTTTGCACAAGCTGCTCCTTGTGCAGCTGGGTTGTTGCAGGTCGGGAGGGCCCTTTCCCTGGGGCTTCAAAGGGAACGCAGATGGGACTCTGGGTCTGGGGACTCAGAGATGTGGTGACATTTCTAAGCACACACACGCAGGTCCACTCCAGGGAAGCTGCTTGAAGGCTGGATGTGAAAAGAGCAGAGGGTTTTGCCCAGGGGCGGTTGATGTCTGGGCAGTGCAGTGACATGCGCTCTCTTGGTCTGAAGTTCAAAGCCAAGATACTCCAGCACTGGGGCTTCTCCAGCAAAGTCTCCCTGGCCTCATTCATGGGCAACTAGGCAGGAGCTTAGGCACCCAGAACAAGAGGGAAAGTCTGTGTCCGCATGTGGAACAGACCCCAGAGAGAAGATTTTCAAGGGCACCTAGCACAGCATAATGCTGTTGGAGCAGCTTAGCACCCTTCATGCGACCAGCTCAGTCTGATGGGAACTCGTGCCACACTGCTGAGCTGAATTCTTCAGAAACCTGGAACAAAGAGACTTCTGCAAGACCCAGAGCTTTACTCCTTCAGCCTCCCCTTGCTCCTTCCAGCTGCTTGTCCTGCCAGCTCCAGGCACCATGGGCACAGGTGGTAGGATTTCATTCGCAGTGCCTCTGAGTGAGGATTGGGGTGACCCCATTTACCCTGGACTCAGGAGACCATCCAACAAAGCAGGGGATAAACACAGCAGTTCAGACACAGGGAGAGCACAGGATGGTCCTGTCTGGAAAGATGAGGACATGCACATCAGAGCCCTGGAAGCAGAGAGGTCCTGAAGAAGCAGTGGACAGGGCGAAGACGGGAGCAGTGACGGCTCCATCCCCTTCCCGCAGGGGCTGTGGGACAGGGCAGGATCAAAGGGCTCTTCTCACCTTCCCACACTCCCAGCAAGACCCAGGCAGTGCATCCCCAAAGCCGAGAGCACACCAGGTTGCCCTGGCTCACAGTGCTGGAGTCAGGGGCTCTTTCTCCTTCCTGTCACTTTATGTCTTTTTTTTTTTTTTAAGAGGAATTCAGCTGTAGGGTGAGAAAATGAGCAGGCTGCTAATGAAAGGGCAGCTGCTGCTCTGTGTCAGGCGTGTGAGATCCTACTGGGAGCTCAGCTGGACACAGTGGGTGACTGGACACTGTTTATTTTTGCATTAGAGCTATTTTCCTTTCACCCTGTCTGCTCTGTGCTCTTTATTTCTGAGTCAGTTCATTCCCTATCAGATGGACATCGATGCAGGATGTGAGCACAAACCTTCCCAGTAAAGGCTAATTTTAGGATATAAACTGT
>NW_020799130.1:5311014-5336997 GCF_003259725.1 Athene cunicularia
GGGGGGGCGGGGGGGAAGAGGGGTCTTGGCTCAGCATTGGTTGCCAGTCCTTGATGAATGGCACTACCTGCCTTTGCATGGTTCTTACCAACACTGCAGCAGGTAGAGATAACCATGCAACATAGGACAGAAACTTACAGGCTGTTGGCCATAAAAGAGATTTTCACAAATATTCTGCTCCCTTGCTTTCCCCCCACAAATGAAATGACAGAAATTGCCTGTGAGTTTAGGAAGTGACCATCTGGGTCTGGTTTCCTGGGCAGGGAGAAAGTTGTCCAAGCACAGGGTACCTGTGCATCTGCAGATGGGCAGGTAGGATGTAGCAAGCCAAAGCTGAGCTTGAGAATATGTATTATAGCATCAGTCACAGGTTTGATAGGAACAAGGATGTCTGCAAACAACCTCCTCATGAGTGCTTTGAACATAGAGCTGACGAGTCCTCCTGATCTTCACATCACTGACTATACTTAAGAACTTTTGCCTTGTGTTGGCTTTTCTGAACCCTTGGAAAAAAACCCACCATTAATATTGCCTCTGTGGTTAGTCAGAGATATGGGGAAGAAAAGCATATCAGTCTGGTGGTCACCGGCAGTGCTGCATCCCACCTACAAGCAATGAGACCAACTGTGTGAATTACCAGAAGCTGCATTAGTGGAAGGGAAAGGAAAACACAGCAGAAGGGTAAATTCTGCTACCAGGGTGCTGCAGCCACACTCACAAGCCCTGTGCCCACTCCTGCCATGGGCTGGTTTTCTGCACTACTCTCACAAAAGTGTCCAAGGGAGAGGGTATGCTCCGAAGCATCATCCAAGCAGCCTTTCTGCAGAGCTGCTTCCACAGCCTCAGCCCTGCTTGTCCCTGCAAAAGGACTCCACAGTGCTTCAGTCCCCAAACAGGAACCAGTCTCTGTCAGACCCCAGTAGAGAGTGTGCTGCAATGAGCAATATCTGCATCATCTCTGCTCCCTTCTGCTCAGGTATAGATTACTGTATTTAACAAAAATGGCCTTTCTTGGTGTCCTGAAATGTCCATAAAGTCAGCAGAGAGAGCCTAGTGCCAGCAGTCACCCATGTTGTCACCACCCCTATGGTGCACTCTATTTCTCTAGAAGGTGCTGGGCCCCTTTTGGATGACAGGACACAGAAGATATGACTTGACAGACATGAAAATGCCCACAGCCATGGGTTACAAAGGGCATCACAGAGTTATGGCTTTCCCAGAGGAGCAGCTCTAGCTGTGCATGGTGTTGTGCTGCCTGTACAGCAGCTCCAGGTGATGCCATATTTTTAACTCTTCTTGCCTTTTAGAAGCTGCACTGTCCTTGTGTGGAAATGGGCTCTAAATGGATAGCCTAACTTCACTGAAAAACTGAGATATTTGAGGGCTGTGCAGGGCAACTAGATGTTGATTCTTCAAGAAACAAATCTGTCTTGACATAAAGTCCCTAAGTCATTCCTTTGTCCTCTGTTTTCAGTGCCCCATAGGATTTTCTCCACATCCCCCTCTGAAGCTCTGGCTCTGAGAGGTGATCCATTTCTAGCGCTGGGGGCACAGTGGGACACAGGGAGCCCAGTCCCCTCCCGCAAAGCTCCTCTGTGTGACCAGCCCTGGAGAGCATCCCTTGGCACACAGCGTGAGGAAGGGTGCATGCTCCTTACACTACCCAAGCCAAGTCTGTGGTACCTGGCACGGGGGCTCTGCTGTGGCCCCGGACAGAGGCTGTAAGAGCAGGATGAAGCTTCTTACCCTCTCTGGCTGTGCTGACTATGTGACAAGGTCTGCAGAAGAAGGTCTTCTTGGAGCAGGCACTGTTCCACAGAGCCAGCTGGGCTACTGCTGGTGCCCCAGGCATCAGCAGAGCTGGACACAACAGAAGCTTTTATTTCCATAAAAAATGGAGCTGAATTAGGAGGCGGGGAGAACCCAGCTTTGCTCTCAGACAGTGATTAATCATGGGGACAGGGTGCCAGAGAAGCTGTGGATTCATCTCACCTAATTTCAGACATCTAGAAATTCAAGGTCTAAATCTAACTTAGCCTTCTCGGCTCCCTCTAGGCTGAACAGAGAGAAATGGTCACTTCCAAAAGGTGACCCTTTCAGAGCAGAGCCAAGTCAGAGCCAATTAGCACTGCAAGGCTTATCAGCTTGGTGCCAGGGGCAGGAGGTGGGATGCTTGGAAGTGGAGAGTGTTGCCAGGAGGGGTGTGGAGTGGCAAAGGGTGGCAGGGTAAAGTGCAGTGGGACAGACGGTGTGATGATGATGTGAGGGAGGATGATGCAGTGGCGAAGCTGTCTACCGCTGGGACTACATGAAGTCCTGTGGCCACATGGCTGCGAGGCCTCTGGATCCACTCATCCCTGGGGGCGTACAGGATGCTGACCATCGTCTGACACATCTGAGCATGGCAAAGCCCCAGGCCGCTGGGAGCACGGTGCCCACGCTGCTCTGCACTGAATCAGCCTGACAACAGTCGGAGGAGTAACAGACTCAAACATCACATTTTAAATCCCCATAAATTTGGAAACAGAGCCAGAGCTCTTTAATCTTGGTTCATTTTTTTCATTTGTAACGAGATAACAAAGGAAGCCAAGAATGAACTCGAGCCGTGAATTATTTAGGGAGGGTACATCCATCTCTGGTGGTTTGGGGTTTGCTCTGCCACCCTGGGATTTCCTCATCAGGGGTGTGATGTTCTGTAGGCCCTGAGGAGGTTTATCCCAGCCCTGACTGACACAGGAAGGTACAGATAGGTCCCAGGCTCTGTCCCAAGTCTGTGGCCTCCAGGATGGCTGTGAGGTCTCATGCAGCACTAGTCCCTCTCAGACAGTAATCCTCTGCATGGGGCACAAAAGGCAGGGGTTTTTCGTCCAGAAAAGGGTGGGTATTACCCACTCTACCCCCAAAAAATCTCTGATATTTAGCAAATGTTTGCCTTAATGCAGAGGACAGAAAGATTCCCCAAAACAGGGGAAAGCCATCAAAGCAAGGACCCACAGCAAGATATCTCTTCACAAGCTGTCCCTTGAGCATGGCTGAGACTTTGTGACATGTGAGAATGAGGGACCCCAGTGTGCCCTGGCTGGTTTTGGCATTGGAGCCTTCCTGCTGCTCCACATCCTGGTGTGAGGCATGGCACAGCTCTGCGGAGGATGCTGTGCCAAAACACCAGGGTGGAGGAGCTGAAGAGGGAAGTTTCCCACCCTTCTCTGGAGTCTGGTGAGAAGGATGGAGGCTCCTGAGTAGCCTGGAGCACCAATTTCACAGAAATCCATTTATCTCTGCTTCCTGCAACCCTCACGACATGAATAAATGATGATTGCAGAAGTGATGAACCTGCCCCTGTTTAGGTGTGAAATGAATGTTTACAGGCATAGAATAAATCAAGTATCCCACGGGCGAGCAGCGGGATATTAAACCAAACACCTTTGTGTGCTTAGCACTTGCTGTTAGAGGCAAAGGGTTTGAAGCCTGGCCAGGTATTTCCATTAGCCCCAGTGTGATAGGCACTGAGCACAGGGTACCCGTTCAGCAAAGGCCAAAAGATCTTGAAGGACAGGAGGGAGCCAACAGCTCTTGGATGAGCAGCTTGCCTCTTTTCTTCTCCACCTTCCCCCTCTGTTTCTCTACATACCTCTCTCTCCGCCTAACACTACAATCTGCACAGACTCTAAGAAGTCAGGAATACAATGCAAATTCGTGAAGGATTGGCAAGAAATTGCGTGTGTGCTAGTTGCCTGTCAGCATGCAGAGTACTTCTAATCTTGTCACATAAATAATACGATTATGTAAAATATCAAACAGTTGGAATAAACTTAAAAGCCACAATGTTCTAGTCACAGACTTAATAGAGGTGAAAAAAACCAACAAAAATAAGTAAAATCCTTTTTTATTCCGCAGCATGGAGGGGAAATGGCTTCTCACCGAAGTCAACTAGAGCCTCCCAGGGGATGAGGAGGTGCGAAATGGTTGGTGAGACAGACCTGCTCCTTAGGATAGGTGGACACAACCCCCAGGCTTGCCTAGGCAGGACTGATGAAGAGGAGAAACAGCAGAGCTGTCAAGTCAGGAGCAGTCTCCCCCAAGGTCACCAAAGACTTTGGTGACAATCAGGACAGAGCTGGTGTCCCTTGCACACTATATTGTCCCTTGCACACTGGGGCCTTGCCACCCCCAGAAACCCATTGCTGTGGTGCTACTGCCATGGGACATACCTTATAACCATGGGAATTATTCAGCTGAGAGGAAAACACTGATCCCCGCGAGCCAGCTGCCTGCATCGCACTGGTCCGTGCCCCTCAGCACACCGGGACCAGGGTGCGGAGGCAGCTGGCAGAGAGGGCTGCGTGCTTCAGGAGCACAGTTCCCCTCCTGGCTCTGCATCACTCTGCATCACTAATGCTGCCCTCTATTTGTACCGCCTGCAGTGTTTCCGGCATCGCTGCAGGATGAGAGAGGAGGGAACGGTGCCCAGGGACCCGCCGGGAGGATTTTGCTACTGGCCCCGAGATCAAGAGCAGCATGAAAAGCCACCATCCCTTTGTTAGAGCTCGCTAAAGAGACTGGGCTGATTGAGATGGAAAATAAAATCCTCTCCTCTTCCTCCACTCAGGCACGTGCGCAGCCCTGACCGTGCAAGCCTGGACCCCTCGTGTGCACCAACACAGCTTATGACCGTGATCCCCAAACTCCAGCTGGGAGCTAAAGCTAAAGCAGCCTCAGAGGTTCACCCACAGCTGCCCCACGGCACATAGGTGGGTCTGCCTCCAGATCCACCTTTCCACGTCGTCCCCAGAGCAGACAGCGAGCACAGCCAAGGCAGGACAGAGCCTGTCTCTTCTTGGGAAGCACCAGGCTTAGCTGCGCAGATGAGCTCCTCCTCTGGCCTGCCTTTGGGGGGACATGGAGGAGGGATTTCATGATATGGATCACCTTTACAAAAGGAACCAAGCAGCCATCAACTGTACCGTCCTCACAGGGGGGCTGGTAACGTCTGCCCTGGAAGCAAAGGGCTCATCTCTGACCAGCCACAGACTTGAGTCTGGATAGATCAAAGCACAGCCTGGGAGGGTTTGGACTGTACATCCCTGCCCTTCCCACCCATCAGTGCCACAGCACTCCCCACAGCCCCCAGAGAAGGTGCTGTGATGGGAGCAGATGAGATGGCAGGCCTTTGGGCCAGGAAAGACCATCACTGTCTGCTGAAGCATCTGTGCTCAGCTGAGGTCCAGCTGCCAAGCCGTGCTAGCGCTCCGCTTTCACATTCCCTGCTGCATCTCCCATGGGTTCATCACCAAGGATGATTTGCTGCTTCCAGACCTTGACAAGTTTTGGAGACCCCTTGCCTTGGGACAAGGCCCTCCCTCTTCCCAGTCAGGCTCTGCAAATTTCTCTTGGGGCACAGCATGAGTTCCCGCCTCTGCCCTGCTCGCGTGCATGCCCGGGCAGACAGGGACACATGGCCAAGGCTGGTGCGGTGACAGGGCCGTGCCCATGGAGCGCTGCCAGTTTGCAGATGTATGCCCTGCTTGGGGCAGTGTGTAACTTGCACACTGAGCTGCCCCTTCTGCTTAGAAAAGCCGCTTTGACAAGCCAAGCTGCAGGCAGGGCTCCTGCCTCTGCGTGGTTGACTACCCGAGAGGGAACTCAGGCGCTTTCCCTGCCTGCCTGCTGCCTCTGACTCACATCTGTCTCCCTCCAGTTTGCCCTTTCTGGGTAGGAAGGCAGTCAAGCCCAGTGTATGGAGCTGCTTAGTTAATGAAAGAAATAGTTTTTCTCATCTGGCCACTTTAAAAGAAGGAGGCGAAATCGCTGGGTTTGGGGCATCCACAAAAGAGGGAGCAGATCCACCCCTACATTTAATGGACAATAAAACTGGGGAAATATGAATCTCATCTCCTGTGCTGAGCAGATCTTCATACTGGGGGCCAAGCATCTTTCTGAGTGAGACCGAGCCCAGTTTCTAAGGAATCCTTCTCCTTGGCCATCCCTGTAAGGGTTGGCTGCCCCACTTTTCTGGGCTGGAGTAGGGTGAGACCAGCCAGCTCATTGCACACGTGGCAGAGCAGTGACCCAGCACCAGAGGATTACACGTCACATCCCAGCCAAGCCTCCTGGAATCAGTGCTCTGAGAATCTTGGCCTCGCTCCTGTGTTAATTCCTGAAGGAAAAGCCCTCTCTGTTGCCAGATAACTGCACCTGATGCCCATCTCTTGCCACTGTTGCCACAGTGCCGGGGGGACCCTGGCTGGGGGAGCAGCTGACTGCTCCATGTGTGCTCCTCTCCTCCCAGCTCCTGGTCCACCTCCCCAGGCAAGGCAGCAACATGGGGCACTAGGAAAAAAAAGCCAAAGTTCTGCTAAGGCAGCAGCATGCCCCTCAACCCCCCTCCTCACTCACAATGTCTCTCCTCTACCTCCACCAGTCGCTCTCCAAACCAGGCTGGCAGCCCCGTGTCTGGGAGCAGACTTGTGGTCCCACCCAGCCTGGATGGTCACATCACCCCCTCGCACCCCCTTCCACGGCTCAAAATGACTTTGAACAGCAAGACCCACCAGCTCCAGGGACTCTGTGTCTCCTCCAGCCCCATCTGTCTCCCTCTTGCAGGACATTTGGGACTTTCCGTATTGCTCTCCCATGAAGCTCCGCAGCCTCCCCTGTTGGGGAAGCAACCCCTCCTCCTGTCCCTGGTTTCCTGAGGTTTAAGGCAGCTGCTGGTTGTCACTGGGAAGTTGGGTTTATTTTAATTCACCTGTAATTGTGTTATCTCTACCCAACTCTCTGCAGAGTGTTCTGCAAATATGCCTGGATCACACAGCCTCTCCCTTAATGGATTGCTCAGCAAGGCAGTGCTCCAAGGCCTGTCCCCTGCTCTCTCATAACTTAACAACCCTGTTATTGGCTTTGTGCAAATGCTGCTCAATTCCCTCAACTCCTGGCACACAGCTTGTTCCCCGCACTGCCCTGCAGACACGTCCTTTACAGCATGCCTCTGTGATCGCTTGCTGGCAGATGCGTGCTCCAAGCTGACCGAGCATGGGAGAGCCCAGATTAACGCAGCTGTGAGCAACAGGTAACGCAGCCTCTAGGGCTTGGAGAAGGGACAGAAAGGGTTCAAATGCACAGCAAGGCTGTACATGCAATGGCAAAGGGGAGATGTATTTTCTTCTCCTACCCCAGCACAGTGGTGCTGGAACACCTCGTTCCCTCCCCTCTGAGAGCGTTCCACTCCCAGCAGCTTTTGCTGATCTCACTTCACAGCCAAGTGCAGTCCCAGGACAACGCTATTAGAGTTCATTAGAAGCTTGGACAAACCCCTGAATTTCTTAGTTCACTGTTATTTCAAAAAATGTGGGAGAATAGATACTGTGATTATTAGTGACAGCTCCTGGGTTTTCCAACACACAAGGAGGAGAAAATATTAAGTTTCACCTGATCCCACTGTGTCATCCCTATGTTTGAAGCTCCTTTCCAGCCTGAAACCAAGGGCAATAAATCAGAATACCTTAATGAAGCAGTCTGGTACCAAGCATTATGGTCTCCCATGAAAAAAATCCCACCTTTTTTTCCTCACACAAATAATTCACCAAAGCAGAGGTGAGGCCACAAAGTTTTCCCCTGTAACCAACTGCAAACTTTCACAGGAGGAAGATGAGGCTCCAGCCCAGTCCCTGGTGCTTTACCAGCACCAGAACCAGCCCCAGCCGTGCCATCAGTTCCACCACTGCGACAGTAACCAGGATATCACTCCTCCCAGCCCACTACGGTCCACGACAGAGCTCTCCGTTTCTCCAGACAGGAAACCTTTCCCCACAGATATGGGATGAGAGGAGAAAGCCCCTGAACATCCCTTGGTTCTCTCTGTGTGCAGCCAGCCCCTCCTCAGCTTTGCTGAGCACAGATCCAGACTCCAGTCCCTCTCCAAGCACTGAGCTATTGCTGTTATTCAAAAACAGGAGTTTCTCTTTCTGAGCAGGAAAGAGCAGCCTCCCAGTGCTGCCTCCCCTCACACATTATGAAGAGATACAGCTCAGTAAATCTCATCTTAGCCAAGGGCATTACCCTATGCCAGTTAGCACTAGATCAAACCCAGGTTTATTCAGCCTCCCACTAATCCCTTTGCAACAAGAACCACCTGCAGTCTGGAGTCCAGGATTTAGCAGGGATCAGTGTGCAGGTGTCTCTGATTTGATCATCCCTTTGGAAATGGCTGTGCTCTGCAGCCCAAGCGGAAAGCAGCCTGGGGAGGGGGAGCAGTGACAGGGGGCAGGTGGAAGAGAAAATGCATCTGTTGCGTGGAGAGAGCAATAAAGTGGGGGCTGGTGATTTTTTCCCCCCCACAGACACTTCTGAGCGGCCAAAAAACATTGGAAAGAAATGGGGGGAAAGAAAAGGAAAAATATCTTATTTTCAAGAATTCTGTGGTACTTAAAAGCTTGAGACCCGCAGGGGAAGCTAATAAATTTTAAATAGTTTGGAGAGTTGAGACCAGCAGTTTAACTTTGTGCGGCTGCTGAGTTGTTTTCCAAGTGTATTTAATGAAACCCTTCATTATGTTCAGATAATTATGATCTCTGCTTTTCTGTTGCTGTTGGAGTTTACCATCTGTGCTCGCAGGTACACTCTCCATTTCGACACAGTGGGCACCATGAGAGATACTCGTGCTGGGCTTCCCTGGCAGCCCATGGGGCTGGGACAAATTTTCTGGGGTTGTGGGTTCAGGTAGCATCCCTGCCTGCTGCCCACCCTTGGGAGCCACGTGCTGCAGCCGTGAGCCCGCTGCTGGAGACAGGGGCAGGACCATGACCAGCCCTGGGGGTTTCACACGTGCATCCCCCAGGGTCCTGCATGGGGTTTGTCTCTTGATGCTTCCCCTAGCATGATGGTAGGATGAGGGGGTCTTGTGCTAACAGGTCCCTTTGGGGAGATCAGGGCTCTGATGTCCCTCTTGCTCTCTACTGACCTCCAGTTTGAGCATGTGAGTTTGCCTGGGAAGAGGTTTTGGCTGCCCAGGACAAACTCTGGGCTCTGCAGTGACAGGGTTTACTTTGTTACCTCTGACTCCCTGTAGCAACTGTTGTCCCCATCCCCTGCCTGTGGGGTCCTTCCACTTGCCCTCCCCATCCCTTCTTCCAGGGCTTCCCCCATCAGGGACCCCCAGTCCAGTATCCTTGCTTCAAGCCCTCTGCCTACCCTCCCTCCCTTCTCCAAGATGGGAAGGTCCACCTTTTCCTGCATCAGCCTGGTCCTCAGGGGTCCGTGTCACTGCACAGTCTGGGTTTTGTGACTGAGCTTTGACAGTGCCTGGGGGTGCTTCACATCCTCTGCCCCACGGCCACAGAGCTGATCTACCAGACGCTCCCAGCTGGCCCCACAGACATGCCTGCCCTGAGCACAGGCCCTGGCGAAGCCCACGGTTGCTCAGCCGCTCCTCCAGCAGCAGGAGGGTGAGTGACCCCACCGGGCAGCTAGAGCCATCTGCAGAGTGGGGGTCCAGCCCCCACTGAGTCAGGTTCAGCAACCCACCAGGAGCTGAGTTTGGAGGCTGCCCTGGCTCCAGCCTGGTGGGATGGGATTTTCCATGTGCTCACTTGCAGGGAGCTGGGGGGATCCTCAGCTTGTGATCGGTCCTCCATAAACACAGCCAGACTGGTGCACAGCATCCTTCTCCCAGGTGTTGCCTTGCGGGGCAGGGCTGGTCCCGCCCCAGGACCCCCTGAGAGCTAGAAGTGCAGCTCCCATTCCAGGCCAGCCTTGCCCTGCATGTCCCAGGCTGGTGTGGGGTGGGAAACACCCCCGATCCTGTGCCTGGCACACTGTGATTCACAGAGGTGGCTCTGCTCCAGGGGGGCTGGGGAGGGCCAGGACCGGGCAGTTCTCCACTGGTCACAGAGAGCAGCCATGGCCTGTTTTGTAGACACTGAAGGGAAGCAGCAGTGGAAGATGGAGCCAGTGGTGAGGCATGAGAAAGGGGACTGCAGCCCGGAGGGGGAGGAGGGCTGCTGGAGTACCGGGTGCTGCTCTCCCTGCCTGCCAACTGGGCACTTTTCCCCCGCTCTTAAATGTCAGCGATGATGTTTCCTGCCCAAGCCAGCTCTTCCCCTTGGGGACTGGCCAGCAGGGTCTGTTTTATACCCACTCCCAACAGCTTGGGTGGCTTGGGACTGGGGCTGCCGCCTGAGCCATGCCAAGTTGGCAGCATCGTCAGGCTCCCCAGCCAGCTCCTCTTGGAGCCTGCACCCGCGCTCAGCACTCACCCAGCTCCAGGACTCCAGCTCACATCTCTGGGGTTTCCTTCTGCAGTGGATTTCCACAGGCAGTTTGGGAAAGCAACAGGTCTGGTTAGAGGGGAAAAATGAGGACTCTGTGTCTCATTCTGGAGATCACCCTCCTCCTGGAGCAGGCAGAGCAGGGTCTGGACAGCCTTGGCAACATGACTTCCCACTCTGTGTCCTGCCCCTCAGCTGCCTCTCCTTAAATCGCAGAAGGAGCCATGGGTTGTCCCCATCAAAACCCTGAAGGAAGCCAGGGGTCAAGGACAAGCCCAAAGCTTCTGCCCCCTGCCTACGGCACCCTCCAGGGACCTGTGAATCCCTGGCCCAGGGAGCCCAGCAGCAAAATGTCAGCACTTGAGAGCAAGTGGTGGGAATATCTTGAGGCTGCCAGGGCAGAGCTGCTCCCCTTGGTGCCCATGCAGTGTCTGGCATAGTAGGACTCCTGCTATAATGCTCATAATTGTCATTTTCTTCCCTCCAGCATCCACTGGGTACAGAGCTTAACAGCTCTGGCTGATTCCCTTATTTAGCTCAGAAGACATCTGTGCTGCTGCAGGGCATTCAGTGCAGCACCAGGGCACATGGGGCTGGGGCACTTCTTGCACTTGCTTTTTACAGAGCTGGGAGTTGGCTGATTGGGTGGCTCTGCCCTGGGATGCTGGCAGCAGGAGTAGTTCCTGGGGTACACTGGGCACATCTGGCAGGAAGGGAGTTTTGGGGACAGCCCTGTTGCTGGCTGTGGGTGTAAGGCACAGCAGGAGTCCCAGCAGGGAGTCTGGAAATGGTGACTGAATGGGAGGAGGCATCATGATGCAGGGATGCTGCACACTAGCAAAGGGACTGTGGATGTATGTGCACAGGAGATTGCACACAAGACAGGGTCCTGGACATCAGAGCAGCTCCAGGAGGGAAAAGCAGTGACAGTTTAGTCTACCTCCCAGTGTTTGAGGGTCTCAGAAGGGAGTGGATATATGCTAGCCCTGCCTCAGTGCAGGGACAGGTTGCATCCAGGAACAGCAACTGGCATCAGGGTGATGTCGAGCAGGGATGAGGTGTGACAGCAGAGCCTGGAGCTCATATATCTGAAGGAGAGAGAACTCGTAGGATCCTGACACCCTTGACTCTCCCATCATACTCCCAAAGTGTATAATATCCCTCCCCACACGAAGTCCCTGTCCCTGCCACCCTCACTATCCCTATGCAGTGTAGAGCACCCCTCCTCCCCTGAGCCTGTCCCAAGACCATCCCATCCAGCACACACCTTGCACACAGATACCCACCTCAAACCCTTGGGCACACAACTGCCCAGTGTTCCTCCCTGAGCTGTGACTGCCTCCACAAAGCAGAGCTGTATTGCAAAACGGGCTGCAGTGCTGAGAGGGATCGTGTCAGGCTTTGTAACAACTGCAGCCAGCATGCGAGTCATGACAGTTCCTGCAGGACTTGGAGACTGGTGCTGGGTAGTGTCTTCCCTGCAGAGATGCCCTTGCCTGGCATCTGCTGGGGGACCAGTGGGAAGGGGGAGCACTAAGCACTGCAGATGTAGCTTCAGGCACAAGCTACCATTTTGTCTGGTTTTAACAGGAATACCAGAATCAGGATTCCCAGAAAAGGTTCCCACCTCATGCTGAAGTGTCCTGGCTGCCTAAAATGTAAGGGAGGAGAAGGAGGGGCAGAGAGGAGATGGAGAAAGATGTTTGTAATGTGTAATGATCTTTTAATGCTCTCTCTGGCCCCCTCCCAACACATATGGGAGCTGGATGAGCCAATTAAGCTGACACCAATTAAATCAGCATAAATCACATCCCGTAAACCAGAGGTGGGGCTCAGGCAAACACCCCCGCTGTGAAGGATGTCAGAGCTGGCCTGGGGCTGACCCTTACAGCCCAACTCCCTTCCAGTTCAGAGAAGGCCAGACCATGGAGGCACCATCAGGGAGGAGAAAGGGATGGGTGGGGATCTGTACCAGAAAGGGGGACGGTGGGAGGGAGAGGGGTAGCAGTCTGATGGACAGAGGTGGTCTCCCCTGTGGAGCAAGGAATGCCAGAGCTCAGGTACTAGCTGGGACAGGCATCTCTCTGCACAGAAGGTCTTCTACAGGGTCACCTTGGACCCTGGACTGTGATGCTCCTTGTGCCAGTACATCATGCCTCTCCCAAGCCAGTCCCACTTCCCTGGGCTCAGCCCTACAGATACCCTTGCTCTGGATGGGCTGAGCAGCTCTGGGGTGCTGTGCAGGGCAGATTCACCCTGGCAGGCTGTGTAGCTGACTTTACCCTTGTGCATTTGTCCCAGCCCAGTTCTGAGCAACTGGGGTTGCACTTGCTAACCAAGGAGATTGAAAAGTGTGCGTATGAATTCTCCTTTCCTCCGCTCCCGCCTGTGCTCATGCTCCTTGCTTTGCTCTCCCTTCGACCTACCTCCCTGTTCTCTAAAACGGGGCTTTCTCTGTTGGATGCTGACCAGGCATCTATCCTCACCTTGGCTGGAAGACCCTTGTCCTGTCCCCTGGGGTTTTGTGTCACCCTGGTTCTCACAGCCAGGTAGCCCAGGGGCCAGGAGGTCACAGGGAGGCTGCAAAGCCATCAAGAGAGCAGTTAGGAGTGGTTGCAGCTATCTGCCTGTTAAGAGATCCAAATCACATCAGAGATGTCGCAATGTCAGAGCTGCAAAGCGAGGTCTGGGGCACACAAGTGGAGTGGCATCTCTTGACTTAATCCAGACAACTGTCACTGAACCACAAAGGAGCAGGGACTCTAATTAAGTCCCACAGCCCTTTGGGAAGTATCAAGCCAGAAAAACAGTTTGAAAGCTTTAGGCAGGGTGATTTTAAACAAATGAGGAAGTGCCTTAGAAACAGCTTAAGATGAAAGCTACCAAATTAAAATCCTTGCAATCAGTATGGAGGCTACTTATGCAACAACCTCCCGAGGAGGAATTGGAATCCCAGAGATAAAACTCTAAACAAATAAAGAGACAGGAGATGAAGGAAAAAGAAATGAAACTTGGTCAAAAAGTGACATGCAAAGGGCTGCTTAAGCCGCCTTTTAAAAAAATGGAAATCTAGCGTCATGAAGCGTGCTTTTGTGAAGGGGCAAAACCAATGTCAGGTAGATAGGAGAGTATGAGGATGCAAAGGGTGTCCAGATCTCAGTACGTCTGCTGCAAGCAGAGAGCTTCCCTGGGAAGCCCGAAACCTCTGCATTTGAATGGCTCTGGCGTTGGGAGATTGGGGTGAACCCAGAGGTCCCCATTAGATACTTTGGTTTGGGGGAAGAAGCTCCCAGCAGAGCAGCTCCCCATCCTTGGAGTGATGGGATATTGTCCTTTCACTTGAAGTTTTGTCAGGGTTGGTGGGTATGAGTGGTGGCAGGGTCTGTGTGTAGCCTGGGAAGTCAGGGTAGCTCCAGCTTTAGGAGAGTTCTGCAAACACACAGCTTCTTCCAAGCTTTATCTGGGGAGAGCAAACAACATGAAACCTGAAAGCAGGCACCTGGTGGAACCCCCCAGGTTTTAACACAGTTCTTCTGGGCTGCAGGAGCTGGGAGGGAAGAGGCTGGAGAGCAGGGAAGTTCAGCCACACAGGGCAGCGCAGGACCACTGCCCTGAGACTGAGCCCTTGCCCATGTGAGCTCAGGAGAGCCCTGAAGGTTTGCATTTCATCATAGAATCATAGAATGATTTAGGTTAGACGGGACCTTAAAGATCACCTAGTTCCAACCCCCTGACATGGGCAGGGACATGTTCCACTAGTTCCGGTCATAGGACCCACCACTTCCTCTCAACAGAGGCCCACCCATGGGTCACTAGATCAGGTGGGTGCCGTGACACTCACAGCCCTGATGTTCATTGTTTGCAGACTCGGTTGCACACCAAGTAGTGTGCATTGGTTACATCCTCCAAGTCTAGAATGATGATGCTTCTGAGCCTTCAAAGGTACAACTGGCCAAGGCTGGAGAACATGTCACAGGGACACCGTGTGCTCAGCTGCTTGGAGTTACACCTGGGGTGCCAAGAGCAGCTGGGTGAGGCAGAGCTGATGATACAGACATCAGCTTTGGCTTCCAAAGGATGCAGGGGCACAGGGATGATATGAGAATTGCCCAAAGTCACCGCTGACTCCTGCAAGATGCCCTTGTGCTGCTTCTGGCTGCACTTTGGCCGATGTCGGGCTGTGCAGCCAGATGCCCTGTGCTCACCATATGCTGTACAGAGGCACTGCCAGCTGTACCCCAACCTCACAGCCGGGTGTCACGGAGCAGATGAGGGCACTGGGAACATAGTGCTGCAGAGACAGGACCTGGCATGGGCATTCAGCAGCTGCCACGCTGGGATTAGCTTCCTTACTGGCCCAGGCACCACCTGCATCCATGCAAAAGAGCTCCTGGAAGGCAGCTGCAGGAGGGCGACGGGGACGCGCAGCCCCAGGCCTTTGCCCTTCCCTCCAGCCCGGGGACCGGGTGCAGGCAGAGCACCATGTGCCAGGCCTGCCGGCGCGAGGGCTGCGATGGGCACGCTGCCACCCCCCCTGCCCCGCGGCGGGGAGCTCAGCGGCATGGCAGCAATGGGAGCGTGGCTGGCAGCCTGATCAGATGTTACCAGCAGCCCTGGGTCCTCTCCCCCCGTGCCAGCAGCAGCAGGGCGGCAGCGCCTGTCCCCCTGCTCTTGGATGGGAGGCAGGTGGTGGGCAGGAGTGTTTGGGGGCAGGGAGTACTCCTGCCTTCGCCGTTCTCACTTCAAATCTAACTGGAACAAGCTTAGGAAATTAGAAGGATGGTTGGGGGGGGGGAAGGGAGGGATAAAATAAGATAAATAAAACCAAATAAAAATAAAGCCCAAACCCTCTGTTCCTCTTTGATTCTTCCAGTTTTTTTTTCACGCCAAGATTACTAATTGTCTAAGCATCTCAATTTGCTGGTTTCACTTAATCACAGACACTTTGGAGATTATCAGCCTTCCCCACATGTTCGGTACCTTGTTTCCAAACTACAAGACCCACGGGGAGCAGCCAGCAAGCGCCTGCAGGAGCGACAGCAGCAAAGCGCTCCCGCTCCCCTCGCCCCGCTTCCCCGCACCGTCCCTCCGGCTGGGCTGTCAGAGTTTGATTGCCTCTGAAACCGCCGCGTATTCCCCCGAAGTTCCCGAGGACGGGGGCCGTGAGGAACGGCGAGGTGGGGGCTGGGGGCACCGTTGTCAGCTCCTGGCAGCTCCCAGCCTTTGATTTGCACAAAAGAAAGGAGGGAGGTGGGGGAGGGAATGGATATGATTTATTCAGCAAGTTCCTAACCGTTTTTTTTTTTTCCTGCTTCTTCTTTTCCAGAGGCTGTGAAATAACTGAAGCCGACGGAAAGGTGAAGTGCTGGGAGAGATGAAGGAGGCGCGTTTGAAGGCATTTTCTTCCTTTTTGTCACATCTCGCTGCAAAGCTTTTAATTCCTGGAGCTCAGTTCCTTCCTGGAAAGTCTGAGCTGCTGTGATGGAGGGGGGTGGGCTCCCTGCAGGTGGCTGGGGTCCTGCTGGCCGGGACAGGAGCAGGCAGAGGAGGAGGAAGGAGGTCCTGGTGCTCGGGGATGTGTGCTGCTTTCAGCCCCATCAGGAGCTGTTGGTCCCTCGCTGCCCGGTTGTGCACCCTGGAGCCTGGGGGTCTGATCCAGGCAGCTGGGAGGCAGCTCTGCTCTTGGCCCCAGCACCACTTGCCATGGCAGGACCCAGGACCTGCCCAGCGGCGGACTGAGATGAGCAGAGACAGCTCTCACTGCAGAGGGGGATCTATTCTGCCGGATAACACAACCCTTCCTGATGCCACCAGGCCAGGCAGCAGGAAGCAGGACACGCCACCAGCAGCACTGGGTGCCACAGGGGAGGTAGAACCCAACAGCGGGGGTCGGTCATTTTCTGCACCCCTTTAGAGTTATGATAGTCTGGGTCTCAGCACATCCCCCTCGGTATTGGAGGGTAAGCAAGAAGAATCAAATGGCATTTACAATGTGAAAAAGTGTCTGAAATCAAATTTTCCTCTTTGGGAGGGAAAACCAGCTTATTTTTTCTTTAAGGAAATGATGCTTGGAAACTTGACTTTTCTTTGTACTCAATTTGTCTGCTTTGGGATAGCTGCACACTCTGCTAGTGTTTTTCACTCTTAAATAATAGAAACCACAGAACAGCTCCAGGAGCAGGGATACCTGGGGGAAGCACGAGGAAACTACATGCACACAGATGCCGGCACCATCCACCACAGCTTTCCCTCTGCTGGAGAGGGACCTTCAAAGCCCTGCTCACCCCATCTGCACCAAGGATCTCCACTGGCTTTCCTGTTCCTAGCACGGGCACCCCGCAAGAGGCAGCAAAAAAAGAGGGTCCCATTCAGCATGACCCATGGTTGTGTTTACCAGCTGTCAGCACCGAAAAAATGTCAAATTTTCAATAATTCTGCTCTATTTAAAAACAAAAAGAGAACTGTGTTGCAAAGGTCTTGTTTACAACCTAATCCCCCTCGGTACTGTGCACGGACTCCCTGGGAGCTCAGCACCTCTCCTGTGTGTTCAGCTTGGTGCTACAACTCTGAAATCCCTACCCATTTCCTCGGGAACCCTTTCACACAATCCATGGCATTTTTTAAAATAAAATCACCACAAACCATTTACCACAAACAATCCAGGCTGCTTTTGACTGCACCAGAAAGTGACACAGCCCTTCTGCACCACCACCAAAACCATCTGCATCACTGGGAAGATGTCTGTGGTCCTGCAGGAAGAAGCTCCTTGTGCGCAATTCATTGAAGAGGTTTTTTTATTTCCCATTTATGAGTCGCTGAGAAGCTGATCCTGATTTCTGCAAATGAATTTGTTATCTGCAAGTGTTCACTGAATAGTTTATGCAAACAAATTTCAGCCCATGGGGTGTTTGCAAACTGTTCATTTCATGGTATGTGATTAGTAGAAATGGTCAGAAATGGGTGCAAAACAATTTTTACAAGCTGTCCTCAACACCCAGGCTCCTTAAACCCACATTTCCATCACTGCCTTTTTCTTCTTCTTTTTTTTTTTTTTTTTAACTGGAATTAGAAAAATAGTAAATAGAAGGTAATTAGTTAAACTTTTAATTCTTTGTTTCTAGCTAAAAGCTCTAAAAGGAGGGCAGCTGATGCTCACAGAAAGAGCAGACCACCCTGGGATGCATTGGTAAACAAAGCAAAGCCTGACCAAGAACCCCCTCAAAGGATAAGCAAGCAGGAATCCCTTATACCTGCTCAGAAAAAAGCCCAGCTGTGGCTGACTTGAAGACCATTTTGGAGACTAAACTCTTCTTTGCAAGTGCCTGCATCTGCAGACTTCAGCCAGCCCCACCAAGAGGAACTCAGTGGAGAGATATAAGGGATGAAATAAAAATGAAGGGGAAAATGAGAGCGTCCTCTCCCAAAAGAGCACAAACATCCTGCTTAGATGTTTTTCCTAAAGAAAGAGTCATAAGCCAGGCTGCTGGGATCCCCCACCCAGGACCCATTCCTGATGCCGAGTCCGTGATGACGGTGTCTGGTCTCCAGGGCTGAGGGGGAGACCCTTTCCCAGTCCCAGGTCCCAGCACCATTCTTTGATCACCAAAGCTTTGAACAGTGTGTCCCTCTGGTGACCCCTCACCTGCCTTCTGCTTGGCATCCTGCAGGGACCCTGTTCCTTCTCAGACCCCTGCAGAACTCTGCAACTATCATGAGATCTGTTTGCTTTACCTCTTCTAGAGCTACATCATCAATACTGTGGGCAGGGTCTCCACTGCAGGCCCACCCCTCATGCTGAAAAGGACTGAGGGACATAAAGCTGGTCCCAAACGACCTGGTGGTGATGACCCAGAGGTGAGACCCTGGGGAGAGCAGTGCAGACCTGTCCAGATCCCAGACCCTGGGTCCGGGGTACGCAGGGGGCTCAGAGTGGTGGAGGTGGCACTGGCAGCTCAGAGCAGAGTCGGAGGCTTTCCCCATGGGTTTAACAGCACTAACAGAAAACGGTGCCCGGAAGATTTATTCATTTAACGCATCTGGTAATTACATTTCGGCAGGTGGTATGTGGGGCCTGGATTCGTTCCACGCACACCAGGCTCGGGAAGGCTCCAGTCCCACGTTTGATAAATCTCAGAATAGAATAAATAAATAAAATCAACAGTCCCCAGCTGCGAGTGCGGAGGAGGCATATCCTCTCCCCATGCAACGCGCTCCCTCTGCCTCCCACGCTCCCCTGCGCTGGGGCTGTGATTCAGCGCTACACCCCTCCTCCCATGGCAGGGATTCTCCCTGCTCTGATGGTGTACAGGCACAGACACACACACCAGCACACATGCACATGAGACAGGATGGAGAGGCAGCATGGGTGGAGCGGGGGCACACGAAGCGGTTCCTCGGGGCCAGATCTCCTCCTAGGGTCAGGGATCTGGCAGGAATGCAGACAGTAAGTGGGGGAAAGTGTGGGAAGGGGCAGGCAGGGAGGACAGAGAGAGCTGGTGGCAGGAGGATCCAGAGTTTAAGGAGAGAAAGTTGAGCCAGGAATCGGTGGTAAGAAACAGACGGCCCGTGGAGCGAGGACAGGCAAGAGCCAGCCCAAGGACCACATGGGGCAGAGGATGCTGGAGGAGGTGGGTGGCTGGTGGTAGTGCTGGGGAGGCATGGAGGGGACATCTGCAGGAGGCTGGCTTGGGGGCACCCTAGGGGCTCAGGTACAGCGGTGCATGGGCCACCACGGACCAAGCTGTGTGGGGCACATTTCTGGAGCCCATCTAGTGTCCCTATGGTTGCATGTGGTGCTGCCCACAACGTCAGTGGGGCCCTGGGAGGAGCTGGAGCTGAAGTCTCGCCCCTCTGTGAGGAGCAGGGGTGAGGATGAGGAAGACTGGGCCATGGCTTCCTCTCCAAGGGATCTCAGACGTTCCAGGGCTGTCCCAGCAGTGTTGGTGGCAGTGCCAGGGTGCGGGCACTTCCTCCAACCCCACCCTGGGGTCTGCGTGGCAGAGGATGCTGTAAGCACAGCTGGATGCTCGCGCCAAGCCCAGAGCATGGGAGATGTCTTGGCCCGGTGTGCAAGGGCTCTACAGGGACCAGCCACTCTCAGCTTGTGCTTTTTGCCTGTGCCAGGGGTCTCCGTGGGGTGCTGGGGGTATCCTGCATGGCAGACACGCAAAGCAGGAGGCAGCCGGAGGGCACCACATCCCACAGCACCCGGCAAGACGCCAGCACAAAGACTGCGGCTGGATTTTATTTTTATACTTCACCTCCCTGCCCCCTTTGTAGAAATGACATAATTATGGGGATTTAATGTTCCACTGCTAAATTTCTTCATTTTTCAGGATAATTTCCACTATTTCATCAAGGAATAATTAATTGCATTGTCTTTAATCAGTTGTTTTACAAATCCAGCAGCGCAAGAAATTTTCATAGACAGACAATGCAGGCAGCTGCTCTTCCCTTCTGGGCGCATTAATGAAGTGAAAGAGCTCGAGCTGGAAAAAAATCGGCTGGCAAAAAAAGAAATGTATTGACAGAGAGATTGAAAAGATCACAGTGTAATCCCTTAATGTGTGCGATAGGGAGGGAGAGAGGAGAGATGGAGCCCAGGTGTGAGGGCAGGAGGATTTGGGCTGCTGGTGGGGCTCAGGGCTGCAAAGTCCCCCCTCACCCAGGTCCTTGGCATCAGGGACATCTGTCACAGATTTTAATGTGGGGGTGCACAAGAGTGTCTGACTGTGTGAACATGTAAGTGCATGATAAATGTCTATGTGTGTGAAGGTGTCTGTGTGCAAATGCCCATATGTCTATCCAAGAGCCAAAATTCAGTTTCTGAAAGCAAAACCAAAACCCTCCTGACCCTGGGGTAGGGGATTTGATGGATGTGGTGTCACAGCCTCGATGGGGTCAGCACTCCAGCCTGACTTTCCTCTTCTCCCCGCTTCCCTCGCTGTGTTTCCCTGTCAGAGTTACCCCTGCAGGGCACGGACCAGGCCCCATGGAGATCCTGGGGATGCTATTGCATAGAGTCCAAAGCTGTCTCCAAAGCTGCCTGCTCCAGCATCTCCGGGGTCTCATCTCTGCTCCACTGCCCCAGGGTGCATAGCGCCAGCTTTAGCCTCTCCTGTGTGCCCTTGCACAGTGTCAGGCACACTGTTCTGTGCTCTTATGTGGGGCTGGAGGTGTAAAAAATGAAAGGCAGCTAAGAGAAGAAGCAAATGGGTGATGAGACATCCCAGATCCCTGGGTCCTTCCTTGCTCCAGCTGGATGCAAGGCTCAGATACACCATGTGCATGTGGGAGGGAGAGCTGGTGGTCTTTGTGGACAACATGGTCTATCCAGGCTCCAGGGAGAGTATTTCCACCTCCTTCACTGTGATTGACCTTCTCCATCCCTTTGAACCATGTAGTGGATGATCGAACAAGACAGGGCGGTTACACATCGCTGAGGTCTGGGCACGGCCCCACTCCGCAGAGCTTGGGTGGATATTCAACCCTCCTCAGAGAGGGCTGGTGCCAGGGTGCCGCACTTTGGTCTGGCCTGTGAGCTAATGAACTCATTGCAAACTGCAGCTGTGAATTTGTCATTCTCAAGGCTGGAAAGATGACAGACCATCTCCTTTAACAAGCCGCTGCCTCCAAGCAGCCCAGCGCCAGGACACTGCCCAGCCCCAACACCTCCTCGCCTCCCGGGCACAGCAGTGCCGACATCTGGCTGGGATACCCCTGTGTCAGTGGCTGAGCCATCCAGGGGGATCAGAACATCATTCCCCTTGTGTGTGCTCCTCTACATCTCACTATCTAATATATTCACTATTCTAGTTCTTGCACAGCACTTTCCATCAGTAAATCTGAATGTACTTTACAAAGGAGGTCATAACATTTACCCCAAAAGACTGTGCAAGGCTCTGCACAGCACGCTCGATATTTTTGGCACAGATACAAGTGTGGTGCTAATTCAGGGTGCTCTATAATTGGTCAACACCCCTGCAGGTGCCAAATAACCTTACTTTAGCTCAATTCAATTAGGGTAAAGGGCCAGGCCAAGGCCAGGAGGTTGGCAAGGCAAGGAAAGGCTTTCTCTCAGCCCTGCTTTGATTTCAGTTGGAAAGCAATTATCTGGCTGTATCCAGCAGGAGGCTATGTGAAGGGGCAGCCCTAGAAGTGACCCAAGAGGACTGGTTAGGATGTCTGCATCCACATCTCTAACTGAGATGGGCCAATCCCCACTGCTGCATCCAGCTCTGGCAGATCTACTCCACATATTAATGGACACGAGTTTTGTTTTCTGATGAGAAGATGAACAACACCAGTGTCCTGAACCTTTGGGAACTTTTTCTTATCTGGAGACACTTTCCCAGCCGGAGAGGGCTTTGACACCAGACACGGGTGGCTAAGGATATAGCTGCTTTAGCCCTGGCCAGCTGACCAAGGGTGCTAGCTGTGAGATGGTCCATCTGAGAGAAGGAGATAAAAGGCCATACCCCGGAGAAACCTCCAAACCAACAAGTCCCTCGGGGCTGGTTTGAAATCACAGGAATCATGGATCTTTATCTGTAAGAGAAAGAAGGGGACAGAGCTTCAAGTGCAGTGTGTGTTGTGGTTTTCAGATGGTGTAAAGCATAACTGTTTGCATATATGTGAGGAAAAGAGATCAGGGTTGCCGTGTTTTTCCCTTGGTATCTGTTGCAATCAGGTATCTGAAGGTTTTCCCTAGAGGCCTCAGCAACAGTTAAAAAGAGAACGGTGTTAGGAGAGAGGCCCCTGTTAATACAAGGAAGGTCATTGTCAGGCACTAGAAGAGACACACGTCTACGTGAGCAGGGTCTGGGGGCATCTCTCCTCCACAACCAGAGACAAGCAGCTGCACTGGAGATAAGAAAAAGATAAGGATCCCCCCTTCTCTCCCTCCTGCCCTTGCTCAGGTGGAGAAGGAATAAGCAAGGGTTTTAATCCTGCTTATCTGGGAAGACTGGGAGAATCTGGCTTGCTTTTCACCAGCCCCATGAAGCAGTGCCACGTAGAGATGAGAACAGCCCAGCAGAGAAGCAGGACAGCATCTGTCCTAATTTGGAAGCAGTGTTCGCTGATAAGGGAGAGCAATGTTAATGGGAGGAGGTGCCGTGGATGCAAGAGAGAGCAGAGGAAAGCTGCAGGGCTGAGGACACCCCAGGCTTTCCCCAGCTGAGCTCTGTAATACCTTGTGCTGCTGAAAACAGGCGAATTGAATTGCCTGTGTGTGGATGACAATGTGGGGAGGCATGTGCATTGATGCTACAGCTCTGAGAAAGAGCAAGGAGCCTCAGCAGCTGAGAGCCGGCCGGGGACCGCAACGGCATTGCAGCAAGCAGAAAACTGCAGGTGTCCGGACTTCATCTTGGGTGGGTTTGCGTGAGCACCACCTAAATGTTTGTGCCACGCTGGTTTCCTGGCACAAAAGCAAAACCAAAGTTGCATACACACATGCCCAGGAGGACTGAATTTCTAATTTGCCTTCATGAATATTCACAGTAAGTACCAGTGCATTCTCCAATCCAACCCTGGCAGCAGAGCCATGTGATTTAACATGACTGATTACCGTGTGGCCAACACAGCTCAAAGAGCCCACACTAAATACCCACAGGATCCACACAGTTAAATTATTTGAAGGAAAATATAACTCTCACATAATTTTCCGTAACAATCACTACAATCGCAAGCAGCTTGCAAATATTCTGTACATGAAAAGGAGCTGATTTTCTCTGGGGAACTTCCTACTCTGCTCTTGGAATAAGCCTCCTAAAGCAACACCTTCAACAGGTTTCCGTATTAGAAGTGTGTTCTTCGTTATTAAACTGCTTTATACAGTTATCACCCCAAACTCCTCTGCAGCGTAAACATATCATTCCTGGGAGAAGCTGTCAGTGGAGTGCCAAACTACAGCATGCAATTAAAGCCCTAAACAATACAACACAATAAATCACTGGCGCTATGGCCGGTCAGTGTCGCCAAGCATGGAGTAAGGATCTTAATTACATTTAGACCAAACAAGTATTAGATTATTTATGGGATACTGTAAGTGCTTGACAATGGGTAGAAAGTCATTCAACACGCATCCCTGGGCATTTCAGAGTCGGGATGAAGAGGTAGAGAATGAGAGGGAGAGAAGTAGAGCCAATATCTATCACAGAGCAGTATTGGAAGGGAAAGAGCTGTTGCTTTAAATAAGGCCCAATTGCATCATCAATTTAAAAGCAATAGCAGCAGCATCTGAAGAAAGCAGCAGCTGCCACAGGTGGCCAAACAGCTGGAGAGCTGCCAGCACCCACAGGAGCCACCAGAAACCTTGGTACTTTTTCACGCTACGGCACATTTTTAACCCTTCCACACCAGAGCCCCCTGCTCTGCAGTGTCCAGGGCTGGAAAGAGCCTTGCTGGAGCTCTGGGGATTCCTGGGGGCTGTGCGGGGCAAGGCAGGACAGCGCTCTGTTGCATTCATTACCCAGCATGCTCTGTAGCTCACAGCTGGATTTGAGCATGTTCCAGATGTACCCAGGACTTGGAGGATGCAACCTGGCTGGGAAATCACAGGGTTCAGCTGGGGCCGTATGAATCTGCCTCCAGCCATGGACCATCTCAGGCCTCATGGATCCCTTAGTACATCTTTTCTGTCCAATGACCCTGGAAAACAGAGACTCTTCTTTGCTCAGGATGACAATTTCAGACTTGTGCTTGTTCCTAGGCTGTTTAGGAACAGGAAACTTTCTGGAAAAGTTGTTTGCTCACAAGAACTTTCTTCAGGGAAAGATACTGAGACATGGGTGGGTCTGCCCTGGGCTGAAACAGCCCTCCTAATGCTGTTAAAGGCTCAGTAATGTTGCATGTTGCTCTACTGCAGCCCTGTAGTCCGTGGCTTCTCCAGGCTATGCAGCTGGGTCAGGATGTTAAAGGATGCCTGTCCATGTTGGCACATCCCATGCTACTGGACTCACAACGTGCCTTATCCCCGCATGTGACCCGATGCCACCAGGCTTGTGGGTGCAGTGTGCAGTGCTTGTGCCCACATGCAACAGGGAAGGGATGGAGCAGGGCAGCTGTGGAGATGCAGATGGGCTCCGGAACAGGATACTCTGAGGACAGACAGTTTGTCCAGACCAGAGTGTGTTGCTGAGAGCCCCGGAGCACTCAGGCCACTGGCTGTAATGTGAACATCATGAACATCACTCCTGCTCATGTTCAGGAGGGTGTTGCCTCAAACCCCCTACAGCAAACCTCAGGGAGTGACTTAACCAGCGACTGTCCACAGCCCGGCCCTGGCTGCCATCACAGTGCCCAGCCGCCATCTAGCCAGTTCGCCCAGACAGGCTTGTCTGCTCGTGCACCACACAATGCCACGGCGCTGCATGCTCAGCCCTGGAAGCCAACGGTGGTGGCAGAACAAGGGCTGGCTGGCTGAGAGACTCCTGGTTTGGGTCTAAATCCTCCTTCTGCCATACTCCACAGCCTAGGGCAGATCAGCAGGTCGGGTTCATCTGATTGCAGGCAGAGGGCTGCAGCAGCACTCCTTGTCTAGACAGCTGTCAGTCCATGGAGGAATGGCTGCTGCGGTGCCCCTCAGCCCATGGCTGTCCAAAGTAGGCCACATGAGTCTGTTCTACAAGCAACTATTTATTTCTATTGACCCTCCAGCATGGGACATCTAATTCCAGCTGAGCTCCCTGAAATCAGGCAAGGTGATCACACCCTACATTACCAGGAGTCTTTGGTCCTTCTGCATAAAATTGACTCCCTGTCCATCCCCTCCATGTCTGAGTGCTCAGAAGTGACCACAGGGTTTGCCAAGCTCCTCACACAGTGACTGTGAGCTTAGGAACAATGCCAGACAAAAAGTTTGTGTTTCTTCTAGGACAGATCTGAGGCTCTGGAGCAGCATTTCAGACCAAGAAGGGTGGCATGGGCAGTGCCATCCATGCCTGCCACACTGAGGATCACATGCATCGGGAATGGGTCACATCACATGTAATATATGTATTAAGGGACAATCCTCAGATGGCTCCATTCCTAGTGTCACCTTTTTGACCCAGCTGAAACAAATTTGCTCCCTCTGCGCTGCCCTGAAATCCTGGGAGTGGGGCCAGCACTGTGGGGCAGCCCCATCCTGGCACCTGTGGATGGGAATGTGATGGGGCTGTTTGCAGAGAGGTGAGGCAGGACCGTTCCCAGGCCTGGGAAAAGCTGTGATCAAGGCAAGCGTGCCTGGTGGTGATGGAGGCAGATGACACAGAGCCCTAATTGCAGGACAGACTGATTGATCAAGCTGACAAGTCCAACTGATCTCAGGCGCTGGTCCAAGGCTGCACCATGTCACGAGGTGGCCGAAGCTTCTGATTGATGCCAAGGTCATGGGAAGGCACAGGGAGGGGAACAAAGAGGAGCACACTAGTAGCTGGGGATTATTCACCGGTGCTGGACCATGAACAGCCACTGGGCTCCCTATCCGGGCCAGTCCATGCCCACAGCCTGCTGGGGGATGCCCCAGCCAAGCCTTGCCCACATGCTGGACCCCTCTCACATGCTGCAAACCACTTTGAGGAATTGGGAGTTAATGCTCTTCCCGCCCCCCCCCCTCCCTTCCCCCCCTCCCTTTCTGTCTCAGCAGCCGACAGGCAGTAAAAGACCCTTTGCAGTTGTCAAGGCAACGCCATATCACGAAGACGGTGCCGTGAAGTGGCAGCAGCCAAGGGCT
>NW_020799130.1:5337047-5434518 GCF_003259725.1 Athene cunicularia
GCCGGGCGGGCAGGAGGGGAGCCGGGCGCTCTCCCAGCCTGCCTGGCCCTGGCCCTGCTGCCCGCAATGGGAGGCTGGTGGTGACCACCCCTGCACAGTCCCTGCCCCACTGCCCGCATGCCCCAGGCGTCACCTCTGCCCAGACCCATCTTCCGCACAGCGCTGTAACCCTGCACTGGTCACCAACCCGTGCCAAAGGCGTCCACTTTTCTGCTGTAACAAGCCCTCCGTAAGCTTTCTTGCAGCAGATCCAGTCCTTGGGGTTCAATGGGGAGCTGTTTGCATCCCGTGGAGTCACCAGGCCCACCACAAACCTTGTGCTGGGAACCTGCTACAGGAAGAGATTAACCCCTTTTGGACAGACTGACAGGGACCATCTCCCTCCAGCTCACCCCTTTTCCAGCTTAAAGAGATTGTGGCAGGGATCCTGTAGTTTGTCCTCGTATGGGCATTTTTCCAGGGGAAGATTCACCCTCTCCACCCTTCCACCATCCTATTGCAGACAAGTGCATCCCTCCTGTTAGGGAAACCAACAGCATCTTCTGGTGAAGCAGGTGGATGAGACTTTGCATGCTGTCTCCTACAGGTCAGGCTCCCCAAAGAGAAAGACAAAATCTGAGAACAAGGAGTTTTGTTTGGTAGCAACCCTTCAGGAAGGAGGTTGATGGAAATGCTGGATGAATCTGCAGATGAGCAAGGAGAGGAGAGGCATCCCCTGGATGGAGAGGTGTGGATGGACTGATGCCTGTGGCTCCACTGTATACGTCTGGTGCAGGGTTCCCCACGTACCAGCCTTCCAGAGCATTCATACTTCTCACCAGCTCTCAGGCTCTGGTCAGAACCATGCATGTCTGGCCCCAGCACATCCCACACCGGCTTGGCTGGATGCCCCAGCAGGACCAGGCAGAGTTGTCCCAGCCCCAGCTGTGGGCTCAGGACATCACCATGCAGTGCTGCCTGAGGAGCACCAGGCACGGGTGAGAGTGGAGTTGCCCTCCTTCGCTGGCTGCAGGAGCTGGCACGGGTGGCCGTGGCACACGCATGCTGGCTGCGGTACGTAAACAGCCAGAAGGGAGGTGGCACGTGCCTGTCAGTGAGGCCCCTTGCAGCAGAGCTGCCACCCTTAGGTGCTCACAGTCACATCTGAGCTCATCCTTCTGCCTCTCCCAAACCAGGGTGAGCAGCCCCCATCCCAGTTCCTCATGAATGAGGACGAAGCTCTGGACCTTAGCACAGAGCAGCACCTGCACCCTTGGCAGTCCAGAGCCATCACCTCTCTAGGGCACCTTTGCCAAGTCCTAGCACAGCAGCATAGTGGGAGCCCTGGAAGCCAGGTCTCAATGTTGGGTCCTGCTGTTGACACCTCTGATGGTCACAGTTGGGTCCTGATAGACTGAGAGCTGAATACAGGTCCCTGCCAGGTCTCTGCTCATTGTGGGGTGCTGTGGGGCCAGCCATACACCGTGCAAAGAGGCAGGGGGGTCATTCCCATGGGAGAAGGGGTTTTGGAGCAGGGCTGCACAGTCACAGAGCCCATGGAGATGGGTAGAGGCCACAAGCCCTTGTCTCAGGCCAGGCACCCAGCATGCCCATCTGCCTGGCTCCCCACATCATCCTCTCTGACTCTCCCAGGCTGGCGTGTTTCCCAGCACCCTGGGAGAAAGGTGCTAAAACAGGACCCACGAACCCAGCCAGCCTGGGTGCTAACAGTGCTCAGTGAAGGGGCTGTAGGAGCAGATGCTCATCCTCGACATGTTTGGCATTTTCTGTTGCTCTTGACTCCAGGGAAATGATTGCTCTGCTCTGAGGGATCTATAAATAGACATTGCCCACTAACCTCCGCTCCCAGGAGGCCGACGACGTGGCAGGAACACGATGATTGCTGCCAGAGCTGACACCCCAGTCTCTGCCTGGGTCAGCACTATCTGCCAGGATCCCCAGATCTGCCCAGTCTTCCTCTGCCTTGGAGGAGGGAAGGAGACCAAGGAAATTATTTTTTATGAGGTAAGAAGTGTCTGGGGTGGTTTTGGAGAGAGGAGGATGAGAGACAGCATCTCTCTGTGGTGCACAGGCACTCCAGGGTGGCATGGCCCTCAGTGAACATCACTCCTGGCTGAAGTCCCCTCCCCACAGGAGTGCTTTGCTCAGCCTGGGCTGGGGGCTGCCTGTCCATCCCTGTGCCAGCAGACAGTGGGCAGACACTAAGGGCCCACAACTTTTGTTCTCATCGGGTCCCGGCAGAGCTGTCCCCACTGTGCTGAGCACCCTTTAGGCAGCTGCCTGCTGTGGAGCCTCTTCCCCAGGAGCAGAGCACTTGGCAGCTACAGGTATGGACATTTTCCCTCTTTGCCACTCTCCCCTTTGGGACAAGCAGTGGAAGGGACAGGCAAAGCAAAGGAACCAAATGCTCTTTTCCTTCTGCTCTGACAACACCAGGCAGCCCCAGTACCCAGCATGTCTTGGAAATTCTGTGGGGCATCCTCTTCTTGGGGCTTGTGTCTCTTCCCTGTTGGAGGGGGTGTAGGCAGGGGGTGAGTGTTTGGAGAGACCTTCATGCTAGTTGGTTGGGCATTTCCACCCCACAGAGAGATGTAGCCATGCAGGCATTTGCCAGCCATGGGAGCAGCAGTGCCAGCAGGCTCTCTGCACACTCAGGCAGTGATGGCCTTCAGCCCAACTCTGCATTTCACCCAAACTCCAGTCACTGCCCTCTTGTCCCATGTCCTTTCTGCTCTTGTCCTGTGTCTCAGGGGCTGGGGAAGACATGTTCAGTGTGGAGGACACTTCCTACGTGTCTAATGCTCCTCAGAGAGGGGGTTATGTGTCTTGCTTTCTCCAAATCTTGTGGCCCTTTTCCCCTGGGCTGACCCTGTGTGCTCCATGTCCCCCCTGCCCCACATTGCGTTGGTGCAGGACCTTCCATGCTGGAGGTCTCTTGTCTCTGTCTCACCTGTCCTGTCTCACTTTACAGTTGTTGAGGCATGCGCCATGCCAGAGCCAGGCAGAGGTCCCGGTTCCTTCTGGAATGACCTTTGGAGGGGCAAACACACCTTCATGGCTGGGAATAATGAAAGAGTTTTGCCCTCTGGAGTTACTGAGCAAGGGCCAAGTCCTCAGCCTGATTCATGGGCACTGGTATCCTTGGGCTAACACCATCCCCATGAAGGGTTGATCCAGAAGTTTTCCACAGCTTTACAGTCCCAAAATTAAAAATTACAAGCCAGGGAAATTGAAAAGGAGTTAGAGGGAATGCCAACATGATCTGAGGTCTTATATCACTTGGACTCAGACTCTGAAAGGATTTAGTCCCACTGTCTCCTACTGCAGCTATACACAACAACCACATAGCAGCCAGCCTTGTTGGAGCTGCATCTGCAGCATGTCTGGGCCCTTGGTGAGTCTCTCCCCCTGGCCATGTTCCCAGCAGCCCTGAGTCTTTCCCCATCTATCTGCTCCTGGAGAGCTGATCCTGCCCCAGCATGTGTGCTACTTTACAGACTTTAAACAGCCTGCCCAGAGTCTCAGGGGAGATGCTGGGAGGTGACACCTTCCCCATGTGGATCATCTATCCACTGTAATCACAGCTGGGGTGAAGACGGTCATTCCTTCCCATGAAATGGTCAGAGATTTCAAAATCAATCCCAGGTGGCACTGGGATGAAAGCCAGGCTTTTTTCCATGGGAAATGACAGCACCAAAGAGGAACTCAGAATCAGCCAGCATGTGGGGACTCTGGCACGTAGGATGCAGGTTCAGGTCTTGGTGAATGCCATGCTCTCCATCCCTACCACCCCCAAGGTCTGGGGTCAGCAGGAGACACCGCCTCATGAAGATGCTCTTCCCCAGCAGTGGTTCAGCTCTGGGAGCCCCTTTTGGGCAGTTTCCTAGGGATGAACCCAGGTCTCTCTGGGTCAGACAGGACAAAGATTCCTCCAGCACAAGCCGTGCTGATGCTATCAGCAGGGCCAAGCTCTGCTCTTGCCGGCAGCGGTGGAGGGGGGAGGGAACCTCGGTTGGATTAGCACAGCTGCTGGGGACGGGCAGGATGCGGCCGGTGGGTAAGTCCTTGGTGAAAAGGGCCTTTCCAGGAGGGCGAGGGAGGTGGATGTCGGCAGCAGGAGGCTTTCGTTAATGCATCTCCCACTGTGTCCCTGCCCAGATGACGAGCTTCCTCAGAAAGGAGGGGAGAGTACGACCTCCCCACCCTGCCAGCTTGGAAAAACCTCACCCAAGCGATGCCAGGATGTGTTGTATCCTGTTGCCACGGCAACTGACATCTTACGATGCTGAAGCGGGCGTATGCGGAGTCATGCCACATGAATCACGCAAATCATCTGACCTCGGCGTGATGGGGACAGACAAAGAGCAGATATGCTCTCCTCAGGGGCTGACCCCCTGGATTGGACTTGGTCACTACTGCAGAGATGGGTGCAGGGCAGGAGGGGTGGCACCAGTGCAGGCAGCAGCACTGAGGCCACCTTCAGCCCCAGTCCAGAGCCTGGTGTAAACCAATTTGAGGGACAGTGGGGGCAGAACCTGCAGGGATGCTGGGTCCAGAGCACCGTCACTCTGGGGCTGTGTGGGGTTATGAGCCCAGAGAGGCTGCACAGTGCAAGCCCCATGCACTGGGCTGGATGCAGGACCCAGTGGCATCCTCCTTCTGCAGTGCAGGGACAATCCTGACTGGTGCTGGGTGTCTCTCCCTCCCTGTACTGGCTGCCTTTACAGTTTTATTCATCCTCACAATATCAGACTGGAGGATTCTACCTAGAATCTCCCAAATAAGTTTAGACCCATCTGGTTTTGCTGACTGACTGAGAAGCGACTGGGTACACCCACTGTGACAGATGTGTGGCTTTACGTGGTTGTTCACCCGGGGCGTAAGACCAAGGATCCCCTTCCAAATCCTGCATGTCCGCGTGTTCCCAATGACAGGCGCAGGGCTGTGCTGCCCAAACACGATTTGTTCCTCCTGGGATGCTTGGCACAGGGGACTGCTCTCCGTGGGTGGATTTGAGGGAGGAGGAGTCTGCTTCCGTCTGTCATGTTATTTAAGTGACACCTACTAGGCATCAAAGTCAAGGAGACCAAATTTTTCCATCTCAACTTGTTAGAGAGCTGAAATGTTTTCAACCCAGCAGTGGAATATTACCCCCTCTCCTCCTCCCAGATGGAGTGACTACAGTTTTCCGCCAAAAAATGAGGACAAAAATTAGCTTGTGAGTTTGCTATCATTTCATTCCCCTTCATCTTTTCTTGGGGTGGAAAAAGGGATGCAAAGGGAGAAGGTTTGAGGTGGGAGAGAAAAAAGCCTAACCCTTGAAAACTGCATTTAATTTCATGAAAAATTCAGGGCGGGGGGGGGAGGGAAAGTTCATCTGTATGTTTCTTTCCTTTCAAAATGAGTAACTTTTTACCAACCAGCCTCATGTGAGGGAAAAGCAACACAAAAATTTCCCCAGTCAACCTCCCTGGGAGCACTGGTTCTTGTCAGCAGTGAATCTCAAGAGAAAATAATTTTCTAGCAGAATGTCTTTATGGTGGAACCTTCCCCGTGTCACAGCAGCATTCTGCTATCTCTGAAGCCCTGGTTTACAAACAGCGTCATCTCTCCAGTCAGGAACAGACATGCTATCAAGGGATGACCCTGGCATGTACATCATGCAGAGGACAGCCAAAAGTGCTGCTGTGATGCAGAGCTTCGTACCAATCTTGTTTGGGGATACTTAGCGCCCCCCCCCCCCAAAAAAAAAAATTTCCTCTTCTAGTCAATTTATCCTTCTATATCCACCCAGCTTTAGTGAGATCTCACTGGAGGCATCAGGGTGGGGATGCAGAAACAAGGAGTAAAATCTGCTCTTCGGGAAGTAATAATGCCTTCTGCCTTTTACAGGCAGTTCCTGACCTTGCTGCAGCTGATGGGCAAGTTTATGATCTTGCATTTTAGCTAAATGGAAGAGGCAATTATTCTTCCTTTTGTACTAAAGTGGCTTTAGGAACAGAAATGTTAAACGAATGGAGAGCCCAGCAAAAGCTAACCCAGGGGGAAAGCTGGGGTCTCCTAGGAGAACAGCTGGAGTCGGAAGGACTGGCAGGAGGCAACTGTAAAGCAAAGGGCAAGCAGAGCCACAGGAGCCACAACTGGCTTTAGCAGGAGGAGCAAGGCAGTGGGACTTGGTGGACAAGCAGCCGTGGGCAGGGGGCTTGCCTGCTGCTGTTTGTGCCACCTATATTTGGTGGAGCAGGCCCCGTCTCCAACCCAGACACCGATAACAGGCTCTGCCAGGGAAATCCCTGCTCCTTCATTGCTGGAGCAGGCTACTACAGCCTCAGGGCTTGCACATCACTCAGACTAAAGTGACAACGATACAGGAAAAACCCTGATGCATTTGAGCTTCTCTGCCCTGCTCAGCTGGAGCCCTTCCCTCTCCTCTGCTTGCAGGATCTTGGCTGCCAGCTGCTCTCCAGCTCTCACCCCAGAGGAAGATGCATTCACCACGGCAAGTCGTTGGGAAGAGGAAAGGAGCCTCTCAGTTCATCTGTACAGGCCATGGGCACAGCTTAGGGATCAGTGGCCTTACGAGCCCTGGAGCAGGGCAGCCGGAATGTGCCAGAGCCCTGCTGTTCTTCCCCAGAGCAATGCTGCGGCATGGTTTGTCTTTGTGCTTCACTCTTTCCTCCCCGAGGACATACTCAACCCCAAGCATCTTTTTCTCTGCTTTTCTTTGCATTAGCTGCCTGTGTTTCAGATCCACTGTTTCTGCAACAGTGATACCGCCCGTAATCGGCTCCCTGGGAGAGTGACATGGCCACAGGGTGAAGATGCAGGAGCACCAGGGACTCGAGGATGCGCATGATTAGCATTTCCTAAAATACAGCAAACCTTGTGAGGCGTTGCTTGCTGGACCCTCTCCAAATGACTCTAATTCCCCACCTGGGTGAAGATCCTCTGGTTTTATACAACCCCAGCACATGGACATGCACATACTCACGTGTGCACAAGACAGAGATCGATGTGTGTGTGCAAACGCACATAAGGATGTGCACACTTGGGCACACATACACACACCTTCCCATGAAGACACACTTGCATGTGTCTACAAGAGCAGAAAAGTGGAGGTGGCCAGTTTGTGACATGAAGAGTTTCAGGGCACTAAGTTCAGAGTCCGACCCCTCCATGCAGTCCCCCTTCCCCAGCCAGAGGCAGTGCCCCGGCCACGCAGCAGCAGACAAGTGAAGGAGTGAGGGGTTTTTTAAGCTGGTGCAGGGTCTGGAGCACAGGTCGTATGGGAAGCGGCTGAGGGAACTGGGGTTGTTTAGTCTGGAGAAGAGGAGGCTGAGGGGAGACCTCATCACCCTCTACAACTACCTGACAGGAGGGTGCAGAGAGCTGGGGATGAGCCTCTCTAACCGAGTAGTAAGTGACAGGACAAGAGGTAATGGCCTCAAGTTGTACCAGGGAAAGTTTAGACTAGATGTCAAGAGGTATTTCTTTGCAGAAGGGGCTGTTGGGCGTTAGAACGGGCTGCCCAGGGCAGGGGGGGAGTCCCCATCCCTGGAGGTGTTTAAGAGTCAGGTCAGTTTAGCGCTTAAGGACATGGTGTAGTTGGGAACTGTCAGTGCTAGGTGAACAGTTGGACCAGATGATCTTCAAGGTTCTTTCCAACCTAGATGATTCTGTGTGATTCTGTGTTTAAGAGATGTATGAAGGACTCTACTTCCCAGCTCTGTTTGGACACCAGCGGCTGTACAAATGCCGCACACCACAGAGGCAGGAGCGACCAACCGTGACTGACAGCCTCCGGTAAGCAGATATCACTGTCCAAGGGGTCACTGGCCTTCCTCCTGCAGCACAGACAGACCGACATCCCGCAGTCCTCGCTGCTGCTCGCTCTCCCACCTGCAGCCAGACTTGGTGCTGCTCCTGTCATGGCCGGGCACAGACTGATCCCTTCTGAGGCTGCCCGGAAGAGATGTTCCTTCTATGGAAAAGTTCAAGCAAATAATGACACTTGGGTTGAGATATTTTTCTTTCGGCAGTGAAAAGGTTCAGAGCAAATATGTTTTTAATAAACATTTTGACTGAAATAGAGCTCTTCCCCTGCAGCAATTTGATTTTTGTCATAATTGCATTTTTCAACAGGAAAAAATAAACGCTTGGTCAAGTGACTCAGATATCACTGAGCATCACATCTTGGGTAGCCAGGCCCTGCAGATGGGAGCAAAGGTGTGAGCCAGCATGGACTGGTAAGAGGGAGGGCAGGGCGTGGGTTTACTGCCTGTCGGACCCTGATTTCTAGGGTTACAGGCACTAACAAGACCAGGCCACAACCCCAGCTTCCCCGAGTGCTGCCTCTGCCTGCATCCCTGCTTGCCCTGACGTGCTGTGTGGTGGGAGGCTGTGTGCAGGGCCACGTCCCTTGCAGAGAGCAGGGTCCTGCTTTCCATGCAACCCTGCCAAGTTGCACACCTGCCTGTGCCTGGGCCTCCACCTCTCATCACTAGAGCTGATAGTATCAGTCCTGCAGCTCAGTGGAGCTTGCTGAGCTGGGGTGATGCTGGGGCTGGGACACCTGGGCTGGCTGGACCAAAGTTCCCGTGGTACCTGTAGTTGCTCTACATCAAAAGCTGCTGGCATGGCAATAGCTGGCGTTTCTCTCAGGGCTGTGCAGACTGAAGGCAGTCCAGCTCTTTCCTGGTCCCTGTGTTTTCCAAACAGGCTGTTGTCCCTTCATTTGCCTTTCTCTCTCCTCCCAAACACAGCAGTTTCTTCCCCTTCCCCAGCCAGGTTCAGTCTGTGCAAGCTGCACTGAGACAGGGCATGTGGCCTTTGTGTCCTGGGAGGGATGTTGGGGGTCCACTGCTTTCTCTTCCCTGGTCCTGGAGAAAGCAGCCTCATGCGATGCTCAGGCTCGCTGGTAGCTTGGAGGCCTGATGGTAATAAATGAGTCAGGAGCACATCTGCACGCAGCGGAGACGCTCCCTGCCAAGTCGCTGCACTGCAGGACCACTCTCATCTGTCTCTCTTTAACAGGAACAAATGGAAATGAGCGAATCAATTAACACAGCACATTAGCAAAATGTCAGAGCCTCCCAATCGCACTTAACCCTTCCCTCTGCCGGCCCGTGCCAGCAGCCCAGCATGGGCTGAGTCAGCAGCGTGGGTCATCCTGGCCAGTGCCTGGCCACAGTGGCTGCAGCTGGCAGGAGCTCTCCTCATCAACCCAGACAGCAGAGACTGGAGCTGAGATCGCAGCAGGGACCACCTTTCCTGGGGATGACATAGAGGTGGAGAGCTGCCGGGGCTGAGGCTGGGGAAGGTGGCTTGCTGCCAGGCGGACTGCAGCACAGCACAGCTCGGTTGCAGCTCCTGTGGACTCCTTCACGGCTGTGGAGAGGCAGCTGGGAGCAAGTTTCCTCTGAGCAGGGCCAGGAGAGGGAGATGTCTGGGTGCCAGCTCCTTTATTTTCCCCCAGGCTCATCCTTGCCTGGAGAAACCCTGGCAAGGGCATGATGTGGCTGAGGCATCCTGCATGTGCTGAAGCATGGTGCTGAGTTGGGCTGAGTCAGGCCAGAAAACCAGCAAGGGGCTGGGGTTTCCTGCTGTAGGATGCATCACGGCTCCAACCCTCCGTGCCAGTATGGAACAAGATCAGTTGTGCCTGCACAGCAATGCTTGCACATGTGTGAGCAACAGGAGCATCAAGCCCTCTCTCTTCCTCTGCCAGCATCAGAGGCAACAGGAGAGCTGTATTAAGACATAATAATCCCTCATCAGCTAATTAATAATTAGAGACACTTGTGCCTGAAAGCCTGGCTCCATTGGTGGGTTGATGCACCTTAGCTCTCCTGCTAGGCACAAGCATCAGGATGTTCAAACCATGCTGGACCTCAGGGCTGGCACGGCCCCAGTCTGCAGTACATGGAGGGCTGCTGTCTCCTAAACTCTGTCCCAGCAGGAAAGACATGTCTCACTTGCTTCTCCCAGCGTGTGTTTAGGTATAAACCTCTTATGCCAGAGCCTGGGTGTCCATGGTCAGGATGCAAGGGGGAAAACAGGGCATAGCCATGTGGCTGGCTGAAGTCCTCACATCGGCAGGGAAGAACAGCCAGAAGTTCAGGCTGTTGCCTTTTTCCTATGGGATGAAAGCAAGACTCTGAAATCCTAAATTGAGTTGAAATGGAAATTCCCTGTGTGATGGCCCTACAGACCTCTGGCCTGCAAACAGGAGATCTGACAGGAGCAGTTGTGCTTGGCATCTGCTCATGAGCTTGAAATTTTCTTAATAAAAGTCATGGGGGCAGACATAAAAGTCATGGAGGGCAGAAATAAAAGAAAACTTGCAGCATCAGTAAGAGAAAATTGCAGATGTTGTCATCAGTGGTTGGTTCTTCAGCGGGTATCTCTGAGCACATCACTGTTGTCACCCCATCTCCCCGCAAAGGCACTGATGCACTTGCATACCAACGTGTGTGCACAGACCCTGCGCTGCCAAGGGTCTTGTCACCCACCTCTGCGCACATGCACGGGCGCGCACACGCTCTCGAACGGTGCTGCCAAGTGCTGCACCTCCCATCTGAAACGGAAATGGAAACTTTCCGAGAGCTACTCAGAAACACTGGAAAAAATGCTGTAAATAGCCCGAGGTTCATCACACTTGAAAGATGAGAGAGCAGAGCTGTCTTTGGATAAAAGAGCTGTCATCTTGCACACTCAGGAGTGCCAGTGATGACAGGATGCTCTGGGAGATTGGTGGGGATTTGGGGAAGAGGCTCTGCATCCTGGGGTCTGCTCGCCTGGGTCTGCCCATCCTCTCCTGCCTGGGAAATCAAGGTAAAGCTGTGGTTATCTCCAGGAAGCCAGCACAGGGGCTCTGAATGACTCCCCAGCTCTGCCCATCCTGATGGCCAAGGGTCACATGTGTGGACCTGCCACAGCTCCTTCTCTCCACAGACACAGGCGTAGAGTTGTTTGCAGCCAGGGCTGGATCAAACCAGGTCCCTACAGCATTATTTTGCCTGCTTTTGTTCTTGCTCAGGGATAGCCCAAAGACAGTGCAGGATGTCTCCAATAATGTTCACAGGGACCCTTTGAAATGTTCCGAAGGAAAAAGGCAAGGAGGAGCCCTTCTGAGCAGATGCCGCACAGCAATCCCGCCAGCCGAATTCCTGCATTGTGGTGTGGGGTGATTACCCACCATCAATGGCCTCTAATCCACTGCCATCAATTCCCACAGGAGCACCCGTCTCCACGTTCCCTGCTGCATACAAATCCCGCCTGCAGAATAGGGATGGATTGTCAAGGCATCACCTCCATTATGCAACGTGGCCCTGATAGCTCAGGGACTTTGTGTCCGAGGCTCCCCGGGCCCTGGGGAGCATGGGGTGTGAGAACTGTGATGCGAAGCCGAGGGCACTGAAACAATCATTGCCATGAATTAATAATGTTCTGCATGTCTATGGACTCTTCCAGCTGGAGATTTCAAAGCACTTTTCAGGCACTAATGAGGATGAGCTGAGTGGACACAGCATGGAAGAAGGTACCCAAGTTCATAGTGCTTCAAGGCAGAGATGCTCTGGGATGCTGCAGCCGTGTGCCCAGTCCCTCCCAGTTCTGGGATGCTCTGGAGGAACGATGTGTGTCTCAGTGGGGGCATCCCTAATTTGTGCCCGTGCTCCCCATTTCAGCCCTGTCATGCTCCTCTGCAGGGGCTGTCAGGGCTCCGGGCCGATCTGCATCAGCACTGCAGTTAATGGGCATGGCAGGGGCCCAGCTGTGCTGACTGATGCGTCAGACATCAAAGCTGTGTGAGACCTGGCAGCGTCATCAGGGAGCTGTGTGCCAGCTCTCCCCACAGCCCCAGCCTGGGCAGAAGTTGCCTCCTCCTCCCTCTGTAATTCCTGGGCACACAAGATCAGTATTGGTGATAGGAACTGGTCCAGGCTGACTGAATCCTGCGTGGTCCCTCACCTCCCCCTGTGTGTGCTCCTGACAGCTGCTCGGTGGCCTCGGGAGAGCCCAAGGGGCATCTGAGTCAACCTGAGACCAGCAACGAGGCACTGGCCTCTGGGCATGTTGCCTTTGGCTCCAGCTTTGCCTGGCATCCGACCACCCAGGCCATGCAAGCAGGGAGAGCTTGGGCTCCAGGGCAGCCTGCTTTAAAACCCAGAGCCACTTCTGCAGTTTGGGGTCTGACCCTCCTCTCCCAGTGAGCATGAACCGTGTCCAGAGATGCCCACAATGCTCTGGCACCTTCGGATGAGGAGACCAAACACACCAGCCCTACAGATCTATGTTTGTTCCTCTATGGCTGCGGCTGCAAACCTGCAGGGAGCCTCCCTGCATGGTGCAGGCTGTGTGCCTGCCTGCCCTGCCTGCATCTTGAGCCCCACATGGCAGAAAACATGAAGACAGAGCAAGAGGGGGGCAAATAAATGCAGGAGAGGAGATGGGGCTGTGGGTGTCCATCTCATGGGTATCTGTGATGGACTGACTGGCGGCTCCAGCTTGCTGATATGGGGCAACCAACCCTATCCAGGGCCAAATCAAGGACTGCTGAGAACAGTGACTTCTTGGCCAAGGGAGACAGCTCTACCGTCTTGATCCAGTGTCACCTGTTCATGTGGTGTCCCAGTCCCAACCCACCAACAGATGGGGTTTGTTGGAAGATGCTGTGACCTCCCTCCACACTCAGCTACCCCCTCTGCTCTCCCAGCCAGGGAGCAGTGTTGGCAGCGCCGGTCCCCATGGGGGTGTCGGTGCGGATACAGCTGGGCCACCAATGCTCAGAGTATGGGTCTCCTGGCTTTTCACCCTGGATCCCCCGGTGGGGAGTATCACGCTTCCCTGACCCCTTGGCAGGAGTAACTTGGAGGCTGCAGGAGCCCCTTTCCCAGGGAAGGACGAGGGCTTCCTTGTTCACCAGCCCCCCCACGAGCTGTGACTGCTGCCTTTCATGGCTGACACGTGACTCCATTCACTTGCACTAGAAATTTATATAAATATGTATATATTTATATGTATATGTCTCTTTCAGTTACAACCTTTCCAGTCCTCCAAGGGAGGGTTAAGGAGAGCACTGTCTGGATAGTCTTCACACCCTGGGCTGGGCAGTTGCCTACTAAGCAGCCAGACCCGATGTACATCTGTCCACCAGCCATGGCTGTCTGTCTGGATGCCTGTCCTCTGCAGCACTACAAGGCAGCATCATCCAATGCACAGATGTAAACACATGCACAGTCTTATGCACTATCTTCTCTTTTCTTAAAAAAAAAAAAACAAAAAAACAAAAAAAACACGGCTCTTTTCAACATTTCCAAGCCTGTCCACAATCGTTGATTAATCTGTTTCTCAACTCATATTTTTTATCCAACCATCTATCTATCTTTCTATCCTTCCCCCCTCTCTCCAGCGCTTTACCCCACCTCTCTCCAAAGATTTTTCCCCACATCCAGTACGTCTGTATGTAGCCATCTGTTTGTCTGTCTCTCTAGCCATCTGGGTGTCTGCCTACAGTGTTTGCTGTGTCTCTAAAGCATATACAGGCTGCATGTATAGATCTATCAATTGGAGGTCTACTTGCTAGTCTCTCTAAGCTGTGTTCTGTGGGCTTCATTAACATGCAAATTAGCAAGATCTGACTGGCTCACTTAGCTGCTACTTCTCTTAGACAGCCATGCAACAATGCAAATACTAATGAGGCTCTGGAAATGGCACTTGCTCTATTGCTAAGCAAGCATGCACACAGAGCAGGCTTTGGCAATTTCAGGCATGCCATCCATCCTCACACCTGCTGGAGGACTCAGGACAGAAGGGATGGGTGATGGATGGATGATTAGGGGCACTGATGCGGAAAAAGAGGTGAGAATTCCCGCTCTGATGGGGATGTCAGCGCTCCCAGCCCCAGGATCCTTGGCTCCAAGATCCCTTTGTCCTTGTTGCCCCATGCCACTGCTCTGGATGCCAGCCACCACCGGGATCCCCCCACTCCAGGGCACGTTGGCCCCACCATCCCAGCTGACATGGGGCCACATCATGCTGTACTGGCTTCCCACCACGGCAGTTTGCTGGGCTGTGCTTTCAGCCTCTCTTGGGTTTGAAGGCTCTGGTGTACCTGGGTTACATATCTCTTCTCCATGCTGTGCTCCCCTTTCCCAGACAGGAGATGGGCAGCTGAAAAGCTGTGGCACAGTTGCTGTTTCAAACTCCCAGACCCATCTCACAGCTTGGAGAGTACCGAAAAGCTCTTGGGCAGCTGGGTGCAGCCAGACTGCTGGAGGCCTCGGGGGCTGCTCCTGTCTCCTGGTCCACTGGTCGAGAGCTCTGCTGGCTCCTATGCTCTCCTACTTTTCTCCCTGCAAGCACGTAACATGAGTCTGGGTCACCATGGGGAAATTTTCTGTTACTTTCCAGCTCCATCACCTCCTCTAATGATAATTCAACCATACACCTCCTTGTAAAACATCTAAAATGATCAAACGCTCTGCAGCAAGATGAAGGCACCTCATCTTAGGAACCTGGTTTCCGTATTCCTTTTTATCCTGGAGATAAAATAAAGAACCATTTGCTCCGGCTGCTGCTGCAGTCTCTTGCCTTTCCTCACCCACGCTGCTACCCACCCCCTTGGGAAGTAACACCGCAACAAACCCAGGCTGCTTTACCCCCCAGTCCTTTTCATCTCAACCCTGACTGCTGTCACAGGAGAAGCACAAACGGGCTCTTGCAAGTGCTCACCAGGGCCCAAGGGATGTCCCTGTCTCCTCTGACAAGGTGATATTATGATGTAGGTCCCTATGGCTACTCCCTGGTGGCAGAGCCACAGCAGCCACTGTGCATGTCTCACCCCTCCTAAGGACAGCACTCCACTCCCAGCCAAAATATGTTCACCACTGCATTTGGTGATGGGATGAGGGAGGAAAAGCAGTCTGGCATGGGTAAGGTGGGAGATTTTAGGTCGATGGAGCTGAAGCCAGGTCAGATGCTCTGGAGCTTGGAGATGAAGCACAGATGGGAAGCAGATAGCTAAATGGGGAGGATAGGCAGGAAGGGTGGCTTGCCCTGTCCAGGGAGCACCACAGTCCATGGGAAGAGCCACATTTCAGCAAGGGAGAGGTTGAGGTTCACTGGGGCTGGAGCTGACCCAGCTCATCACAGACTCAACAGCATCCCGCAGCATTTTAGTGACTCCCTGCTGTGCTTTCTGGGGCTCCTTCTCCCTCCAGAAATGCTCTTACAAGAGTCTTCTCTGTGAAAGTCATCTCTGCCTAGCAGCCAGGTCTCCTAAGAAGGTGAAATTTTAAATAGAGCCCAGTAGGCAGAATTTGCTCCTGGCTTATAGACAACTGCCTGAATTTAGGCAGTGCATTTGTGGTGGAAGTTGGAGGTCAGGAACTGTTGCTGTCTGTGTGGCAATTTCATCTCTGTGCTGAGCCCACCCTGCAAATATCTCTGCTTCCACTTCTGCAGCCTGCAGTTCGGCACAGGTGGGGCACTAAAGTCTCACAGGTAACAGGGCTGTTCTGTGCTGGATGCCAGGCAGGTCGTACCAATGCAAATGCTACACCAGCCCCTGGCAATTCTGACTCTTCTGCGCCTCGGCATGACCAACCCATTGCAAATAAAGTTTTCAGACTAGGGTCCACATTCCCTGCTCAGGGAATTCCCTGGGATATTGGCCCATGGTTGCAATGCCTGGCTGTGTCAGGAGCCCCATGGATGAGACACAAGCAGTTTCAGGTTCTTCTTTCTGTTTGAGGAATGTCTTGGATTGCTTCTCCTGGCAGGAGAGTCCCACTGCAATGCAGGGAAATAGAGAGGAGCTGCTCCCCTCCACTGCTTGTCTCTGCTAGGTACTCAGCTTGACAGTGCCCAGAGCCTCTACTAATGTATCCCTGGAAGGAAGAGCTCCATTTCCCAGTCCTGGACTCTCTAAACTCTGTGTTTCTACCCTGAGAAATGGCATTACTCTATTGAGAAAATGTGGAGACCTGCTGCAGGGGGAATCTGTGGCAGGATAAATCTACCTGATGAAATTGCTCTGCTCCAGGGATACGGGCATAATAGCACCCTGTGTCTGGCTGCACTCTGTGTCTGCACATCACACTAGCCTTAGCAGCTCTCCAGGTTTCTCACCACTCAAGTGTGGCCTCCAGCACTGGGCTGGTCTCCTCACCATGATGGGTTGATACTAATGGAAGGAGCCTTCATGAAATGTGCACTGTTGGAGAGCATGCAACAGATGCCCTCCAGGTGAGAAATTCCCTCGCTGCTCTAAGCTTCATGCTCCCACCCCAATTCCCTGATGCTTGGCTGGCCCTTAGTTTGGTTCTGATGTCACAGCCTGAGGCTGCCTGACTGCAGACGTGTCCTGAGCTTTTGTGGATGTACATGAAAGGATGGAAATAGCATCTACATTTTGTGACTTACTGTCACAGCTTGTTACCAGTTTTTAAGTCTGCACAAGGCCTAAATGTCTCCATGTTGCCACTGCAGTCTGGCTTTCAATCAGCCCCCAAATGGAGATGCAGAGCTTCCTCTCTCCCCTGCCAAACACAGGCTTGGACTAGAGTCATTCTCCAGTCAGACCTGAGTTAATTCCAAGAAAGGTCCCTGCTCACTGTAAGAGGCAGGAACCCATCCTAAACACTTCCTTGAGTGTGGCCAGAAACTAGCCTTGATGCTCTTGCCTTCCTCTTACCTTTCATTATCCACACTTTGCCTTAGGCTGGTGTCTAGGATCTGAACAGGATGGGTTCCCAATGTACCCAGCTGACTCTTCACTGTCTCCCATGAACTTTCCTTTACCATTGCTCAGCATGATCACCATCTTTTCCCTTCCTGGAGACTGCAAACACCCTATTTTTTGCCAGAGCGAACATCCAATAAAGGGCCACAGCATTCAGTGAGGTTGACAAAGTCACCCCATTGAGTGAAGGAAGGGTCAGCGCAACCCTGTTGGGTTGGGAAGAGCCAACTCAAGGCATTTGCTTTGGGGAAGAGCCAGGACAGGCCTTCTTGGGTCAGACAGGCAGGAGCCCCATGGCATGTCTCAGATAGCTGCTGTCCCCAGGCATCTCATCAGAGGATGAGGCTGAGATGAGCTTCTCCAGTGCTGAAGACAGTTATTTCAGGCGGGTGTTGAGCAGCCTGGTGCCAGGCTTTCGACTTGACCAGGTTTAGGGCAGCACCTAGCACATTGCATGGGGTGGCAAAGTCTTTCCCAGCAGTGGCAGCAATTCAGAGAGCAACACATGCACTTGCCCTGGGAGTCTGGAGAAGAGGTGGGGAGCACTGGTATCCCCCTTTGTACAGCTCTTCCTAACTGCAGCACACATGCACAGGCACACACATGCACATTGCATGCCCCCGTGCTGGGGCTGGATGGATTCTGCCTTGAGACAAACCATCCAAGATGCTTGCCAGTCATTTGCAGGCTGTAAAATAATAAGGGTGGAAGGAAAGCAAGTGACACCTTCATTTCAGCTTCTGCCTGTCTTGCGTTCCAATCTCCGACAGCCAGAGACGGGGCAGAATAAAACATCTGCTTAATTTGACCTGTCGACTCTTCAGGGAGAATTGCTCGCACCCGCCGATGCGAAGGTCACCTCATTAAGAGGAGCAAGAGCTGAGTCCCCCACCTGGGGGAGGCTGGGTGACTCCAACCTGCTGAAGGGTGACCTTTTCTCCAGGCGCGCGTGGTGCGGGAGGAGACGGGTCCTGGCACACGTGCTCCAACCCAAATGGCAGTTAGTTTTGCAGACACTTACATGTCCCGAGCACTGGTTTTGAACTTTTCATTCTCACAAGCTTGTCAGCTCTTGAAAGCTGTAAGTGCCTGAGGTGTCTCTTGTTCGCTGATGGGGTGAGCATGACACTGGTGAAAAACACTCCCTCCCTCACCGGCAGAGCTCAGGGAGAGCAGGATCAAGCCCAAGATTCCCACCCACAGGAAGGGCTGGGTGCATCTTGGGCCCACCATGAACAGACCTTTCCTTCTTCAGCATGTGTGAGCAGACCTGTGTCTCAGGTCCCCAGAACACGGGCTGGATGTGGCCCAGACTTGGTCGATGAGTGGCCTGTGGGAAGGCAGCATGTGTGCACGACTGCCTGGAGTAACCCAGCTTGCAGTGCAGAATGAAGAAGGGAGCATGAGCCCCATGGGCTGCCTGCTGGCACCCTGTGTGCAAGCTCTCCTCCCATCCCCAGCACTCTCCCTCGCCCCAGCTGGTCCCCAGTGTTTGCAGAGCCCCAGCCACTCCAAGCCTGCGTGGGCAGCAGGGCACCGCAAGGCCAGCAGCGGCGTCTGTGCCATGGGAAAGCAAATGATGCCTGGTCTCCCCTGCTGCCTCAGAGGGGAGGGTTTTTTGCCTTTCATGTTATAAGCGAGCTGGGGAAAGAGAACATCAACTTTCCTTGCCAGCAACGCAGCGTTCAGGCTGCCGCACTCCTCCAGCAGCCCGGCAGAGCATGCTGGCCTGCACACCTCCCCCGAGAGCTGCCCTTCCACCCCTTCCCGGAGCAGGAGAGGAGAGACATGCCCGCCTCCTCCCTTGCGCTGCCCTCCACAGACCTTTAATTCTTTCTCCTCTGATGTTAATCTTGGAGGTGGTGCACAGGTCAAGTTTAATATGCTATCCTGGGGGAGTTTCATTTAGAGCCAGTGAGAGGGAGACTGGGGATTCAATTAGGGTTTCCCGTGTAGTCCGAGAGCATCATCAGCTTCAAAAGGCAGCAGGCTGTGCTCAGAAAATGCCAGCAGAGGCAGTTTCCCACAGACCTGACTTTTACCCATGGCTCTTGCCCGTACCTGCTGCCTCTCTGCCCCACACCGCTGTGCCCAGCACACACCCTGTCACGACCACAGTGCTACTGCCCAGGGCCACCCGCAGATGCCATCCCTGACTCGCACACCTGCCCATGCACACCTCCTGGCCCACGTGCACATGTGTGTGTCAGCACCCAACCCTGTGTGCTGGGAGAAGAGCTGGCAGCAATGGCAATGGCATGCCCACTAACTCCTCCCTCCGCCTCAGTTTCCCCATCTGGTAAGTAGGAGTCAAAGGGCCTAGGGTGGTAGTTACAGATGGTTCTCCTATGAGATCTGGGGGGGGGTGTATGTGCACAGAGACCCCACTGGCACAGGGGTACCTGTCTGAAGCATTTGTTGGGGGTGTCAGGGGTGTGTTGACGGCTCCAGGCCGCCAGGTTCCCCCGTGCAGACTGAGAGACCTCATTCCCATCTGCTGCTTGGGCACGTGGCAGCAGCGCCGTCCATAATGTGAAAGGACAGGCAGTAAAAGACTGTGATGGGGATCATAAATATCCATTAAACCAGCTTTTAATCTATTCTGATAACAACAGGGATGCCGGTGAGCGAGAGACAGGAGCCTGGCAGGCTGTGTGCGGGGAGCAGGTGGCATGCAGACAGCAGGGCATCGCGGCATCCCGCCACGGGCTCTCGCTGCCCATCAGAGATGAGCCATCTCTGCAGAGCATGGAGCCAGGGGCAGTTCCCGGGTACAGGAGGGCATGCTCCCACACTGCCTCCTCCAGAAAACGAGCTCCAGCCCAGCACACAGCCCTGGCACCAGCTGCATGAGACCTGACGTGACACTGATTTGTCAGGAGGAAATAGAGTCTGTGCCCAGATAAAAAGGTGAAGCCACAGCCCCTCTTCCACCAGCGTTGATCCAGCAAAGGAGAAAGCATGTTTTTGCCTTCCCTTGGTGCTGGGGAGCAGAGCCACGTCCTAGCAGGTGGTCCACAAAGGGAAAAACCTGGCTTCTCTCCATCACTCCCCAACAAAACCTCCATGTAGAGCCCTTCAATGAAACCCTGTTTGTATGTGGCCACTCACCCTCTGGTATATGGATCCAGTTCTTTCATCCTGCCTGCCAGAGGCAACAGACTCTTCCTGGAGCTCCTCTGGGTACTAAGGGCATCCTGTCTCTTAAGTCATGTTGACAAGTTTCTCCCTACTTTGTGTACAATGTCTTCACCTTCCTCCCTGCCAGTACTGCCACCCACTATTTATGGCTGTACAGCATGGAGCAGGTCACACCTGGTGTCCTTCCTCTGGCTTCAGCACAGGACAATGTGCCCCTGGATTGCTGCTGCTGCTGCCACGATGGTCTTTGCTGGAGTCAGAGCCAGCTGCAAGATGGCAGATCCTTCCCCTGGGAACTTCCCGATGCAGACTTTTCCACAATGTACAAATTTTGGAGGGGGTGAATATTCCACCTAGAAATATCAAAATGTTTAGCTGGGTTTTGATGCTGCTGAATCATTAAACAGTAAAATGCGAGATAGAATAGAAATGTAGATTTGAAGTAATATGATAATATAAAAGCCCAAATGGAATGAAACCAAATGATAATGTCAAATTGAAATGTTCATCTCTCATTGGAAAGAATCTTTTCGACGTTATTGAAACAAAATGTGAAAGTTGAAATCATTTGATTTGACACTTCTCCATAGAAAAAAATCATCAGGATCGACATGTTCCCAGGAGATGTTCAGATTTTAAAAGCTGCTCTGCTGGAAAAATGTTGCCAGACAGAAATAAGACAGAGCAAAGGAGCCAGTTTCTCCCTCTGCACCCACTCTGAGCCAGTGGTCTGATATGGAGAGATTAATGCAAAGGATGCTCAAAACGGACAAAGCAAATTCCGCCCTTGACTCCACTCCTTTACCAGCCTGTGCCCCGCTCTGTGCCCAGAGAGAGTGGCTGGCCAACAACCTGACCCTGCACCACCCCTGCCAGGGACTTGTATTTTACCCTGCTTCTCCTGCCTGTGTCTTTCACTGTTCCTTGTTGCTGGCAGCAAGTGCTGTCGGCAGCAGCACCATGGCTCACATGGGAGGTTGTTCTGCAGCAGCAAAGCTGGTGCTCTGGGATTTCACAGCCCATCGACTTGCCCAGTCCTGTCTTTCAGCATTTTTGTATTTTTTTCATGACCCCTCTTGAGTCCGACACACCTGCCAGAGCACGACTTGCTCTGAGATGCTGACCTGGGTGGTTTGCACCCCTCCAGCACTTTCTGGCTTGCCCAGTGTGGAAGGGAGTGGTGAGAGGTGCCCAAGGGCAGCAATGACCCAGCAGTAAGTAAAATCCACCCCTCTCTGCACATGCTTTGATAAGCTGGGAACTGCCTCCAGAAAATGCTGCCCTTGGGGTGGGCAGAGCTCGGATCACTGTCCTAACCCACCCCCCTTGACATTACCTGGCCTGGAAGATCAGGCATTACCATCCTCCTGAACTGGTCCGAGGCCCCTGCTCCCCCCAGTGCATTACTGGGACTCCAGGGCTTTCCCAGGCTGGCAGAGGAAGTCAGGAGACCCGGCAGTGCCAGCGCTGCTTGGGTAGCAAGTGCCCACAGCGGAGAGCTCAGCTTGCTGCACAGTAGTAAACTGGTCCTTGCAGCCTGCTCCGCAAGGGGGTGGATGCCCAGAAAGCCCTGCGGCAGCCAGGTTTTCTGCCTGTGCTGGGTGAGAGCAGGATGCAGCCAGGGCCAAACCTCCCTCCTGGCTTGCTCCCTCCTCTCCAGGCTGCAGAGCTTGCCACGGCCGAGGCTGGTGCTAATGAAGATTTCCTGGAGCGCTTGCTTAGCAGAAAATGATTGGTTACACCCGAGCTCGTAATTAAAAAAAAAGAGAGCGAGTGCACTAATGGGTATTTATTTGACTGTTACCTTGTCATGTATTTATCGATGCAGATAAATTCAAAATCATTAAATGCTTTACGGGGCCTGACAATTTACAGCCCCTGTCAGCACTCCGCGCCCTGCCTCTGTGCTGGCGGAGCAGCGCGGTGCGGTAGCACGGCCGCAGGCAGGGGACGGATTCTGGCTCCTCTCTGCCTCGGCACAGGGTCAGGAGCCAGGTGGGACATGTGGGGGCATGGGGGACAGCAGCCTGGGATTAAGTGTACATGTGAAAGAGGTGCTGAGGTGATGCTGTGTCTCCATCTCTGCTCCACAGGGATGTGCAGTGACAGCAACAGGTCTCCGCTTGGGGCTGGAAGTGCAGCCTGGGTGTGATGGGCACCTTTGCTGCTACACGGAAGGTGGGCAGTGATTTGAGCTTGTCTCAAGCTCCCCACAGCCCCCATCCCTGACTCAGACATCCCTGTGTGGATGACAGCCCCAGGCAGGTGGGACCAGAGATGCCTCCAGGGCAAGGTGGGGCTGAAATAATTTGTCATCTCTGTGCAAGTGGAAATCTCAAACCAAGCACACGGGAGCTGTCTGGCATTGCTCAGAGGCCAAACATGAACCAGCATGACCACAGCACAGGGGAACTCTTCCTCTGCCTTCTTTCTTGAGGTGGAAACCCCTTTCAATGCCTCCCCATCACAGAGCCAATGAAGAGTGGATGAAGGGAGGATGAACGGTTTTCCCAGCTCTGTAACAAACACCAGGGGCAGCTCAGAGTAGCCACAAATCTCTAGAGAAAGGGGCATCTCTTGACTCAGTGTTTGCATAGCAACAAGGCCCTGCCTTCATACTGATTATACAGCCTCTAATTACTTTATTATTCCCATTAGCCAAGGGGGGCAGCCCCTTCCTCTCGAAGCATCAGCAGGCAGCCTGGGCCTGGGCCCGAGTGTGGGATCCCAGCACTCTGATTGCCTGTCACCACCACTGGTGACATGTGCAGCTCTCATGTGTGGCAGCACCTGAGCTGGCACATCCTCCTGCCCGGTAACTCCAGCTCCACCCTTAGCACCCAGAGTGGGCACCCATGGCTGCACATCTGTGCAGCATGATCTGCCCTGTGCTCATGCCTTTGCACGTGCTGAGTGTGTGTGCACGCCTGTGCGCACACTTTCCGTGTGTACCTGTGTGTGTGGTGCAACTGCTCTCCCCCTGTTTCCCTTGGGATTTTCCAGGGAGATGGTTTTCCCCAGAGAAGCAATGCTCTCTCTGCGGAGCGGCTGCTCCCCCCAGGATCTCCGCAGCACAGAGCAGAGTCGGTAGCAGCAGCAGCAGCAGCAGCAGCCCTGAGCTGGGGCAGAGATACAGCCGCTGTGGCACTCCTCCTGCCTGCTGCCAGGCCTCCACATCCCCACGACCCAAACCGCTTCCTGGGATGGGGTCCAAACAGCATCTCTTCCAATGCAGATGTGCACCTGCCTCTCCCACAGCTCTGTCCTGAACCCGAACCCGCCAGGGCAGGGAGATCACCAGCTTCCTCAGTCAGCTCCGACCTGCTTCTCATTGCGGCAGGGCCTTTTGAGGGGGGACGTTTTCATCTTGATCTCTGCAGTCTTTCACTGTGAGGAATGGTCAGGCTGATGCTGGGCTGGTGTCAGCACAGGGGTGAGCGCAGCTGGTGATGCTTCAGGCTGGCCTCGGGCACAGCTGGGAGAAACCTCTGCCGGAGCACCTGCCTCTGAGCATGCTGAGCCGGCTGCCTCGCTGCTCTGGCTGTCTATAGGCAGCCTGGGAGACAGGAGCACAGCCTGCTCCTGCCTGTGCTGCTCTGCCCACCAGCTGCAGTGTAGGAAGCTCTTTGCTCAGTGTTAACATCAGGATGAGAGCCCTGGGCAGTATTCAGACCAGCCGGGGCACTGAGCTTCCTCCCAGCAGCTCAGCACCCACCAGCGACAGTGGATGCTGCATCGGCGAGTGTGGCGTGGGCTCAGTGAAAATCTCTGCGAGAGCAGCTCTCATTGTGCTCGGAGCACGCGGCATGGCAGCTTGGACAGCATCATTGTTTGGGAGAGAAAAGGCAAGAACTGGGGCTGTGCATATAAGTAGGTCACACGCGAGGCTGGAGATGAGGCCACGGGCGCAGACTATAAATACAAGAGGGAGAAGAGAGGGAAAAGGGGGATGGGGATGTGTGGGCTTGGACAGTGAGAGAGCGTGGGGGGTCTCACAGACAGACAGACATGCAGGACCATGTCCCTCCCAGCTGTGCAAAGGCACAGAGGTTTCTCTGCTGGATTTCTTGCCATCAGCAGAATCCTAACTTTTCACTCCATTGCTCCCCTTCCAGCACAGGAGAAGTCCTGTCCTGTCCCCCTTGCCCAACACAGTCCAGTATCAGAGCTCTTGCCTGCTGGGATCTATGTGGGGAAGATGCTCACAACTATGCAGCCTCTAGCTGTTCTCTCTGCTGGGTGCATAACAGCCTTTATCCTTGTGACAGCCACAAGTTATAAAATTTTACTGCAACATGGAGTTACACCAGGGCTGGGGACAGCAAAGCAGCTCAGCCCCCATGATTATGGAGACACATGTCCTTCTGCCTCGCAGGAGTGCTGGGCAGCCCTTGTGCCTCCATGTCTAACTGGAGAGGCCAGGGTGACCCCCAAGATGCCCCATTCCGGTGTGAGTACAGGTGGGGCTTCCTTCCCTCCACATCCAGAGTGGTCCTGTGGCTGCGAGTGGGTGATGCATAATGAGCACACCCGGGGCAGCATCACTGTGCGGGACCGACACCAGCAAACAACCCATCTGATGGCAGGGTCAGGGCGATGCTCCCCTGCTGCCTCCCTTGGCAGCACCTGACGCTTCAGCACATGGTTAAACCCTGCATCCTGCAACCTAGTGGGTTGTGAAACGCTGAACACAGGCGGAAAATGCCTTCCTGGCTCCTGTGGTGATCAGCTGGTGCCCCTAGGCAGGAGGTGCAATTAACCTTCTCTTGACAAGAATAACTACCAATGTTATCATTGATCATAAAATTACCCAGCCCTTTCCAAGCCCCAGCCACAGGATTGGAGTGGAGGTGGTGTGGCGTGGGAATGGAGAGTACAGAATCAAAGTTGCAGCATTTGCAGTGTCCCAGCACTGTCCTGGTGCACGTGGAGGAGAGCTGGGAGACATCTCCACAACCTCTCACCTTCACACCCTCAGGTGCTGCAGCTCCCCAGGCCTTGCAACGGTCTGGCTCAGGAAGAAGTCTGACCTGAGACACATGACAAGACAACAGGAATAAGGAAATGGCCAAAAGGACCCTTGACAAAGCTTACAACTTAATATGAAGCAAAGCCGCAAAGTTAAGGGATGAAAAAAATCCTTGGTCTAATCCAGTGCACTAACTACTGGGCAACACAGAACAAAGGAAAGGTGAGGCTTCGTGTTTCAGGAGCTGGGCTTGATTATAGGCTGTACATCAGGCATTGCATTGAATGAAAGATAAACGGGACGTTCCCTAATAGCAAACCTGTCACTCCACACACATCTCATCCCATAGATGGATGTGAACCACTTGGGGATGAATCAGGGTGAATCACGTTGGCCAGTCCTTGCCACACCCAGTCTCACGCCAGCACGGCGTGTCTGCCACTCTGTGTGACCTGGCTGCAAGTGGGGTCTGACCCCGCATCAGGGCAGGATACAGCAACCAGGGGGATGTAACAGGGACAGGGTGTTGTCCTCTGGCATCTAGAGTGAAACCACTGCAAACAGCTTAATCACTGTTTAATCATGTCAAAGCATTGGTTGCTCACTGAGTGACTTCTGCAGAATGCTGATCTGGGGAAAATCTTTCCTTTTTTTCGTAATGGAAACCAAGAAAATGGAAATTCTCAGGGTAAAAAATATTTCTGATCTTGGTTAGGAAAATCAGGCTTTGGCTGTTGGAAAGCCAGGCATTTTTACCAACTTCTGTCCTGACAGCTTTTGTTTGGGGTTTTTCATTTATGAAAGGAAAGGGTTTGGCAGGGAGGGGGAAATCTGATGGCAATGCAGGGAAAAGGGAGAAAAAGATTTCTTCACAAAATTTGCAGTGGAAAATAACCAGAGATTTTTTTTCTTTTCTTTTTTTTTTATCTACCTCTTTTGAACCTCCCTACTGCGGCCTCACACCTCACACCCAGTGTGCTGGGGGCTCATCCGCGGGGCAGCGCACTGGCGGGGATGCCATGTGCTCCCACCCCTTCCTCCCCACGGAGCTGGGGCTGTCGGCAGCGGCGGCTGCCAGCGCTAACCCAGATTCCAGGGGCGTCATGCTGTGCGGCTGCTAAATTGGCATCATGTAAGAGGCATGTCACCTGGGTGACAGGGTGTCTCTGCAGGAGTGTTTGAATACACTGCACCGTGTGCTAAATACTCCCATCATTACGACTGAGCTGCAGAGACGGAGTGGGAAAGTTCCCTGCAGTATTTGAAGCAAGGATGGAGGCTGGATTTGCAGAGCGCCCAGGGCAGGGAGAAGCCCCCTCGCACCGGTGCCTGGTCATGGTGGCTGGTGACCTGCTGCCCCCATCCCCAAACCCTCCTGGCCTTTGGAAGCAGCGAGCTGGGAGCATTGCTTGCTGGATGGAGGCTGGGCATCTCTCCAGGAGCATGCCCTTGCTCTCTCGACCATCACCAACTCCCGGAGGCTGATGAAAGAGATAGTTATCTTCTGCTGAGGGCAAATGAGGGAGCAATTAATCGCCCCTTTTCTTTAGAAATAGCTGGGAAACCACAGACCAAGACTGGAGTCAGAGCTGGGCCATGCGGTCAGAGGGATTTCCCTGGGGGAATACAGATGCAAGGCAGTAGGAGCCGTGTGTCTCTGCGAGTCAGACGCAGACAGGGAAGGTAGCAAGGAAGCCAAGGAGACAGCCACAAGCGCGCTGGCAACCTGACCCTGGGGGATGATGCTTTGGGCAGCACGGCGGCAAGGCGGAGGCTGAGGCTTGGAGAAGCAGCTTCCCACCGCCTGAGCCCTTTGCAAACACACAGCAGCAACAAAAAAAAGTGTTGCATGGGAGCCCTTTCCCCTCTATGGGGCAACAAGCCAGTGAAGGTCCATGTCAGCTGACCCGTGGCTTGGCAAGGGCGGTGCTGGCAGGTTTTGCAGTCAGTGGCTGCTGGTGAGCATCATGCACATACAGCACCACGTGGGCTCCTCCATGCACACCTTCACCAGAGACATGGAGGCTTCGCGGCGGGCGATAAGCACCAGTGTTGGCTGCACCAGCCCTTCCTGCCTCTTCTTGAGACAAACAGAGCCCACCGCTCCCTTTCTCCACTCTCGCACCGAAACTCTTCCAAGGCACTTGCAGGGGCCCTTCCCCGCCCTCCCTGCCAGAGGGTGGTCACTCAGCACACTTGTGAAGACCCACTCCCTGCAGCGGATCCATCACAGCTCCCTCCTCTATCAGTAAGCGGCTCATGCCAGCACAAAAGCCCAGCCCTCAGCCCCTCACCTGTGTTCCCAGCCCCATTGCACACAGGTCAGGCAGATGAGTTGCCTGTGTCAAATAAATGGCCCACGTTGCAGGACAGTGGATCCGCAGGTCCTCAGGGCGACAGGCTGTGGCATCCCAAGTGGCCAGAAGCCCCACGCTGCAGCACTATCATCGAAGTGAATAATTTTTGCTCCGAGCAGTCAGATTTTCAGCCTCAGCATAGACACTGCCGCTGGACAACAGGCCATCTCCACGTGTGCACAGGGAGCCTCAGCCATGTTCTTCTGGATCTAACATCAGCCAGGTCCTGGGTCTGTTTCCTCTGCAGCCCCTTTAGCCCAGCTCAAGGATGTAGCAGAAGGAGAGAGAGAGACCAAGCAGGAGGCTCACAGATGTGTATTCTGCTCATTGCTCACAAATACTAATGGCCCAGAGTTATTAATATTGCCACTGTAGTCATATCTGGGTAATTACTGCCATTAACCACCAGCAGAACTATTGAGTTCCCCTAATCAGTGCATTATAATAATTGGGACCAAGTGTTTTATAGATCCGGACACTAATTCCTTCCTAGCACCTCTCCCTCCCTGGGAGCTGCTCCTCCTGCTCGGCTGCCAGCCATCTCCAGCCCCGGGAGCTGCTCCCTGTGACTGACTGCTGGGGCACTCGTGTGACCCACGTGCCATGGGGTGGATGGCACCTTGTGCAGGGATGTCCCATGTCTCCACCCGATGGAAAATCACGGCTGTAGGAAACTCAGGTGTTTAGGTGCTCCCTCCTCAGGGCTGGCCTCTGTGCTTGAGCTGCCTCCAGCAGACCCATCAGGCTGTGAAGGTGGAGGTGGCTCTGCCAGCAGGGCTTGCAGGAGGGGAGATGGGTCCAGGACCTGCACATGTGGTGCAGCAATACTGCAGCTCCCCGGTACTGGGAGGCAGCAGGACTGCAGGGAGAGCTTTGGCTGTTCCTGTTCTGCTGGGACAGAAATCTGGTGTGGGTGAAATTAATTGCACAGTCTGCTATTTACACCAATTTCCTCTTGCTCTGGAAAGCTCTTCGCTACTGCAGCCATCTGGACCTTGGAGCCCAAACACCCCTTGGCCCAGAGCTGGTGGCTGTTCAGGTGATTCAACGGGTTGTGTAAGATGAGCATCTTCCCCACGCTCCCCAGTGCACCGAGCCAAGCGGGCAGCTGCCCTCACATTGTTGTTGCCTGCCACCAGTGCAGGCAGGAGGGCTCCTGCCTTGCCCAGTGTTTTGGGAGGGAGGTCAGCCAGGGCCAGCTCCTTTCCCAGCTCTGCTTTCTCTAAGCACCAGCAATCCCTTGTTCTCCCCAAGTGGTGCCTGGGGCAGGCAGAGCCGGGTTGGCTCTGAAATCAGCAAACAGGCGTCTGCCACAGACCTTTGGGCCAGATCATGGGGACAAAGCTGGTCCCAAAGTGAACCCTGGCAGGGAGGGCTGGAGTCTGCGGGCAGAGCGGGTCTGCAGCCCCTCAAGACACCTTTGTCCTTGTCTAGAGCAGGGCAGCAGATCTGTGTGACTTGTTCGTGACTGGGAAAGCACAACCATATGTAATTTAGAGCTGGCCTGCAAATGAAAATCCCTGGAAATGCTAATAAATAAAATAAACAGGGAGGGGAATTCTTGGGGGGTAGGGTGGGGGTTAAACAAAAGGTTTTGTTTTGACCAAGCCAGTGCATTTTCTTCCAACCACAGCCATTTCACAGAATTTTTTTTGATGTTTAGAAAAATAAAATTAAGGGAAACTTTGAAACAAAGTCATTTGGAAGAGAAAAAAAATCAAAACATTTCACTCTGAAAATGCTGAAATGAAATGTTTTGATCTTTTGGGTTTTTTTTTCCTCCAAACAAACCATTCAGAAGAATTGACATACTCTTCCAGAACCTTTTTGTGTTGTCAAATCTGAATTTTAATTTTTATTATTTTATATAAAAAAAAATTTAAAAGCCCTCTCAGCTCTAGCCAGCTAGAGAGGTGAGTTCCTAGCAGGCAAAGAGATATGCTCTATCCTCAGTGGGAGCTCCCTGGTGGTTTTGGGGGGACCCTCCCAGGGACCCCCCCCATACTGTGAGTCTGAGGAGAGAGCTTCACCCCTGCAGAGCAGAGAGCAGTGTCGGAGCCACACTGGAGAGCAGAGCTCATCCTCCCATGCTCTCACCCCCAGTGGGACGCGACCGATCAAGGGACAGTGCTGCAGAAGGGAGTGCGATGGCCCCGGCCCCCTGGGAGGGGTGAGCCAGGTGAGAGCCACTGCCCTGCTCCCCCGGGATCCTGCAGGTGAGAGAACAGAGCGATGCAATCAATAGTGCTAATTGCAAAAGCAATGTCTAGCAGAAATAAGATGGTTATTCTGCATCACTGGACACTCTTACAATCAAATCGTCCACAGACAATTAGCTGAGCAGGAGAAATAGGAATTAGATTTCTAATTGTTCTGCTGGTGAAAGGCATTTCCGAGCACTTGGAGGACTGGAGGAGGGAGAGGTTCGCATCTTTGCTGGGCTGCAGGAGCTGCCATGCCTGCTGTCATTCCCAGAGGGTTAACCGAGCCAGGGAACGAGAACTGCAGCTGGGAAGTACAGACGGCTTCTTGGGAGGCTTTGGCCAGCGCTTATTTTTCACGGCTGGGTTATTTATTTCTTTCATTCAGCTGCCTGCATGACTGAGCAGGCAGTGCTCTGTGCTCCTCTCCAGGCACTCACATGCTGGCAGTGTGCTCCCGCAGACCCCTGGGTGTCCCCCAGCCCCATCCTGGGCCAAGGACATCTCCTATCCATTGCCCACCCTGCTGAGGGACCACCTGCATCACCCAGCATGCTCCCAGCAGCACCGTCCCCATCCCCAACGAGGCAATGGGGCAGGTGAGCAGGACCCAAGATCCTGGTCCTGAGCCCCCATCCTGCAACTCCTCAGCGAGCCCACATCCTGCTAGACAGCACATTAAGAAAGACGGAGGAGGAAGCACTCGGATTTTTCTGTTTGTTATTAATGTTCATGTTGACTCACACTGGTGGGTGTCATACAACTTGAGGGAGTCTCCTGATGCTGCAACTCCTGGGGCTGCGTCGTGAGGACAATGGGAAGTCCTCCCGCCTCTGCTCCCTGAGCTGAAGGGAACCATTCACTGCGTCCCTGGTGCCTACAAAGGGCCTGGCTGTTTTGGAGGGTGGTCTTGAACCATAGAGGTCCTTACACCCACTCCAACATCGCATTCTCCTTTGGCAGGTGAGTATAGTGTAGCTGCAGCATCCCCAGAGGGCCATAACCCTCCTTTAGGTGTAACTTCTGCATCAGTGCTGATAACAACAGACTGCACTCATGCAGCAAAAGCCATGGGCTGGGGGAAAAGACCCTTCTGGTTTTGGTACCTACCAGCGCAGAGAGCAAGGAGATCTGAAAGCAGTTTCCCTCTTTCTGTCTCTCAGTGTAAGTCCATCATCCAGCTGCTGATCACCACAGAGAGGAGGGTCCCGAGCCATGCGGAGGGGACTATCCCTGTCTGCTTTTCCATATCCCCACAGCCTGTTGGAGGGTGGTGGGCTCCGAGCACCCTGGCCGTGCCAGGAGAGCAGGGCTGGCTGTGAGCATGGCACAGCTCAGCAGGACACCCCACAGGGACTCTTCTCTCCTGACCTTACTGGCACTTCTGGATGCAGCATCTTCATGGGTACAGAGATAACTCCAGAAACTCTCCCTCGCGATGCCACAGACAGTAAAGCCACCAGCATCCCTTTCCTTCCCAGCAGCAAAAGCAGGAGCAGTGAAGGGGGTTATGTTATTGTGTTGGACCCCTGGGCAGGACCCACTGTCAGAGTGAATCATCAGTCATCAGCAGACAGAGGCCATCCTGGCCTCTCCTACCTCGCCACTGCAGAGGTACTGTCCCAGGGGGAAGACCTGGAGCAGCCTGCAGCAAAACATTGGCAGCCACATTTAGTGGTGAGGGGATCTCCTGCTGCTATTCCCCTCTGAGCATAGCTGGTCCCTGCTGCAACCTGGAGCTGAACACTGAGCAACCCAACTATAAAAAAAAAACTTGAATCGCCACCTCAGAGAGAGTGTAGCTGCTGGTCAGCACATTTGCACCAACCCTCAGTTTGGGCTCAGCAGAGAGCACCACGGTTTTCTCATGTTGAGAGCTGGATGTCCTGTATCCTCACCAGGAGCTGCCCTGCACAAGAGCCCCGCATCGTGGGCCTGCTGACACATGACGGGGGTCCTTGTGCAGGGGCAGAGGGGCTGTGGCGTGGGCACAGGCAGCACGGCGAAGGCTCCCTGCCTGCCATGGCGGAGACGAGTGCAGCCTCATCTCGTGCTTTCAAAAGGATCAGCCCCAGGTGCTGAGGCTGCCGTGGGAGTACAGCCAAATATAGCCCTACATACAGCCGTATATTCTCACACACACACACACTTATATATGAGTCCCCTTTGCCTTTGAGTCACCAGTGCTAGAAACCTTCTCTGCCAAGAGTCGTCTGAGAAATATTCCCCCTCTCTCTCTCTGTTTCTCCCTCTCTCTCTTGCATACGGGCTAATTTTATCTTCTGTCTTTCATCTGCCTGTGTATCTACCACTCCTGACAAAAAAGAGATTTTCACAGATTTTGCTAGTGCTCACCAGCTCTAAAAGCTTTCATCTCCCTCTGACGATGAGTGCATGTCATCTGCTCGCTCCAAATTACAGCGGAGGCCTTCACACTCAATCGGAGCATTTTCTGCCTAATTTCCCAGGCAGCAAGATTAAGTGTGGGCTCGAGGCTTGTCTGGTGTGATCCACAGAGCAACCCACCTCCCAGCTCCCAGGGCTGGCCCCGGGGAAGCCAGGAGCACACCTCGCCCTGCCTTCTCTAATGCACAGTCTTAAAAGAAGACATGCAAAAGCCCTATCTCCAGAAAGCAATTCCTAACCCTACATGTCGGAGGGGGATGCCTGAGCAGGGGATCTGTTGGCCCAAATGAGGTGCCCGTGTGTGAGAGCAGCTCTGGGCACTGCAGGTTCAAAAAGCCTCTCTGAACCAAACCTATCCTGGCAGAGGCTGGTGCAAGACCGGGAGGCAACAACAGCTTTTCTGTGCAATGCTCAGGCTGTGTCCAGAAGCAGCAGAGAGAGGGGAGCAGCAGGTGAGGGGTTTGCTCCCCATCATCACCGTAGGGTTTTCATGGGGCACAGCCAGATCAGCAGGTCCCAGGAGGGAGTTAAGTGCCACCTTGCCCTCCGCACAGAGTCCCCTCCCTCCACCTCCTCTCTGCAAGGCTTTATCAGGAGGGACACAGGCTGGAGACAGGATGGGCTGGGCCACCAGAGCACCCAGAATGGATCAGGCGGTACCCAGGGCATCATTGTGGGGCTCCAAACCCCGCCAGCTCTTTTCTGTTCCTGGCAGGCATCCCACACTGCAGGGAGCTGCCAGGCCAGTCCCTGCCCTCTCTGCCTCTGGCTCTCTGCAGCACTGCAGAGCATCTCCCCAGTGCAGGCACACTGTTGACCCAGACCTGGCCTCCCCTGGCAAAGCACACTGTCCCTGGGCACCACAGCAGGGCTCACACGGTCCCTGTGACCCGCTGCCAAGCACGAAGGACACTGTGGTCAGCATATCCTTTTTTTTTTTTTTCTGTCGGAGGGGACTGGATGTGTTTGGGGGGCATTCATCAATGTTTACAGCATAGGAAGATGTGCCAAGATCTTACCATAACAAAATTGCACTGGGGCACTGGTTGCAGGGGTGAGTGAGGACCAGGAGGACTAAGAAGACCTTTTCGCCTCCCCATGCAGTGAACTGCACATGGCCAAGGTCTGACTTTCCTCCCAGTGCCTCTGTGGTCAGGTGGTTTCATCTGGGCATTTCTTTGCAGTGCCAGGGCATTTCAGCTCACCACATCCCTGCCTTTCCCAGCACTCCCTGCCTAGTCAGGTGAAACTTTTTTTTTTTTTTTGCAACCTCCACTCCATTCAGTTGTGCTGTTGGTGAAGAGGCACTTCTCACAGGCAAGGAGTTTGGCCCAAATCCCCATTTTCTGAGACAGCCAGTTTTGACAACAGTTTCCAAGCCATTGACATTGTCTCTGGGTGTTTTTCAGTCATATCTCAGCTCTGGTTACTGCCAGGGTGAGAGCTGTGGTGTCAGCTCACCAGGACATGCCAGCTCCTTCCCAACAGCCATCCCACTTCTCCCCAGGCAGGCTGTCCTTGGGGCACAGACCCAGGGTACCACCCGAGCGTGGTGGTGGAGGCACACTTTGTTCCTTGAAAGTGATGTTATTTTTCAACAAAGTAGAAAAGCCAGCACAGGGATGTCAGATAACATGGTCAGGTAGCTCCAGCCCAGGGATGACCAAGTCTCCTGCCTATACTAACCACCCTTTGTAATTCCCCACCCAGCACCCTTCATCCTGCCCCACAGGTGAGGTGCTCTGATCCCATCCCTTTAGGACTTCAAATTGCATCTGCTTCCAGAGCACATCTATGATGCTGCAAGACAAGTGACGAGTGCTGCTGGGGTGAGGGCACTCACCTAGTGCAGACCCAGGCAAGGAGTCCTCTCCCACCATAATCAGGGTGGCATGGGCAGCCAGCAGCTCCTCCCTCAGCTCCCTGGCAGGCAGAACACGAGCTGAGATGGAGTGAGGAGCAGACAGCACGATTAGCTCTGCTCAAAAAGGTCAAAACACTTATCAGACATGAACGGCAAAGCTAAAAATACACTCGGCACCTCCCTGGCAATTCTCTCCCAGGGAAGTGACAGCCGTGGCTGGTAGGGAAAGGGGTGTGGGATGTGAACAGGGCTGCTGCATTCCTGGATGGGTGCCTGGATCAGCAACAGGGGGTCATCCTCCTTCTCTCATCTCTCTCTGCAGCTAGGGAAGGGCAGAGTTAGAGAAGCTCTGAGTGTGAACAGGAGGGATGGGACAAGGCAGGAGTGGACTGATGCTATATCCTGGAAAGCCAGGCTGCAAGTCAGGCTGTGGAGGAGGTGGGGAGGAAACTGCACTGGAGCCGAGACATCAGGGACCAACAGGTAAAAAGATGCCATGGATGATACAGGTGGGGAGCTGGAGATGTGAGACATGCTCCTTAGCAAAGATCCAGTGTGAATGTCCCACCTCACCCTGCTGCTCTTGCTCCCAGGGCCCCCTCGCATTAGCTAGGCTGCAGGATGTTCAGGCAAAGAGCATTTTTCCTCGATGGTCACACTCAGCAGGCAGGAGACAGGCCCCAGGGCCACGTGTCTGGGAGGAACCACACTGCGCAGCACACACTCCCCAGCCACTGTATCCTGAGCACTTGTGAAACCAATAGACTGCAAAGTATCCCACCACCTCCTGCGGACAAAGCTCCTGGAGAAGGTAACCACTAGGACCTCCTCCCCTGCCTTGATACAGGCACCATCTGCCCCAAGCCCCTTGGATATGTGTTTTGATGCTTTCCATCCTGGTGCAGCAAATACATCTACCAACACCCCTGGAGCTGCCCTGAATCTGCAGTGCTCAGGGCTCTGACGGGAAGGAAGTTCTCAATGATGCTGCAACTCTCGGTCCTATTTTTTGCTTGAGGTAGGAGCATGCTTGTTCACATCTCTCTGTGCCCCTGTTGTGCCTCTACGAGCACAGCTCTTTCCACCTCTCTCAGCCCAGCACTACAGCCTGGGAAGAGCCCCAGAAACAAATGGCTCCTCTGAGACCCTCGGCCTCCCAGTCCTAGCAAAGAGGGTGTGCAAACTGCTAGCCTCACAGGCAGAGTTCAGTTGTGCCCTTTGGATTTCATATTTTAGTGTCTCTTGGATTTCATATTTTAGTGTCTCTTGGATTTCATATTTTAGTGTCTCTTGGATTTCATATTTAAGGTTTTATTGCTGACAGAGGGTGAGAAAAGGCAGTGTAGGCTGTGGTCAGAGGGCTCTGGGGTTATTCTGGGCTAGAACGCTACTCCCTGGCTCCTGTGGTTACAAGGAGCCCAAGCCCAAGACCCAAGGCCATTCCTCCACCATCGACTCCCATCGCAGATATGCCTTGGGTGGAACTGAGTGATGAGAAAATGGTACTTTCCAACCAAAATTGTTCCAGCCCAGCGCGTGGGAAGGCACAGCGTGGGAAAGCCATGGGACACCGGTGTGACACTAGGGACAGGGACCCAGCCAGGATGTGAACAGCTTCCCTGCATGAATCAGGGCTGCACCAGCAGTCTGCTGTGATAGTGAGGAAAAATGACAGTGCCAATTTGCAGCAGGGCTCCTGAACACTGTTACTGCCAATCACTGTCACCATATCACCTCAAAGACCTCACCTGGGCGATGGTTAAGCTCCTGGTCTCCTCATCTCATTAGAAATGGTTACCGTCATTATCGCTGCATTTACCTCTGCCCTGCTCTGTGCAGACAAATGCTGGCCCCGCAGCAGCCAGTGCTGCCCCTGTGGGGATGAGATGCTAGAGCAGATGAGCTGCATGCCGCAGGGTCTTGAACCATTTCAGGACTTCTTGGCATGCTCAGGTGGCTGGGACCAGCCCCGACAGCTCTGTGTTGTCCTGGGCTACAATACAGTGAAATGGAGGCAGCTGCCCCCATCTAGTCCAGTGCACCCAGTGCATCAGTTCCTCTGGTGCATAGCTTGGATTAACCCTGGGGGTTATGTGTGTCTTGTGGAGAATAGTTCAGCCTGCCTCCATGTTCCATGACATGAGGTTACCTTGTGTCTCTGAAGGTGCATCCTGGGCTGCTTGTGTCCCTGCCGCTGTGTCCTGTCTGGCTGCAGACCGGAGGTGGGCATCACTGCTCCCTGCTCCAGCCACTGTTGCCATCTTCTAGGAGCTGTGGAGCCCAGATCGTGCCCGGGACAGGAGGGGCTGGGAAAAGCACTCCGTCGAGACCAGGAGCCAGGCCCCAAGCCCCACTGTCCCCAGAGGCTGGTTCTTATGTCCCTGTGCCCTACCACTCTCCTTGTGTCCTGGTTGTGCAGGGGACACAAGGACCCCACTGTGTTATCCCTCTGCTTGTCTCCAGGGAGAAAAGCAAGAGGGAAAAGGTGCTTACCGCTTCACCTCCACTTTACCCTTCCTTTAGGCAAGGGCTTTTAATTTCCTTTTAGGGCCAGAGCAGCAAACACTAAATGATGTCAGATCCCTCAGTGCAAAGCCAGGAGATCCCCCCAGCCTCTGGCTAAGCCCCGTTTGAGCGACAGCCCAGTACCTGCAGGTCAGAGACCTCCCTGATGCTGCTGACAGCTCTGCTAAAAGCTCTTTGTTCCTCAACCCCTAAGGCCCCCGCTAAGTGGCGAGCAGCACAGAGAGCATCTGCGGAGCCCATGAGGAGGGTGTCCTGGTGGAGAGATGCTCTGTGGGCTGTTTTCCCTGCTCCTCTGAGCAGTGACGGGCCACAGGCAGCATCACGGCTCGCCCTGCCTGCTTGGCGGGGTGGTGGATTTATCCACAAGCAGGCTGAGCCCTTAGATCAGGAGGGCTGGCTCCTCCCCCGTGGGTGCGATGCTTTCCATGGATGTGCATGCAGAGGGGACAGTGCATCACTGCTGGCAGTCCCTGCCACCCCTCGCCCCACCTTGGCTCCCCTACCCCACTGCGCCTCTCCCATTAGCTCCGTGCCAAGTGCGCTGGCCAAACCTGTTGATTACGGATGCGAGCAGTGCAGTTCTCTCTCCATAACCACCCACTCGGTGCTACGCCTCGTGGAAGAGCCACTGGAGAACAGGTGTGAATAGCCAGCAAGCCAGGGCTCCTTTGGTGGGCGCCTACACCTTTAAATCAGTGAGGAAAAAAAAAAAAATCCTTCGCCTAGAGGGCAGTGGAACAATTTTGACTTTAAAAAGAGAGCGAGACAGAGAGAGCGAAGTGAGCGTTAACAACTCCTGATCCAGTCCCTGGGCATTCATTAATGTTTCATGGCGCTTTCAATTATTGCCTCCTCTGCCACTGCCGTCATCTGTCTCTTCAAATCGACGGTATAATAACCACTCAAGCAGAAATCCACTCTGCTGTCTGCCCGCCGCTCCCCTCCCAGCCTTCGCAACTCCCTCTTTCCAAGCTTTTCATCTGTGCCTCGGCACAGCTCACCCTGGAAATGCCTTTGCCCCTTCCCCGCACGTCGCGGGTGGCCCCAGCTGGGGACGGTGCTGTGGGGCGGGCACGGGAGGCCAGGGCTTGTGTCAGACCCCCCTCTTTCAGAGTCAGGCTTTTATCAAGTAGATCCCACCCCACAGGAAGGTGGTGCAGCTGGTTTGGACACATACTCTGGGGCACAGCGGGGATCTGACACCCCAACCCAGGAGATTGACACCCCAAGCCTGCGTGCACCCCATGGCACCTGTCCCACATGCAGGGCACATCCCACCCACCAGCCCGCAGGCCTCACGTTCCCGTTCGGGACACACACAAGGGCACGCAGGCAGCGTGTGTGCCACACACCCGTGCACACACCCAGCCCTCTGCACCCACTCACATGGGATCGAACCGCCGCAGAGCGAGACAGCTCTGCCTGCGCAGGCAGCGACGGGCAGGCTGGCGGCCCGGTGCGCACACAGCCCCGGGCTCAAACCCCAGCACGAGCGCACACCAACAGATGTGTCCCAAATCCCTCCCTCCCCTACAAACTGCCTCCACGTCGCTACCAGAGCCCTTCCAGGACATGGGCGAGCCCCAGGGTAAGTGTGGGCTCCCTGGGTGTCCGACAGCGATGACCTGGGAGCCTCTGGGTGCCGGGGACAGGGGAGAAGCAGTGCTGGGGAGGTTGGCAGAAACTATGAATCCAAGTCTGTCCATGTGTTTCCCTGCAAGATATCCTGGCTCAGCCAGGGGAGGTCTGCAGAGGGTTGGGGACAGGTGAGGAGCTCACTGTAGATTGTGTGTCTCACCCAGCAGTGAAACCACAACGCTCAGCTCAGCCTTTCAGTGCCCGGATAGACTCAGATGTGTCAGCATCAAGGCTGTAAAACTTACACGAGCCCCATAAATCTTACATTTGCCTTGTCCAGTCTTCAGTGCTCACAAACACTGTGTCCCTGGGACTCAGCACCTTGGGGGAAAGACCCAGAGCTTTCAACTCAGAGCAAGGATCTGTGAAGGACCAAAAAGTGGGTTCCCAACTACTCAGCATCCCCCAGCCTGTCTGGATATATCATTGCTATCTGGGATGGGAGGAAGATCTTGTGGCTTCCACCACAGACTGTGATGAGCTCAGAACACCCTGTTTTGATGTCAGTGTCTCTGCTCAGGAAGACAAAAGCATTTTGATCATATGAAGTCATGTCCTTCTGTCCCACCCCTGCATTCACACCTCATGGAGGTGTTGGGACTCTGCACTTTTTGACATTTATTATTTTCTCAGAATGGAAATAGTGTTGAAATGTCAAAATTTCCAGTGGGACATTCCCTATTTAACTGTCCTCTCTGGTCTGGGATTTATTGCTGACAACTGAATCACCCACATATTGTTGCTATTACCATAAAGCTCTTCTCGCTCCTGGGGTCCTCCCCAGCTCTGGCATCCAAGTGCTCTTCAAGAGGAAGAGGATGCTCAGAGGTGTACCAAGGCCACCTGAGAGATCTAGGAGCAGACAGGCAGCTGAAGGCTGTCAGTGTAAGGACAGACCAGCACCCCACACCCCTTTTTGACCATCTCAGTGCCCTGGGCTCTGCTGCCTGGCAGAGCCAGCTTGTGCTGCCGTTCCTCCCCAGGACAGGTTTGCAAAGCAGGCTCCCAGCCCCCTCACTGCTCTCCTGCCACCAGCACACCCAGCTGCTCCAGCTCTGCCTGCTGCAGGGAGGCTGGAAGCACAGAGCTTCTTGCAAACGCTTGTTACTCCTCCCTTCCTCCGCCTTGCCCCACCGTGCCGGTTTTCCCTTTGAAACTTGCTTCTCCCTTTCCTGGAACTCTTCTGGCTGGAGGACGGCTGGAAGGAGGCAAGCGAGGACTTGGCCCCGGGTAGTGGCTGGACTTAGCACGCCGTGCTGGGATGCACAGGAATGCCCCAGCAGGAGATTTACTCTCTCTTTTCTTTCTCTTGCTCTTCTAACGATATTTTGGAGTCCCTCTGATGGGAGCCAGATGTGCTCCAGATGTTTCTGCTTAGCAGAGTGCTGGCCTGCCTCCTGCATGCTCTTGAAGGATGTGCGTGTGTTTTGGTGACGTCGCCAGAGCCCCGCTAGCTGCGGCGCTCCCACGCACACGCGCTGCTCACCTCGAGTGTGCACGGAGCTGCCAGCGGGGCTGCACACATCAGCAGCACAAACGGGCAGGGACACGCGCTGGCACGGGCCCACGGGTGAACACCCCACTGGCTTTACTTGTGCAATAGCTTTGCAGATGCTCTCAGGTGCACGTGGCATTCAAATGCACGTGTGTGCATGCACGCACTCCTGGGCTTGCACCTCCAGAGACCCTCTCTGGGTTGCTGCAGGCCACAGTTCTGGGCATGGGCAGATCCTGCATCAGCTGCCCAGCAGCTGCCACTCCAAGCAGAGGTTTTGGAGCTCTGACGGAGCTTTGCTCTCCTCCAACCCCTCACACTGCAGCACGGTGGCATGGCATGAGCAGGCGGGTGTGGGGCTGGCCACCACCTCCTCTTGGCAGAGCTCTTGGCCTGACAAGTGCCAGCAAGCACCACCTCTCCAGAGCCAGGTGGGAGAGCCGTGCCTCCCTCTCCCCAACGGGACCCGGCAGGAGACGAGCTCACTTGTCTTTCTCCACATGCTCCGAGCATCGGTGTGATCCCTCAGAACCAGAGTGGGCCAAAATCCCCTGTCAGTGACAGCCCCTGTGACACCTGGCATCTTCCATGGAGTAATTAGCCACAGATACTTTCCTCCATCATACACCTGCCTCTGAGCAGCATCTAGCCAGCCCTCCCTCCAGACATACACAAATTCACACAAGATGTATATCATTGCAATATTTCCCACACGTGTTTTCAGAGCTGGCTCCTGAGTGCCCTGGGAGGGGAGGTCCCAGGGGGATGAAGTCTGCCCAGGATCAGCGCCCAGCGTCCCAGCACTTCCAGCACTCACTGGGACAGGTCATCCAGCCCTGGGCTTCTCCCCACAGTGCTGCAGAACCGGGCCGGTTAGAGAGGGGTAAGGACAGTGTTCTGTGGTCCCAGCACAACAGGGTGTGTGACTGGGGGTTGTTTCCTGGCTGGACCCGTGGTGTCACAGGAGGGAGGGCTCGGTGTCCGGGAGCCAGCCCTGCCACGGTCAGCATCCAGACCCAGGACCAGTCTCCTTCTCTGGGCTCCAGTTTTCTTTCCCATTTATGGACTTGTGTTGCTGTTTGCAGTTCATTGTGCAGCATAAATCTCAGCGATGCCAGATGACATTTAAGAACAGGAGGGTGGGGATGGGGGAACAGCGGTGTGGTGGGAGTTTGGGGACCAAACCCCACATTCAATGATGCTAAACCTCAGATGAACCTGGAGCAATGTGCCCGATCCGGGAGCTGGGAAGTGACCCTCCACCTGCCAAGCCAGAGACCTGGTGCTGATGCTCAGGGGCAGGTGGGAGGTCCGGGCTGGGCATCCCAGCGCAGAGCTGTGTGCGTGGGGGGGTTGGCACTGCCTCTCCCCCACCGCCCCCTCCTCCACTTCCCCCACTGCTCATGCTCCCCCTCTCTCTCCTAATCCCCACAAATGCTAAGATATTTAAATGTGGTATTTTCAAATCTAATCAGCGTTCCAAAGCTGTGCTGCCGCCACTCAAATTTAATTTGATCCATTTACCAGCTTTGTGGTGCATCTAATCAAAGAGAGGGAACAATTAGGTTAATGTCAGGGGTCACCTCGCAGACTCCTGCGCCGCTCAGCAACAGGAGGCATCCACGGTGAGGCCAGCCCCAAGGAACAAAAGCAGGAGCCAGGGGTCTCTGGGGCCTGGGCTGGAGATGGCCACAGAGACGGAGGGCATCCTGGGTCATGCACATCACAGGGAGGGAGGCAGCCTGGCCAGGGAGGGTGGGATGATGCATCCTGCTTAGCTTCAGTGTGAGCAGAGATGTGGACAATCCAGGCCAGTCTTGTGTGAGGGTGTCCTGCTCCAACCATCTCTTACCCTATCTGTCCCTAGGAGAGCCTGTCCCGTAGTGTGTTTGACCAAGGACTACCACAGCTTGGTGCACAGTGGTCTGGATAACACCAGCTTTGAGCCTCTCCCATTCACCTCAGGGCTCTGGATAGGGTTGGTAGAGGTTCAGGTAGCAAAACCTCAGCCAAACTATTTTCTGGCTTAACCAAAGCTTTAGAACCCATGTCAAGCACAGGGTTGGATCACTCCAGATCAGACTGGCCATTATTTTTGCCAGCTGGTGTTGGGCAAACTAGATTTAATGAGAAGGAGCAGACAGGGTCTCAGTGCAGACAAACCACACTGCCTGGTGTTCAAGCAGTGCCATGAAGCCAGGGCCCTCAAGGAGCCCCCTGAGGCTGGGTACCTTTCCCCTGCCTTACTGGGGGTCATAGCTCTAAAACTCTCCCCACCATGATGTGGTTTATCTCACAGGCTCTCTGTGCTCTTCACTCTTGCCAGAATAGGGCTCATCCCATGAGGGAGGGGCACTGGAAGGAGCAAGGGATGTGGCATTTGCCCTGCTGGGGTACAGACCCCAGACTGGCGCTGGACAGCTCTGAAGTGCTGCAAGTTTCTCGGTCCAGACAGTCAGGAGGAGATGAAGGTGGAGGATAAGTGTCTCTGGTGCCACATTTTGTAGCCCGAGTAAGGGCAGATCAAGGAATCCCTCCCTCCTCCCCTCCTCCCTGCCACCGAGCAGCACGCTTTGCCTTGCCTTGGTCCTGGAGCCTCAGCCCATCCATCATCCGTGGAGATGTCCTGCTGCATGTGGTTGTTGGGCTTGGCTTCAGGCTCCCCTCAGTCCCCAAACCCTGATCTTGCTTCAGGTTCTCTGCGGTGTGGACATGAGGGGCCAGGCTGGGAAACAAGTCTGCTGGGCTTGGTGAGGGGGACAGAGTCAGGCCAGCAACACCACCAGCTGCAGCACTTGGGGAGAGACAGAAAGAAATGGGGGAAAAAAAAGAATAAAGAAACTTTGGGTCGATTTCTTGTTTCTTAATACATTCTTTGAAAGACTGGAAGAAGGGAAGGCAGGTGGGAGAGAGAGCACACATGATGCCTGCTGTCCCCCCCTCCCTGCCACAAACCTGAGCCCACAGGGACCCTCGCTGGGGTGGAGATGTCAGGTGGGCTTCAGGCACTCTCGGGATGCAGGGGTGCCATCCAACAGGTTTCTGTACCAACAGATCTCACCAACACCAGCACCTCTCAACACCAGTACATGTGCATCACCGTCCTGCTGCAGCATTGGTGAAGTCCCTGGTCTGAGCTGAGGTGGAGGTTTGGGAGCATCAGGTATTTAACTTGAAATGGTTCGAATGGAAAATAAGCCTTTTTCCCACCATCCATGAAATTCCTAACCCAAACTTTAATTGCTGTTGTAGAAAAGCCTCAATCACTCAAAACCACAATAGAAAAAAAAAAAATTACAGGAACAGAGGCTGTGAAAAGCTGGGGCAGCAAACAAAACAAGCCTACAGAAAATGTAAATAAAGCCCACTCAAATTTGACCACACATTATTTTTTCAGGATTTTAATTTTCCCCAGAAGAAATCTTCTGCCACTCCCTGAGAAGACCCAGCACCCTCACGTGTTCCCCATGCCTGGGCTTCCTAGCATCCCCTTCCCCAAGCCACAGCTACAGAATGGCGACTCCAGTGCTCCCTGCCAAAGGGAGCCCTTACGCTGGAGAGGGACTCACACCAGTTGGTTCCATTGCGCTTCGGGCTGGGCACTGGAAGGATGCTGAGAGGGACAGTAAAACTGGGAGCTGGTACTGCAGAGGGGGCTGGACCTGTGATGCCAATCCCGTTCAGATACATCACCCCTGGGGAGGGAAGGCAGCACAGGCCATGTGCTCCCACCGAGCCCCAAGCTGTGGAGAACAGATCCAGCACTGCCTGCGCGGGGTGGGTGTCAGACGGTGAGACTGAGAGCCTGTATGTACACATCTGGCTGCACCCCTGTGCGTGCTTTGTGCACTTCCAGTGCCTGCTGTGGGTGTAACACTCCCATAGGCACCTGTTGCTCCTATGGGACCATGCCCACTGGGATGGAGAGCAGAAGGGGTGTCAGAGTGGAGGCTCAGGGCTTTAGCACCATCCCCTGAGACTTTCCGATCCACTTATGTCCCAAGGACGTGGATACCTACAGGCCTGAAGCATCCTTGTGTGCCATCCCTGCTCCATGCCACATGCCCTCCCTCCCCACTGCCCTAAAACCCCTTTCCCCAAGGTTGTTAGAGCCTTTCCTCCCAATTCCTGTGTACTTCCTGGCAGCAGCAGGACCTCCAGGACTGGGGCACACAAGCCATCAGCCATGGCCCAGGTCCCACATCACTGCTGACTGTTCTGTGCCCATGCTCCCTAGGACAGAAGTGTGGCACCTCACTAAGCCATGTCCCAGCCTGCCGTGGCTTTTCACTCCCCAAACAGGTTGTAAGGATGTTTCTGCACTGTGTGATTTAAATACACATGCTTTGCAATCTGTTGCAGAGTAGGGGTACTTGGCAAGGCTCCCCTGCCCAGACTGTTCAGGGACTCTTGGGCTCAGACACAGCTGGGGTTTCCCAGCATAGACCAGGCTTAACACAAGCGAATAAGTAGAGAAAGAGATGTTTGTCCCATGTCCCCTGCATGCTCAGCACCACCTCCACAAACCTGCTGCCTTTCCCAGGTTGTGGGTGCCCAGCAGCATTTGATGCCTAACCCCACACCAGAGAGTTGTGCCCTGGTGGGGTGTGGAAGGCAAAGGAGACATGCCCTTGGAAAAGGAGGATTAGAGGCAAACCTCGCCCATTTATTCCTCTCAGGGACAGGAGGGTGGGGAACAAACAGTGGCAAACTAGTGCCCAGAGGCTCTGCCAGGACCTCAGTACTCCCCATTCTCATACTGGGGTTGACCAGACCCCGTGATGGGAACAGGGAAATGCTTACTCTGGTCCCTCTCCAAAGCCTTCCTTGGGCTTTGTGCCCAGCAAACTGGCATTTACCAATGCCAGCCCAGGTCACTGGCCCGCCCTGAGGCCTCTCCATCCCCAGTGGGCTGTGAAGGGATTTTGGATGTTGCATTTATCAGCCCACCCTCTCCAGAGAGCCTCTCCCTCCCTGAACAGAGCTGCTCCACAGCAGTGTGGGTCCACACAGCCCCATGCATAGCAGACCCAGGATGATAAGAAGAGCTGGATCTTCAGCCCATCTTCCTGCACTTCAGCATGTGCAGGGCATGGCAGCACTAAGTTTCCCATTTTCTTATGGACCACAGTGGAGCTGGAGTCTCTTCATCACAGGGAATGGGGAAAGATGAAGCTTAAAAGACTGCCGGGGGCACCTGTAATTTAGGGCAGGCATTTTCTCCTTCCTGGCATCCTCCCTTTCATCCCCTCTGCTACCTGATGGTGCTTTCCACCTCCCCTTCACCCATGGTCTGTGCATCTGAGCCAAGACCGCAGTCTCCCTCCTCTTCCCCACAACCCCCTCCCCACCATGGGGGTGCTTCTCCTGCCGCACACATCCCATCCCTGAAGCCAGTGGGTGTTTGTAGATCTGTCCAAGAAGCATTTTCTGGCAGGAGGATGGTAAGGAGAACAACCAAGGGGCTGGAGAGACCAAACTACCTGGGGGTTGGAGAGACCTTCAGTAGTAAGCCACTGGGGTGACTCCCCTGATGGGATTTCTCATGGCTCTGTAGAGCTGGGAGAAGGTAGCATGCACTGGCAGCATGGGGGACTCTCTTCCTCTTCTTTTGTGTCTCAATCCTGTTCTCATCAGCTCCCATACCCTCTCTCTGTTGTTTTTCCCTCATGCATCCCTCTCCATCATCCCCTTCTCTCTCCCACCTCCCTGGCTGCCCCACTCTCCCCTGCCAAGGCGTGCAGCCTGCTCCCACCCCACACTCCTCCTCAGCAGGGAGGAAGGCTGCGGGGGGCCGGGCTGGGCTGCAGCACTGAGGAGCGTGCGCGGGAGTGTGAGTGTGTGCGCTGAGGACATGGGAACAGCATCAGAGAGATGACGCCGGGGAAGCAAGGAACAGAGAAAGAGTTTAAAAAGCCTGCCCCCCTGTTTGGTTGCAAGGAGTTAATACTGTGATCTGTTGCGTGAGTTCTGATGAGAAGCTAGTTGACATGCAGTGCTGGAATAATGAAACGTAATACACATTAATAGGACCTCCCTCTGTGTGATTGCTTCTGCTCCACTAGCCCCATTGAAGATTTCACTTTTCTTTTAACAGTCAGAATAACAGAATGTGACATTAAGTCTTTTACATGCAGCAATTTATTTTAAAATATTGGGGCACTCAAAACAGTATCCAGAATGTTAAATAAGATATGCATGAGATGGAAATCAGAGCAGCACTGCAGTAAGGAGACAGGAGTCAGACAGAGCCTTTCGCAGGCAAAGGCAAGCTCCACTTTTATTCTTAATTGCTGTTTAAGGCACAAAGAAATAGCCAAGTTGGAAAGAGCTTTGAGGTACAGATCATCTGATCCTCTTAGCTCACAGGTCCAGATGGGATATCAGTGGCCAGCGTGGATCCCACCTTCCCACCCATCCCCAAGGGCAGGCAGGTGACACAAGCAGGCGGGTGAGGTGCTCTGCGAGGCTGCAGGTTCAGCAGGCACACGGCCTGGCCCATGCTCAGCCAGGCCATGGAGGGTCCAGCGCTGCTGGCAGCCTGTGTCTCTGTTGTGGCTGCAATGAGAGAGAAGAGATCCTTCCCGCTTTGCAGGGCACACACCTTTAGCTTCATCTTGGCATCGCAGCTGCTGCTGGGGTGGGGCACGTTAAAGCCAACACCACCAGGGAGCATCACAAGGCTGCCCAGGCTGGGGCCGGCCATCAGCGGCGTGCCAGGGCTTTGCTGATGTTGCAGCCACACTGATCTCACCCTCCAAGGATGAAGATGGCTCTGCACGAGTGACGTGCCCGGGAGGCCGGTGCCTACCTTTGAGATCTGCAGGGTTTGTGCAAGACCTCACACGTCAGGTCACACCCTTAGCCCTGGAGCCCCTCTGCCCACACGACTCGGTCCCATGCCGTGAGCACTTGCAGAGCTGTCTCACACCACTGCCTTTACCCTCTCCAAGTAGTTTTCCCTTCTTCGCCATGCAAGCAACTGTGCCCTGTGCCCGTTGCTGAGTCACCACCAGTGGGTGACATCGACCTGACTGGCAGTAGCTGTTCAGGAGGTGACTCATGTCGGTCATGCCCAACCCTCGCTCTCAGCCAGCCCTTTGTGCAGCCCATGCAGGCCCCAGCTGGGCAGGGGCCACGTTGGGCTGAGCCCCTCCTTAAGGACTCAGCCCCTGCCTTGGCCTGGCTGCTCTTGCAGCCCATTTTTTTGCTACACAGCAGCTGTTGGAGCATCTCCAGATCACAGCTGCAGGAGACTGGGGACAGCAGCTACCATCATCTTGTCGAGCATCACTGGTTCCCAGTGCAGGTGCTAAGGCCATGGAAGGCAGAAATCACACAGCCTGGTGCATCCTTTAAAGGACACATCCTTCAAAAACTTTGTTGGCTTCTGACCTTTCTGCCACATTTTCAGGTTTTTCTCTGGGAGTTTTGAGCATCACAAAAAGTATTCATCCATCCCCTGCCTCCAGCAGCTGAGGCCAGGGAGGGCTGGGTCTGAGTGAGGCTGCAGAACCATCTGTCCCCTTCCCCTCCCTCCCAGCAGGACTGTGGTGGTCCTCACTGCACCTGACCTGGCAACACTGACCTGGGGCAGAGAAACCCCTTCCTCTGACACACTGATGTCCATCCCTCACCCTCCCCTGGGCAGGACAGATTCAGCCCAGGCAGCCGAGTGCAGAAACATCAGCCACTGTCCTGTCCATAGATCACTTTACTGAATCAGCTCAGAGCACTCCAACAAGTGGTTCAAAAATCCCAGCGAATGTGATGGGGGCGACCTCATCCATCAATGTGGAGTGGCAGTGCAAGGAAGAGGAGACAGCATGCCCATCAGAGCTTCTGAGAGCCAGGAGTCAATGCTTCTAGCGAGCTGTCCGGGGGATGCTGGCCAAATCTGGGTACTCATCCTCCACTTCATATGCCGGTCCACGCCCACCCTGCACGGTACACACCACGCTGATGGCAGCGCTGGGCTGCGCTGGGCATTGCTGATGCAGTGCGGCTGGGCATGCTGGGACCTGCGGGGACTCCCTCTCACTCCCAGGTGGGATTGGGCCTGTTTCAGGACCCCTGAGGCTGAAGGCAAAGTGGGGCTGCTTCTCCCAGTGGGATGATGGGTGATGGATACACCCGTGGAGGAAGGGATGGGTTCCTGCAGGTCCTGGTGCTGCGGAAAAGGCTCCGGGCAGCTTCTCCGAAGCACAGAGTAGCCCGATGTGACTCCATATGCCATTGGAGGAAGGAAGGGCAGAATCAGGAGATTAGGGCTTTCTCTGCTTTTCTTCAAGCTGCACATACACAATAAAATAATCTTAAAGCCTTGAAGGACCCATGATTTCAACTGCACCCATTCTGCACATCCTATGACTCACCCTATAGGATGTGCACTGATTTCTGCAAGGATTGCAGAGGAAATCTTGTGCCCTGTTACACCAGGCATCCAATTTCCCTAATGTGACTCCAGAAAAACGACTATGTCCCTAAAACAGCCAGCAATTTGCTTGTCATCAGCTGGCACTGCCCTGCTGACAGGGGTTGGTGTTGCTGGTGGCTGAGTGGCAGGTCCCCCCCCGAGCTGCTCCATCTGCCCTGCACACGGCATCCGGGATGGCAGCGCCTGCTGCAGTGGGTGACGATGGCTTGTTGGCTTCTCTTCCAACACTGAAACGTTTCCGTGGGGAAAGCTGCCTGCTGATTTCCTTTTTTTTTTTTTCTCCAGGGGGGGAAGATCACAATGATACTGCCCGGTCCCTGCCTCCAGGGACCCGGCCCCCTTCCTGTGCGTGCCGAGGTCTGCGTTCTGCCAGGCTGGAATTTCCCCAGAAATCTTTTCCTGCCAAAACCCTCATGTTTTGCATTCATCCTCACTTGGACTGAACTGTGCTTCAAAGCCAGGGTATTTTTCCGGGGAGGGAACTGGTGCTCTGCAGCTGGCTCTCGTCACCATGAGACCTGTGGGGTCCCCATGGTGCCACCCCAGGGTGGCAGGACCCCATGGTGAGCCAGCTGTGAACCCTCTGCTGCTTCTGGACCCCAAACCCAGCACTCATTTGCTCCTGACCCTTGTGGTCCCTCAGCCACTGTCCAGATTCAGCCTTTCAAGACATCTTACCTGGCTGTGTGCAGTGGCATCGCCAGCATGACATTCTCTGGGGCAATTATGGGGCTCATGAGGGGAACCATGGGCATGTCCATCCCTGTGTTAGGATCTGTCGCTGCTCTGCTCCCACCCCAGTGCATTGCACTGGCATGACCATGGCAGGGATTTAGCCCTACACACCTCTGCCTGCTCCTGCCTCCACCCACCTCCTGCCTCCTCCCTGCAGGAGCAGCAGAGCAGGCTGCACAGTTCCAGTCATGGCAAAGCCCTTCTAAGCACGTTTGGTTTGTGTTAACATGCATCCCTGCTGCCATGCTGTGCCCATGGCTCTGCTTTGGGGGTGCAGGTCTGATGGACACTGCTCATCCACCTGGTGTGTGTGCAAGGGGCTCAGCAGCATCCAAAGAGCCTTGGGCAATTGAGGAGAGTCAATGACAGAGTGTGACAGCCACCATCCAGACTTTCTCAGGGCCACAGTGCGAACCCCAGCATGTGGAAGGCAAGAGGGAAAATGAGATGTCATTCACCTAGCAACTGGAAACAGAAGGGTCCTGATACACCCGCCCTGGGAGCAGACACGACAGGGACTCTCGGACCTCCTCAAACCACAGGCCAAACTGCTTTTCTCCCAAAACTCATCCATCAAGCCCTGAGGCTGCAGGTCAGAGGTGTGAAGCAAATCTGAGTGGCTGAGGACGGAGTGGGTGCTCCCTGCCCACAGCATCCCCTTCACAGGCTGGGGGTGAGCTTTGCCCATCTGATCTGGGGATACATCCCTGCCTGGCCCCAAATGCCACAGATCTTGATGCCAGGCAGCACCTCCCCACTCCTGCAGATCACATGAAGAGCTGTCCCCAGGTGCCCTGTGCTGGCATAAAGCGCCACTGGAGACATATATTGTCCCCAGGCCAGAACAGCCCCCCTTGGATGTCATGCAGGGCAGTGCTGAGATGGGAGCCTTTGCCTCCTGCTCCAGGCACTCGCCCCAGGCAGCAGGACCACCCCCTCTCTGCAGCACTCCCCCACACATGTGGCAGGGGGTCGGTGGGATGTTCAGAGGAGGATTTCCTCCCCAGTGACACCTGTGGGGCCTGGAGGACTGGTGCAGTTGCAACCCATGCACATCAGCCTTCAGCAAAGTGGGGAAAAAAAGAGCCAGTATCCTGCAGGAGAGCTGCTACAGTGCTCCCGAGTAAGAGCCACCTCTACTGGTGCTCGTGCCCTCTCTGCCTGCAAGCAGGCAGCCCACACTTGGGAGCAGGCAGCTGCCCTTGGGCTGCACACCTGGGTGGGCAGGAGCAGCACACCTGGGAGAGGGGCTGGGGGCTGCTGAGCCAGGCAGCGGGGCCGGCAGCCCTGCCACAGCCCTGACCTCTGCCCCCCTTCTCCAGAGACCTGGAGCCTCTTCACCCCAGAGAAAGTCCAACCCACTGTGGAGAAAGGGGCCTGGGAATTTGTTGGTGTCCTTCCTGCCTCCCTCACTGCGCCAGGCTTGTCCCCATGCCAGCTTCACTTCAGTATTATTCTAATTTAGGGAACTGATGCAAAAGGCTGTCCTGGCAGTCCGACTTGGCTTGGACCGGGGTTATTTTGGTTTAGCTCCAGTCATCTGAGGACAGGTCACGCTCTATCCAAGCCTATCGCCGCATGACAAGGGTTTGCAGGGGTCGCAGCCATCCACAAAGTGGGTTAAAGAAAGCTCACTGCCTGGGCTCAGCAGCTTTGGGGGTGCACGAGGCCCCCGAAGTGCAGCTCAGGAAAATTAAATGGGGCCTCAACTGCGGTTTTGGAATTTCCTCAGCCCTGCACGGACACCCCTGATCCCCTGGGGATGCTCTAAAGCGTGTTCCTGAACTGGGAACAGGCTGACACGAGCCCAGCTGGTGACAGCCCCGTCCTAAGCTGTGGTCACGCTCAGCTGCTCACCCGTAACACTGGGCTATTGCAACCCCTCTGCGAGTGCAGTTTTTATTCCCCTAAGCCTTGGCAGGTCTCTACAGCCTTGCTGGGGGAGGATTGCCTTCCGGATGGGCTGGACAGACCTCACCCTCTCCCATCCCTGCGGCTGGGTGCGGCTGGCACCGGCGTGTCTGCCCTCCTCTGCTGCTGCCACCCACTCATCCCCCGGGACACGCTCGGCCCCGAGTTAAAGGGGGCAGCACGGTGGTGGGATAAGGGCTGCTGCAGCTGTGAGCATCAGCACAGAGGTAGTAACAGTCCTCTCTGGCACTGAGCTGCCCAGAAGTGGGGCTGGGGAGGAGGTGCCGCTGTGGGGCATGTGTGTGGCATGGCATGGGGTGCAGGTAAGCTGTGGGCTCCTGGCACTCACATCTGGCACATCTTGGCATGGCCCCAGTTCGACAAGTCCAGCTTCATTGCTTCGGGATTGGATGCGGGAAACACCCTCTCAGCTGTGTCCACATGGTAAAGTCAATGTGTTCAGGGGTGTTGCTGCAGACTGAGGCCAGGGAAAATACAACACAAGGCCCTGAGATGTCCAGGGAATGCCCTCAGCTTCCAAAGCAGGATGCTGAGTCTAACCTGCCACCTGGGACTTGTCCCCAGTGTGCTGGGTCTCCTCTGTGCCCTAAAACTGGCTGTCTCAGGACAAAGCTGTGCTCTAGCTGTGTCAATGACAGAGTGACTGTGCAGGGGATCACACAACTCTTCCCCAGCACAGTCTCTTCTTCACAGCTGGGACCACAGAACACAGTGGAAATGCCAATCCCATGCTGGGGAAACATCTGAACCAGGCACAGAGTGGGGCTTCCCAAATCCACAGCACAGTGACCAAGGGATCCCAAGCGTCATGTGCTGCTACCAAGAAACTGGCTGGCTGTGAGGGAATCAACGCTCAGCCCCAAGAAACACGCTCTTCCCTTGTATTTGAGCATGAGGGTGCTTTCTTTGCCCACTGTCATGTTGTTGCATTGGAGCAGGCAGCCTTGCTGAGCGCTGGTTTTTATTTAGCTGAAGCCACACTTCCCCTGCCAGTCCTGGGATCTCAGGCACGTGTGCTCTGCAGAAAGGGAAAGGAGCCACCAGGGCCACTATCTGGTTCAGGGAGACCCTTGAAGAGGTGCAATGGCAGGACAAGTCTCATGGCTGAGGGAGGGAGCAAGAGCAATGCTATCACATCTGGAATGAAGCTGCAAAGCATCCGGAGCTGTGAACGCTGCCGTCTCCTGCAAAGTAAAATTGCACCCATGTCTGCAAGCCTCCAGGCAAGAGCTGATGTTGAATGGGGACAGCCCATAGGAAGTAAAGGCTGAAGCTGAGGCCAGAAATGTCCCTTCATAATCCTCCAAGGGCCCAGCACGGGCAACAGAAGATCATAAACAACTGGCTGAGGATGATCTGGTTTAGCCAGGTGATTCCCAGGGCTGTTCAGTTTAATGGCACCACATCCCTCCCACCTTAATGACCACAGAGCCCAGGGTTAACACCGCCAAGTGCATGTAGTGCATTTTACAAAGCTCTTCTCTAAAACCCCAAGAAACCTGGGACCAAAGATAAGCAAATCCCTTAGCACCCCCCTTAGGGGAATAGGGAGCTTGGGAACAACTGGGAGCCAGGGAGGGCACAGCATCCCACGGAGAGCTCGGCAAGTGGTGATCCTGGTGCTCAGGCTGGTGTCAAGCATGTGGCATCCCCCGGCTGCAGGCTGGGCATGCAACCCAGGCCATGGAGCTTGTTGGCACAGCAGTGTCTGTGGTCGTGCTCCACCGCACCCGACCTGAGCCGAAGCCCAGCTTGGCATCCCAGCAGATGGTGATGGTGCACAGGCAGCAGCCTAAAAAGGAGCCTCAGCCTAGTGCATCTTGTTTCTCTGGAGCTGGGCGATGGCAGGGCTCCATCGCTCTATGGCTGTGCAGGGCACACCTGGCCAGTCCTGCTTGGCTGTGCCCCACAAAAGCAATTTTGACCCTGAGCAAGCACTGCAGTCAACACGGCTCTGCAGGGATGGCTGACACCAACGAACAAGAACAAAGGGGTGCTGTGCCCCCTCCACCTGCCCTCCCTGGCACAGGGAGCTGCTAGCCTGGATGTAGTCATTAGCCTGGGCTGGAAGCGCTTTCTCCTGCTCTCTGTGCAGGAACATATTGTCCTGGGACACAGGTGGCTGGTGGGGGCATCGCACTGTGTGAGTGTGTGTGTGCCCTGACTGCTTTAAATGCCTGCTCTATGCAGTCATTAGATGATATTTATGGTCCTTATTAAACAGCAAGGGGAAAAAAAATCTGATATGTGCAGTGAGAACTTGAACTCACTTGGATATGCAGACAGCAGGCGCCATCCGAACACGGATCCTCGACGCCCGCAGCAGCCCCGTGAGGGGCAAGCTCTGTGTCTTTAACGGCCGCGCAGGACGTCGTCGGGAGCAGGCTGGGAATGTTCCTGGCAGGGCTGCACAGCCCAGCAGCGTGCAGCAGAGCAGTGACGGGGATAAAGCACGGGCTTGTTTAGCTGACGGAGAAAATGCCTCTTTCTGTGCTTATTTGCCGCGTCCGGTGTCAGGGTCCACAGCAGGGGAAGAGCACGTGTTCCCAGCTCAAAGGGCTCGCCTTGATTCCGAGCCACACAGCCCCTGAGCTGCTGGAGGGGCTGGTGCGTGCGAGCCCTGCGTGCAACACATCTCGTGTCCAGGCATTGCCTGCTCCAGACCGGCCGAGGGCCAGGACACCGAGTCCCAAAGGTGCTGGGACTCCCCAGGGTCACGGAGAGGACTGGGGAAGAGCCAGCAGCAGTGCTCAGTCCCACGGCTCTTAGAAAAATCCCTCTCTTGTCTCTACAGCCACATGCAATCTAGCAACACGGTCTGCTGTGCCTTGTCTGCTGGCAGCAGCACAAGCGTCGAGGTGGCACGGTCCACCTCCCTCCGGAGCCCTTGAAGTGGAGGGCAGCCGTAGCCTCCCCCCAGTCCTGGTGCCGAGGTCCTCGGAGCTGGATGCACCCCCTCGGCTGTCAGTCCTGCTCTCCCTCAAGTCACGGTGGTGCTGGGAGCAGCGATGCCAGCGTGTGCGGGAGACCTCCCTGTGCGGCTGTGACTTTGTAGCTGTGGATTTGTAGCCTGGCTGCTTCCTAGCTCAGCATGGAAGACACTCTACAATTTTTAATTTGCCAAAAAAGCCCTCTTTTTAGTTTACAGGGACAGAAGGGGGACTTTTATGTGCAATCTGTACAGCTCTCCAGAAAGCACTTACATTTATGATGTTCATGAAATTTATAGCCAGTTGGCAGTGCTGCTCTCTCCTCTTCTCTCCTCTCCACCAGCCACCCTGGCAGGATGGCAGACTATAATAAGCAAGCCACACATTCAAGTGGCATAAAAGGCATTTCTACAAGTTAGCCTCCTGCCCAGTCTTATAAACTCTAACAAGTCTCTAACAAGTAGGCAGGATCTCTTTATACCCAGGGAGAAAAACCCCTTTCAGAAATGGCCTTTTCACAAAGCCCACACCTTTCTTCTAATTAAGGTTAAATAGCTCCATGTTTTCTGGCCAATTTCATTCTTTCCCCTTATTCCCCTCTTAACAAGGCAGCCTTTAAAAAGACATCACTAATTGGTGTCTGCTTCTCACATACCATGCGTGCTTTGATAGTCAGTTAGAAAGCCTTCCCCATCGATCAAACTTCCACTGAAAGGCTGCTAATGTGCTCCATGTGTCTGCCACAGGACAAAGCCAAGTGGCGGGTCCCCAGCTCCCTTCTCCTCCTGTTCCCATACTCCCTCCCGGGACGGGGGTCCACAGCCAGGTCTGCCCTGCGGCACCCCGGCCCCGGCCTCCCTGGGAATAGCCCGGCCCCGGCACTGAGAGTGGTGCGGGGAAGGAATGACTCCGCGATGTGTGTGGCAATTCGGAAATTAATGGGGAGTGGTTAAATGTTAAGGGTAGGATCTAAAACAGAGCAGGCGAGAGAGCAATTGTCATGCTGATGAGGCTGGAGGAAGGCCAGTGAGCTTTCCTGTGAATCCCAGTCTCCCCAGTGCTTTCTGGGCTGTTAAGTGAAATTTTCCATGAGGGAAAGCTGGGGAGGGGGATGCTGCCATGGCAAGGGGCAGTGGTCCCCTTCGGCCCCCCCACCCCTGCCGAAGATGGCTTTGGGAAGGGTGAGCCGGGCTCCTGGGTGTGCTGTTGCCCCTTCCCTGGTCATTCAACAACACAGGCTGCATCTGCTACGGGTGCAATCTGCAGCTCATCAGCCCTTCTCCAGCCAGCAGGTCAGAGCCACCGCTGTGCCCTTGGCAAAAAGCCACAAGAGATGGTTGTTGTTAGGAGAGCGTGGCAAACCAGACCCTCCCCGGGGCCCTGCTCCCTCCAGCCTGGCCTGGCCTCTGCTCTTGCAATCCCGCTCCGCACTACCACCCCGTCCCAAGGCAGATGCTCTGCCATGCCCCCACTCCACCATGGCTGTGCCCACGCCAGCTGCATGCTGGAGTCCCAGCTTTGAGCAGAGCAAAGCTCCCATTCTCTGCTGCTCTGTGGGTTCTCAAAGCACCTATGGCTTAACTATGGGTAGCTGTAAGAGATGCCACCCAGTTGGGGACCTTGAGGACATAACAGTGGGCTCGTGTCTGGAGTGGGAGAGACCCGATGTCTTTTTGGAGGGGATGGCAGCAACATGCGTTGGACAGGAGCCCTTGTCAATGACCCAGGCACCTCTCCCCAGTGAGGGGATCAATGCAACCACCTGAGAGAGGAGAAGGCAGGGGCACACCTCACTGGAGGAGGCTGGACATGCAGGATCACATCAGGGCTTTGCTGTAATATGTTTTGCAAACATCCCTCTGTTCCCCCTGTCTAATAAATGCATTTTTTTAAAGAGAAATTACCTTTCCCAGCTGTAACTCACTGCTGGTTGCCAGACCTTCCCCTAGGGTGAAGTCTTCACACTGCAGGTTTAGGAGCCTCTGGCGGGGCTGTTAAGTCTAGAAGTGTTGTTTTCCAGCATGGTCACAGGGGCTGTTTCCTGGGGTAGAAGCCAAGGATTCCCAGAGGAGGCTTATGAGGGTGACAGCCAAAACCAGGCATCTCTTTGGCATCACTATGTGACAGGCACATGCTTGGCACAAGAAGCTCTACAGAGCAACAACCTATGACCATGCTGCAGTGACGAGGTAACGGGGTGTCCCCAGAGGACACACACGCACGCACCAAGTACTTTTTAGTGGTGATTTGCAGCCCTTTGTGCTGCCAGAGCCAAGGAGGAGAGAGATGGTCGGCAGCCAGACGCTGGCTCCCTCCCAATGCTCAGTGGGGCTTGTCAACACCATAGGTTGTGCAGATGGAGACCTGCCAGGAAACGGCGTCCCCAAACCTCCCAGGCAGGCTGGCAGGTGGCTTCCCAGCTCTGTGGCCAGAGATGTAGCTGGTGAGACATGCGGAGCCCTGACACAGTTTTGGACAGTCTCCTGAAAGCTTGTGGCCCTACTGCTCCTCTCCAGCCCCCTGCAAACTGAGTGATTGATGGATTACCTGGGGTTTTACAGCTTCATCCCCATTTTTCTGCTACACGGCAGAACAGGAGAAGGATCTGCTCTTTTTACTGGGCTTGCCATGGAGCTCAGTCCTTTGACCAGCATGGCCACCCAGCAGCTCCCGTTCCTGGGAATAGCAGCCCCTCCCTGGGCTGCTGAGGGCATCTCCCAGCTCCACTCTGCAGCCAGCTGAGACTTGACGCAGCTGCTTCAGTGGGAAGCCTGCCAGGGCAGAGATGCCGTGTGTGTGTTTCGGTGATTCCAGACAATGGATAAATGGCACACCTGCTTGTGCAAAGTTCATTTAAATGGCACTCCTGGTGCTGCCGGCAGCCTCTCGCAGCGGTTAACAGGTGTGAATTGGTATCTACTAGCACACATTTTCCACTGCACAGCCTTTTGTTCAGCTCCTGCTGCTTCTCTGGCTCCATTCTGGCTGCTAAGGACACAAATCTTCCCTTAGTAGAGAAAGTTAAAACCTTCCTAGGTTGGCTTCTCCAAACAGACAGCAGTGTCCCATGACTCTCATGAGCCCTTCTGTATCAGCTGGGGTCTCTGGTGACATGAAGTGGGAGTGGCACGTTGCCCTGTCCCCTAAAAGTAACAGACCCTTAAAGCACATCCAGCTTGTCTCACCTCCTGCGTGCCCTTGGCGAAAAGCCACAAGAGATGGTTGTCGTTAGGAGAGCGCTGCAAGCCAGACCAGAAGCCAGCACCCTCGTTTGCACCTTTCAGGTGGCAGCATGTTGCCTTCAGAGGAGATGAAGCAGTGGCTGTGTTGCAGGCTGTGTCTAACGGGGGTAGGCAGCACACGTGGCCTCTGCCTTCACCTGCCTGCACTGCTCCATCACTGGAGAGGACAGGAACAGCCAGCTCCCACGGTCCTCGGGGACATGGTGCTTGGATGCGAGGCACAAGGGGCTGTTTTGGGGTGCCTGGTGCCCTCACACAGACCAACAGCTCTGGGCAACCTTCCCAAGCCTGGTCCTGCTAATCAGGAAAGCCAGCCTCCCACTCAGCTGGGATGTTGGCAGGACATCCGACATCAGGGCTGGGGTTGCCTTTTCCCTCTAATCCCCACTGAAGCAAAGGTGCTTCAGGCATTAATGGATCTAGACGTTTGCCTTGCCAACCCCATTTTCACAGCAGTGCCTGACCCACAGGGATCCTGCAGGACTCAGACCCCCGAGTAACTCACGGGGGACAGAACTACCTGAGTACTTAAGCACCTCATTACACAACTGAACTAATCCTTCAGTATCAGATGTACTACCTGAACATCTGTGCTTTAACTCGGGGTGGCCACACTTGTGATACATGCACCGCATCGCACAAGCTCTCCGGAGGCAAGAGGGAGCCTACCAGGGGGCTTTGGATCAGAGCAGTCCTCGTGTTGGGCTGTTATAATGAAGTGCCTGGGGAGAGGTACATGAAACACGGTGTAGCTCATCTGAGCGGTGCTGGGAGTGTCGAGGCAGAGTAATTGCACTGCTGATAGCAAGGTTCTCAAATGAGGGGTGCAACTCAGCCACTCAGCAGAGGTGCCTGGTGCAATTCAAGAAGCTCTGGGGGACCCGAGACATCTCTACAGGGCTGGCAGATGTGACACAGGATATACAGGAAACCTGTGCCCTTCTGGCACGACAGATGGTGGCCAGGTGGGCTACCCCAGGGTGTCTCAGATGGCACTGTGATGCTAAGAGACACACCTAAATACATAGATACCTGATACATATGTGCATATAGCCAGCCCTCCCAGACCCACGTGTGTGTGTTTTAGACATCTGCCCCTCCATGCCTCAGTTTTTCCACCTGTGTTATGGGGCCACACTGCCTTGTCATCATTAGTCTGACTACCCCTATGCAGAGAGCCAGTCCTCGCCCTCCAGCCCCTCTGCACTGCTCTGCCCCATGCCTAGTTAAGCTCCTCTGCTGGGGGGTGTCCAGCCTTGGGCTGAGTCCCCTCTCTCTGCCTCCATTAACAATGTACCTTCTTTCTAAATATAACTCCCGTGGCTTCTGCTTCCAGCTGCTGTTTTTTTTGGTCTGTCTTTCACAGCTAGATTAAAAAGCCCTTTAGTACCTGGGATTTTATCCCCATGAAGGCACTTACACGCTGCAATCAAAACACTTCTTGCTTGCCTCTGATAAGCTGAGCAGACTGGGCACTGTGTGTCCTGCTGCAAGGCTTTCTCCAGCCCTCCGACTGCACATGGGGCGCATCTCGGGGCTTCCTTCAGTCCAGTATGGGTCACTCCCAGTGAGGGGTTTGCCCATGCTCTGGAGTCATGACTCCTCTGCCGGGTGCATTTCTGGGCAGCTAACAGACCTCCCTGTCTCACCACTGCTTCTTCAGCAGTCAGTTCCCTGGTCACATAAAAATGCATATTGCAGCTCTGTCTGATACAAGGACTTTACAGCTAAAGGCACCACCCCCATCCCCATTCCCTCAGGACAGTTTATTGCCCACATCATGCAGATGGGGAAACTGAGGCACAGGGAGATCAATTGCAAAGCTGAGAAAAGCCCCTGGTGCCCCAGCTCCTTTGCACAGTCAGGGCAAACTGCTCCCACTCCATTTTCAGAGTCTGCTGAGGGGGAAGAGGGGGGTCACCCCACCCGAGTCCTGTGTCAAAGACCCAGAACAACCCGACAGGGAGTATCTCCCCAGCTCTGAGCGCAGAGGGACTGCAGTGCTGCTGGGGCCAACTGCCTTCTGGTAATGACCCAGGACTGGGCAAATTGCATGTCCAAATGGCATGGCTGAATGCCCAGGTGAGAAAAAATATCCATCAAGGTCAATGGATGAAGGGGAGAAGGACCTGCCTGAAGTACAGCATTCACACACACACTGGGTTTGCCTTCTGTCCCCACAGCTTCCCTGAGAAGGTGCAGCCCCTCTCTTATGGGGAAGGGACCTCAGATCAGGCTGTAGGAACCCCCCCAGCTCACCCTCTTGTGCTCTGTCTGGTGCAGGACTGACTCCTCTTCCCCTGCCTCCCCCAAGTGCAGGATGCTGAGCCCCAGCCGGGGTCCAGCCTTGCTGCCTCCTCTGCTGAGCCTCCCAAAGCCCTCTCTACCCCTGCTTGGTGCAGCCACCTCACCTACCTCCTCCAGACTTTGCTTCCAGACCCTGAACTCACTGCAAGTCTCCCTGGCCTCTGGTGCTTGCCTGCCTCAGCTGAGGATGACGAGGGCCATGATGCCACCCTGCCAGCTCGTCATCCCGCATGTCATCAGCTTACCTCCTACTGCTCCATTTGCTCTCTGCCCTGCATGGGCTGCATTGTCATCACTGACAAGACACACATTTGCTGGTGGACACAAGGAAGGTCCAGCCTTCTGCTCCCCTTCTCAGGTGTCATGAAGCTCTTTGTGTGTCTGCAGGAGACACCTGCCTTTGCAGAGATGCTCTCTACTGTGTGGTTTCAGTGGTACCACACATTTGACCAAGGGCCTTTGGGCTTTCCAAGGGGAGTATGGGGGCTTGTCTTGATGGTGGCTCAGCAGAAACCTGCTCTTCCCCTTCCCCGAATGTGCCAAGGTCCCAGAAGATGTGAGAAGGCACAGTGGGACAGGAGCCATTCATATCCTCCCACAACATGCTGCAGGTGTTAACAGACGTCTTGGGATGCTCGGGTACATCAGCACCAGAAAGAGTCCCTCTGCAAGACAGGGCAGGGATGGCTGGAGGAAGGTGAAGGTGTTTCTAGCGTCTCCATTGTTCATTGTCCAGACAGGATGGGTGTCCCTGGGGAAAGCTCTCAGCTAACCCAGTGACACCTGGGGGAGCCCAGAGCTGGGACAGGGTCATCCTGGGGTTGCAGCCATCTATGACAAGTAGCTCCTGGGAAAGGGCAGACTCAGGGAAGGAGAGCCAGGACTTCCCTACCAGTCAGCTTAACTCCAATTCCCTGAAAAGCACTGGAACAATTAATCAAACAAGCTATTGCAAGCCTGTAGTAGATAACAAGGAAATGAGTAACAACCAGCCTGGGTTTGTCAGGAGCAAAGTGTGTCACACAATCTAATTTCCTCGTACAGCAGAGCAGCAGGCCTGGTGGAGGGGGAAGCAGGAGGTGTCATGTATCCAGACACACACAAGGCTTTTGACAGGGTTTCTGAAGATATTCTCCCAGGCAAGTTCCGGAAACATGGATGGGAGAGAAGTCAGACACCAGGTGGTACGAGGTGTTTGGGAAGCTCAGCAGGAGATGCATTAGCTCGTTAACCTGGCAGCAGGTCTGGGCTGCCTGGGGACTGAGGGGTCCTCCTGGCTCTGGTAAAATTTTCTCTTCATTAGCAGCTTGGGAATGAGACAGGGAAGGGGCCACATGGAGGCAAACCCAAGTGAGCTGAAGCAATTGTGCAGGACAGCATGGCCTGGGGTGTGCATGCAGGAGCACAGACTGTGATGCACCAGCTCAGGCCCAGGCTCTGCCGCGGAAGCCATCGCTTTTGGGTGCCACATGTCAGGAAAAGAGCGGCCTAAATGGACTGAGCCCAGAGAAGAAGGGGAAGATGATTATGTTGTGGGCAGCGGATGGACCGGGGGAGCTCAGCCCAGCCTTATTGACCCTCCTGAGACAGCACACTTGAGCAGTCCCTTAGGGATCACCTCTGGTCACCCTGCACCCAGGATCACCCACCAGACCTGCCTCCAGGTCTGCTGGACGCCTGAGGCTGGACGCTGGTGGCTATTTCTTCTCCAGCCAGGGAGAGGCCAGATTTACCCCTGCACAATGGAAGGAGAGAAAGCACTTATACGGGTGCTGCTGGGCTAAAGCAGCTCCCATGCAGACTTCCAGACACTCCTAAAACAGCATTTTTCACCACTTAACACCTTCATTTTTTAAGCTGTGGGTGCATGAGGCAGAAAGGAGCATATCCCTACCACACCATAATGTTATGAGCATCAGGCTTCCAGCTCTTCTATAGAGAAAACAAGATGTTTTTAGAGACTCAAATGTATGTTCTTACTTTGTCATTGCACCAATGAGCAAAATGTTTGACTACGGTTTTCTTGGAGGAGGGAGAGACTCACCAGCCAGAAAGCATCTGTCTCTGCCAGCTGCAGCCCAGGAAAAGGGACAGGCAATGACGGAGGTTGTTTGTGGCTGAAGGAGGGGATGCTGGCCAAACCTGGGAAGAGAGCAGCAGATGCTGAACGAGGCTGGGAGGAGGCAGACTCCCTCAGCCCTCCCCACCCAACAGGGCTAAGGGAGCAGACCTCCTCCTCCGAAGCTACTCCGTCCCTCCCCTACCTTGTCCAAGGCTCTGTGGGAGGGCAGCCATCACCCACCCTGTCAGATACATTTCAGTGCCTCTCTTCCTCCCCGTTCCAATGAAGGGTGCATTGCACGCAGCCACATGATTGACTTTAAATATAAGAAAGCAAAACAACTGAAGGCCACCCATGAAAAGCCATGTGCCAGCTCCTGACAGCACACACGTCCTCGTCCCAGCTCATCAACATGGCATGGCTCCCCCTGACATGACACTTCTCTTTCTCTGTCAGCTGGCGGAGGTTGTCTCACCGAGGTCCCCGATGGGGAGGGGGACCAGGATGCAAACGAGTGTGTGCTGCCCCAGGTTGCTGCTTCACAGATGAGCATCTCTCCGGATCAGGCTGGCTGCTTCCAAACCGCAGCGAAGGGGAGGGTGCCCCCGAGGAGGGTGTGCACCGGCATTTCAGGATTTGATGGGTGGCTGGGGATGTGCCACCTCTAATGGAGACATGAGAGTGCGTGCGGCTGTCACACAGGGGAGAGAAGGAAGGATGCAAGATGAGGGAGTGTGGGTATCTCCTGTACGAGCATCCCAGGCACTGCAGACAGCCAGGAAGAAATGCAGTGAGGGAAATGCACTGGGAGGGGATCTTGCAGGGATTTTCAGGTTTGATGATGCTGGAGGTTGAAGCATGGGGCCAGAGGAGCAGTAGGAAGTCAGGATGTTTCAATAGTGAAATCCACTGCTCCTGGAAAGGAAGATCATTTCCTTCAAACCTATGGGGTGACCTTAACTCTGCCTCTGCGCCACAGTGGCACAGCCGTGGTTACGTGGCTGGTTGCCCGTAAGATCAAGGTCACGCTCACAGTGACAGGAGAAACCCACAGGGGAGCCCCAGGACCCAGATAGTCATTACGAGTGTGTGTCTGTGCGGTGGTGTGCTGCCTGCACGCAGGAGTCCCCACAGGGCACGGGTGTGATGGTTTTCACAGAGAACAGAGGAACAGGAGCTGATGGGCATCTCAGAACTTACATCTGCTGATACCAGTGTCCCTTGGACAGCAAAGCACCTCTGCCTGCTGATACCAGTGTCCCTTGGACAGCAAAGCACCTCTGCCTGCCTGGGTGCCTCGCCCAGTGGACCTGGAGGACTCAGGCAGGCATGCTGAACACAGCAGCAGGCTTTTGCCCTGGAGACGTCCCTGGCCTCCCCAAGCAGGCCTTCTCCTTGCAGTATCCCGGAGAAACTGGGGCTTGTGGGGTGGCTTTGGAGCAGCTGAGTTCCTGGTGTCTCACCCAGGCCAGGATGAGCATCCAGTGTTCAGCTAGAGCAGGACATGTGCATTATTGCTGGGTGAGGAGAAGCTTCTGCAGGAACAGGAAGGACCTGTGCCTGCTGTCTGCAGAGAGGAGGTCTTGCTTTGCCTTCAGGTTCTTACAGGTGATCATCCCTGACCACCCCATAGGTCTGGCCAGTATGGAGCTCCATGGGGTCTTCTGTGCCATGGGCAGAGGTTCATTCTAGTATGCAGCGCTTACAGGTTAGACTGTGGAAATAATGGTGGAGCAATTACTGTGAATCGACACCTACAATACACCTGCCTGACAAAGACCTGGGTGCCCTGTTTGCAGCCTCAAGGAAACTGGGGCAAATGAAGGAGCAACTATTCACGTCAGGTTTTGAAGAAGTTTGAATGTGCTGGAGCAGGGACAGCAGCTTCTCCATAAACTGTTCTTTAGTCTGTTCCTACATCAGCCATGGCACGGGGGGGGTGTGGTGTGTGTGTGTGTGTGTGTGTGTGTGTGTGTGTGTGTCAAGCAGGGGGTGACTATCTTGAGGGGGTCTTTTGAAGGCACAGAAAAAACAGCCATCATCTTCAGAGAGCTGCTGAGCAAGGAGCACTCACCTCAAATACCAGTGCTCAGGCCAAGAGCCTTTCACAGCCCTTTGTGCATAGTCAGGGACTGAGAAACATTTGAGACACACCGTTTTCCCTTCATCCTGACAAAATAGCATGAAAAGAACGTGCCCATGGAGAACTAGTACCCACCCAACAGGAGAGGACACACCTTGCTGAGGAAGGTATTCAGCATTCTCTTCCATAAGACTTTTATCTGGGAAACTCTCAGGAGATCCAGTGGAGTCTCCAGAAGGTTGGAGAGGCCACAGGCTTTGATGACAGAGAACTGCAGGAGCACAAACCAGAGCCAGGCACCACTGGACCTCCTCAGGATGGGCTCCCAACCCATGCATGGCCAGTGAACAAGGACCAGGGAGGCAGACCTGGTCTCCTGGATCCCAGCTTGTTGTTCCATACCTGTGTCCTGGGCCAGCTTCTCTTTCTGCTAACATGCAAGCTCAGAGTGAGGGTCAAGACTCAGATGGTCATCTGAAGGAGGGGGAAATGGTCAGGACTCTTGGAGGAGCTATTTCTGAGCTGCTTAAATATGGGTGATTGAGTGAACACCCTGAAAAGGCTCATTGGCTTTGGCTGATAGAAATTTATTACTTCATATGTGTGTGTATAAAGCAAATGTCAATGCAAGCAGGCATTTAAAGATAAAATTGGTGTTAATAATAATGATTATGATAATGCTGCCACCAAGAATAACTATACAAACACTGACAGAGCAAGGGCAGGGAGATCCCAGTTTCTAACAAATGTGTGTACTTGGAGAGCTGCAGCTGGCCAGTGGATTTAGGCTGGGACTATCTGGCTGGATAACTGGGCTGCTGCTGCCCAGTAGCTATAGTCCTGGGGATTTGTGCACACACATCACAGCCACCCAATTTTGACAGCACTTATGCAAGGCTGGAAACAGACAGAAATTGCGTTGGCGTCTCTGGAAACCTCTGGGATTGATTTCAGGGTCTCAGTTCAGGTCCTGAACTGGAGCTCGCCCTGAAGGCAGGAGTTGTGCTTGGTCGCTCCTGGCTGTGAGGGGTTTGTTTTGGGGTCTTTGCTGCAGGGATGGGCAAGTGTGTGCATGCGTGTGTGCACCAATGGGGATAAAGTGGGGTCTCGGTCTGTTTCTTTTTCCTGGAACCACAGCTGCCCTGTTCCTCCCCATCACGGGTGATCGCTCTGCAGTTGTCTCCCTGCTATCTTCATCTTTACTACCAGCCAGCTCAGGAGATGGAGGATTTTTGCCATTGCCTTGGAGCAACTGTGCTCTTAAGTTTCTTCCAAGACTCACACCAGGGCCGCTTCTCTGCATGTGTGGTCTCTTGGACTGCGTAGTGCTCATAAATAAATAAGGGGAAAAGTTCTTAATCTTCATTCGAAAGCTCCTGGTATCACAATGCTGCTGCACAAAAGCCATCTTATTAGCCCCAAGTGCAAAATGCTGCCTTTTCTTGCAGAAGCTCATTAATTGCAGGTCACCATTCAACAAGAAAGATGAGGCACTTGAGTTCTTCAGGCTCTCATTAGCCACAGAGCTGAACAGTATGTGTGAAATTAACAGTCACCTGAGTACCTCTATAATTTCATAATTATTAGGCCTAATGGGTTAGTCTCTGCCAAATGGTTTTAACTCCTTCCTAGCCAAAGCAGGGAATCGCACAAGATGCCAAGGTTGGCGTATTTCACGAGTTTTATAACCATTTAACAGCTTTTTTGTGGAAATAATAATAAGGAGAGGAAGTTTCCAGGATCATGTACTGTTTGCATTTTTTAACATATGTTTAGCTTTTAATTATTCATATACAGCGCGCCAAGGAAGCAGATAGCCTGTATCCCGGAGAGTGGGTGAAAGAGCTTTCTCTGCAAAGGGATTTTAATTGGTTTTAAAATGTGTTCTGCGTGTGTGTTTATATTTGCGTGTGTGTGTGAGAGTTGAGCCTTTGGTTTCTTTTCTCCTTGATGATTACATTACATTATTTCCCGTCTCTTACATTTTTATTTATCTTAGGCTTAAAAAGCAAAATCAGAGCTGAGATTTCTGTCTCTGCTTTTGAACTCAAAGATCTTGGAAATGGCACTGCTTTTTAATGGGGATTTTCTCCTACTTGAAACTAGCTTAGAGGAGAAGCCAGAGGGGAAGGCTGCCTCTCACCTCCAAGTAGCTAATTGTTTTTCTTGCGTTTCGTCTCTCAGTCCAGAGCATGGGCATCTTGTGCCAGGTGGGAACATGCACAGCATACCCCCCCCCTCCCTATTTGGGGTGACCTGGTGGGGCCCTCCATTCCCTTGGCCATCACAATGCACCCACTGGGAACGCACCAGGCAGCCCTCCCTACCTCCACAGCCTGGGGAAGCAGCCCCTTCCCTCCCCGGCACTGCCCACACTGCTGGGACAACCCTCCCTGCTCCTTTTGTCCTTGCAAAGGCTGACTCCAGGCACAGGGCAGCTACTCAGGCTGGTCCCAAACACATGGTAGATGCAGTACCTGTGAATTAAAGCTGTTTCCTAAGACATCTCTGCACCCACACCAGCGTGGGTTATACTGGGAATGCTGTGGTCTCCTCCAAGACCCAGGATATAATCCTTCCCACGGCTTTCAGCCCAGACGAGACCCTTGGCAGTGATGTGGGGACACAGACTACATGAGACCAGCAGACCCAGTAAATATGGGGATGTTTAAAATCCTCCGTAGTTCCATGTTTTGCATGAGGTCTCAGCTCTGGAGACAGAAGGTGGTGCTGGTGCTGCCCAGGACGTCATTTCTCACTGCGTGGCTGGGGCTGATGGAGGAACAGTTCGGCTGGAAGGGACCTGTCCAACCAAGCTCAGGCAACGGGGTCCAACGTGCTCTCAGCTGCAGAGATAAAACCCTGAGAGCTCTTGTTGGTGAGAAATTGTGGCCCTGGCAGCTGCTATAGTGTTAGCAGAAGATGGCCAAGCTCCTGCTGCTGCAACAGCCCTGAGCTCTGCCCAGCCTCAGTCTGCAGCATCCCTGCTCTTTAACTGCATCATATTTTACAGTTTGGGTTTTTTTTTGGCTGACACTGTCCTGACATTTGTTTTCCTTGTGCAAGAGCTAAGGAAGGGCAGCTTGGGGCCTGAAGTCCCCCCGGGACTGCCATGAGGGTGAGCAGTTGACAGGTGCTCACAAATGTCGGTGACACAGCAAGTTCCTGGGGTGTCCCAGGGATGGGCCAACCTCCACAGGAACCCCAGTACCTGGGGTGCTCGTGGCAGCAGCGGGGACCTGGAGCACCTGAAGATGCTGGATCTTGGTGAGAGCAGGGATGAGTTTCTCAGGACCCTTTTCAAGATGGGAACCAGCTGGGATACCTGCAGGCCATCGGAAAAGACAGAGCCTGGGAGCTGGAGGCTTGGATGGATACCAGCATCAGACCCCGTGAGCTAATACCTTCACGGAGGCACTCAATTCCCTGCGCTGCTTGTGCTGGGAGATCAAGGCTGGGAGGAGGGAGGGTCTTTCTTCACTTAGGTACTGGAGAAACGTCTCCTTCGATGATATTTCACCTTACCTCTCCTTGCCACATCTGTCAACTTCTGCTAATTACCGAGTTTGCTATCACCCTCCGCGCTGATGTGAAGGGTAGGAAAAAGAGAAAAAGGAGGTTAAGGGATTCTACAATTATAAATGATGTCTGGCAGGCTAAGGTACCATATAATGCATTATAAGCACTTAAAAAGCTAACCCATTCTGTCTTCTTTCTTTGGCATAAATAATGGCTTTTTTATGAATAAATCATGCAGCCAAGGTCTCTGAAAATAGCAGGAACCTGGAGCAGAATGTCTCCATCCTCATTTTTGCTAGGACAGCAGAGAAGTCAGCAATCCACTCCATCACCGCTGATAAACCGGGGCGAGCGCAACTCCCAGTAATGAAATAGGGAGATAAAGTTTCGGGAGGGTGAACGGGGCAGGGGGATATTTCTGCCAAAGCACCGATTGCACCCGGGCTCCAAATGAAACATAATGGACTCTGAGGAGATAAGCATTTTTTTCTGCCCCATGAATAAAGCAAGACCTCATAACTCATAGACAGGCAAAGCTGCCAGCAACTTAAAAGTGCTTCCTTCTGCTTCTGGTTTGTGTTTCCTTTTAATGAAGCTCCTCCAAAGCCAAGGGGGGGCTTAGAAGTGGGGCTGGAAGCAAGCCCTGCCTTTGCGTGTGTGGAGTCCGACTCGCTGCGGGCGGTGGGGAGGGCTGGCTGGGCGGCGGTAGCCACCCAGACCTCGGCACAAAGGGCTCACAGCTGCGCTGCGTGCCGGGGAGAGGCAGCCCGGCAGAGAGGGAGGTCCTGCTGGCCTTCGAGGCAGGCGTGAAGGCAGGGGGGAGGTCTGCCTGCCCCTGCCTGTGGTCTGAGGGTTCAGTGGGGGCACAGGGCGCCTGTGCTCAGCCCCGTCTACTTCTGCACCCTGCTTTCCCCCCTCCAAAGACTCTCTCTTCTCCGGGGAGGTGGGCACCCAGCTGTCCTTGCAAAGGGCCCTTCCCAGCTCTCTGGTCCAGCTGGAGATGTCCCGCTCTGGCCACCCAGAGGGATCGCATCAAGGCACGGCTGCAGATCCGGAGGCTGCCATGCAGGGCACACATTGTCTGAGCATCACGGGGTCAGAGTGCCCATGCACAGCACCCCATCCCAGCCCCTGCTGCTGCGCTCTGCCAGCCACAGCGCCCCTCCTCCAGGCACAGCCCACCCCCCTGCTTGTGAGGTAAAGCTCATCCACTTAAAAACACTTCCCACGTGGGTGCAGGGCTAGGACCCCCTTCCCCTACTCACCCTGCATCATGCAAGGGGTCGGGATTCACATCCACGCCAGACACCTCGCAGATCTCCTGCAGAACGGGGGTTGCAGCCAAGGTCCAGGGTCTCAGCCCACAATCGGAACGCTCCCCTGCATGAGCCAAGCCTGCCATAACCCATGAAGCACTTCTGGGCTGGGCAGACAGCCTCCAGGCCTCATACACCTCCCAAACATCTCCTGATCTGCAGCACCGGGTGCCAGAGACCATACAGCTTGTGACATGCTCCTGGACAGAGGGACTCTCCAGCACTGGTCCTGCCCCATGGCCAGAGGAAAGCAACCCAGTGGGGAGTGGGTACAGCCCCCAGGATGTTGGATGTGATGGGGACTCCGGGTTTCACCCCCTCAGCTCACACCCAGACAGCAGCAGCTCTTAACCCCTGTTGGGATACACAGTTTCACTGCAGACTTCACTTTCCTGGCACCAAGGGATGTATTTGCAGTCGAATCCTTTCCATGCACAGGGCAGGGCCAAGCAACCTCCAGCAACAAAGGCCACTGCCCAGTGTGGAGAGGGGTTCTGTATATACAGCAAGCGTTTAGCAGCTACCAGATATATTTGTAGCGGAGAGCTGAGCCGTGGGTTGTGCACAAGAGTTGCAAACAGACCTGGGACCAAACATCCAGTGGTGACAGGAGCGAAGGTGCTACTAGCAGAGACCTCTGCCTTGCCCACCTGATTGTGACCCCACAGTTCCCCTCCCAGGCATAATTTTTGAGGGTCCAGCCCAGAGCGCTGATGGGTTTGGGAACAAGGATTCGTTGCCACCTCTCGTAGAGCATCGCCCGCACTGCTCTCCGCAGTCCCAGCCTGGCAGCGCTCTCTGCAGCTCTGCATTAAAACCTCTGCAGCGGTAGCGACGCAGGGCAGTCAGGAAGGCCAGGAGCCCGCAGACTCACTGACTATTAATCAGCCAGCCACAATCCCTGAAACCCTGCTCTCGGGGCTGTGGATTAAATTATGGCTTCGTGAGGGGCTGCAGGGCGCGGGCTCTCCAAAGCCGACCTGGTGCTGCTGGGGCTGGGGTTGTGCTTGGGGCCCAGAGGTCAGCGCTGTGCAACGCTGGCTGCAGCAGCCTGGAAAGGCAAAACTCCAGCCTGTCCTTGAGGAGGATTAAGGGTCGGTAGAGGGGAAAACGGAGCTAAAAAAGAAAAGCAGTTAGAAGATTAGGGCTGTACTGAGAAGGGTCAATTTCTGGGGCACATTTGCACAGCAAACCTCTGTGCCAGCCCTCTGCTGTCAGGGGCACAGCTGGCCTATCCCCTTGGAGGGACACTGGGGAGGCAGCACTGCACCCTCACGCTCCCAGAGGGACACCTGAGCCGCTGGTCTCTGAGGACATTATGGGATGCCATGGGCTGTCTCCCACTGTGACAACCTCCCAGCGGGGTAAATGACAGCTCTCCGTGCACGCACATGCCTGCACACATACAAACACACAGACATGCTGTTCAGAGATCCTCTGTCCAATTATTCTGGGGGACAAGCTCAGTGAGAGCTCAGCACACGTGGCACAGCCCCCAGGGTGCCCCTGCGCACACCACTGTGGCTGTGGCACACAGTCACCAGCACCTGGGTGCCAACAGGCTCCAGCTGGAGCTTGATTCACTCTGAGCTGCCTCCTGGCCTGGCTGCTCAGCAAAACTCCTCGGGGGGGCTGCGAGATGCAACGCAGATGATGTGAAAGCGTCTGGGATGTGTACGTGTAGGTGCACGCTCACCCACACCCCATGCAAAATGTACAGCCCTCCTCCGGCAGCCACCTCCCCGGGGGAGCAGGCGGTTGCAGGCTCTGCTCCTGCGACACGCCTCGCACACCCTGCCAGCACCCCAGCCCCTCACACGCGCACTCGGGGTCCTGCGCTTCACTCACGGGCTGTGGGCAGAGGATTTTTGCATTTTCCCCAGGTCTCCACTGCTTTCCCAGCAGACCCTTCCTCCTTTTTCTTTTGCAGCAGGGAAATTAAGGTTTCTTGGGGACAGCACAAAAGGGAGGCTCTTTGCTCCTCCTCTGGGTCTCCCCAGCCTGCACACGCAGGTTAGGACGCTGTGGCCGTGCCAGGGAGGATGGTGGAGGACATGGAGTGGGGAGGAAGCTCACACTGCCCTCATGCTGTCTTATCTGTCCTGCCTGCGCAGGCAGCCCCCAGGCCAGGTGGTTGGGTTGCTTCCTTGGGCTTAATTCAGCAAAAGCAGCTTGTGATGTTTCTCCTTCTCCCTGGGGTGGGCTGCTCATTTTTGCCCCATAAGACAATGCCCTCTTTCAAAAACAAAGAAATTATAAAGTACATATGAACATATGGTAACATATATTCTAGGCTGCCTATGTGGCCAATTTTCTGTATGTTACCATATGGTGCTGCGTATTTAGCAAAAATATAACTTGACTGTTTCTCTTTCCATATGGGGATTCTTTTGCCTTAATTAATAACATTGAGCAAAAACTCTTTCTAAGGTTTCCAAGATTTCTGCAAGGGAATATCTTATGACAGACACATGCTCCTGAAGGCTTTCCTCCTTATTTGTCTATAGCCTTCTGTCCTCATCCTCTTCCGCATGCTCCAAGGGTGTCTGTGGATACATCTGCCCGTGGGATCACGGGGAGGGGGATGCTGCGCCCAAGCTTGGCTCACATCCCACCGGCACCCACAGGAGCCCCCGTCCCTCCCCAGGACCTGACCTTCAGCTCCAGGGATAAAGTAGCAATGCGCCTGTGAGCTGGATCCCTCCGGCTCATCCAGGAGCTTTGAGGAATGGAGGTAACAAAACACGGGGCAATGGGGAGGCCTCTGGTGCAGCAGAGAGAGCATTCATGGCCACACAGGGACTGCTGGCTTCAAAGCAGTGGAAAGCAGCACACTTTTACAGCTCTCCAATTAAGCCTCACAAGTGCCAGTTATCTCATGTAATAGTAAAATATGTCAAAGTATCCTCTCAGGACAAGCCTGCAGCCAACACCAGCCAGTTGAAACCAACCCCATCTCTGTCAATGAAGGATGGGGTGGGAAGGGTCAGAGAAACAACCTCAGCTGCTGGAGATCCTCCCACTCTCCCCACTAAAACCTGTAAATGAAGACGAATGTTTTTCTTTAAAGAAAAAATGGTGTGTGTATGGCTTTCCCCGCCCTTCACCATGACTACCTACTGCAGCCCCAGTGAAGTCTTTTGTGGGCAGGATCAAGGCTTTAGGGTCAATGGGAACCAGGACCTCCTTGCTTGGGCTGCCCTGGGCCCCCTGCCTCCTCACATCCCAGAGCTCCCCATGTCCGATCATTTATCTCCTGAGGAGGTCACCAGGAACTCTACCAAATCAGACTGCCCCTATTTAGCCCATTCCCTATCCTGCTCCTCCCCAATACTGCCTACCTTCCCACATCCCTCCTCTCAGCTCTCCATGGATGCATGCTCAGGGGGTCTACATGTATCTGATGCTCTTTTGAAAGGTCTCCTTGCTGGGGTGTTTTGGGCATCCTTTGGAGGCCAGGTCTTGGGCAATACTCTCTAAAGAGTGCCCTTCCCAGTGATACTAATGTCTTCCAGACTGCACAGGCATGGGCCAAGCCAGCTGCCTTCCTCAGCCCTGCTGACTTCATCCAGCTCACTTTGACGGGTAGGATGGGAAGGAAAGGCTCTCATGGACCATGAGCCTAGTGCAACTTCTCCAAAGGTTCCTTGGCCGGTCAGGGCAGTCCTGTGTGAACTGGACAAATCAGCTCTTGATCTCTCAGCCTTGTTCCGCATCCCCAGAGCTTTCCTCTTTGAGACCTGAGCTGAGTTTGAGCCTCTGCCCAGCCCACTGCCATCTGGTATCCCCTTTGCCTCCAGGTGATGTCCATCCTAGCTGAGGACCCCTAGATGGATCCTTGAAGACTGGGACACGAGGAGAGCTGACAGAGCCACAGTCACCAGCACTGCAAGTGCAACTTCTCTTGCAATGGCTGTGGGCGCTGCCAGCACTCTGCGTGCAGCTGTTCCTGGCTCAGGATGGTGCAGCCACTGCACGGTCCTGCTCCACCATTTCCTCCCGCTCCCCAGAGCAGGACAGAGGGTGGGACATGTGCAGAGCAGTCTGTCTTTACAGTCAGATGGAAATAATCCATAGCCTGAGAGTCACACAGGTCTGGTCGATGGCTTGTTCATTTGCAGGGTGGCTTTGAGCTCATGCTGGCATCCCACGGACCAGGATGCCAGGGCATCACCAGCACCCTGGATTCCTAAATCTGCATGGGCTGGTTGCATCCAGGGTATCCATGTACCAGGAACAAAGTACTGGTGGGATCCAGTTTTTTACCCTGGTGTTGTGATGCTCATCTTCCCATCTGCTGCAATGAGACCAAGAAAGTAGCACAAGGGAGGATTCTGAGGGGAAGAGCAGAAGGACATGAGAGCTGCCAGGGTGCAGAGAGCTGGACGTGGAGGCCAGCTCTGGGCAGACCTGGGAGACTGAGATCTCAGGGAGCAGATGGAGTCGAGGACAAGAGCAGAGCTGAGCACAGGGTCAAGGGAAACTGAGAGAGGTGAAGTTTGGGCTGAAATGGCTGCAGGAGAGCAGCCCACTCCTTGGGAAGGGTGCTGCTGTGTCACCGGAGCAGGAGCGATGTCTGGTGGGAAGCCAGCCAGGCTGCATTCCCACCGTGTTTCAGACCAGGATGGCCACTGACCCATCCTGTTCGACTTCTTGACGCAACATCAAATCTCACCCTTGCAACAGGCTTCAAGTTGCGCTTGCATAAGTGCTGTCAGTGCACCAAGAGCTGCTTGAAGGCTGCGCCTGCCGGGCTCCTGGTGATGGTGGTGGCATTCGGAGATGGCAGTAGGAGAAGGTCAGTGCGTGCAGATCAGGCAGAAGCTGTCAGCATGCAGCTCTACTGAGCGTCTGGAAGGAGGACAACCATGGGGAGCAAAAAACAGGCTCTGCTCAGGAGCTGACAGGAGATGCCTGGCATTGGGGGTTTGCAGTCTTCCAGGGAGGAAAACCACTGGCCAGCAGACTTGACTGAAGCACATCCTGGACTGCTGCCATTGAGTTTTGGTTTGGTGCAAAGCACAGGGGAATTTCTGGGGGACCTGGGAGAAAAGTGGAGGTTGGCCTAATATTTTAAAAGGGGAAACAGGACGACGTGGGTAATTACAAGTCTGTCAGCCTGACATTGATCCCAGGCAAAATAATGGAACGGCTGATATGGAATGCAATGAATAAAGAATCAGAAAGGGTGATATAATTAATGCCAATCAACAGGGATTTATGGAAAATAGATCCTGTCAAACCAACCTGACGTCTTTCTTCCTGTTGTTTTTTTTTTTTTTTTTCTTTAAAACCAGGATTACAAGTTTCTCTGGCGAGGTATTGGGGTTTGCTGAGGACACAGAGAACAACAACAGATTACCTGGGTGCTGTGTGATGTTTTCTCACAAAAGCAGGAAAACCCAAACTACCATGTGAGGTGGTTTAAGATGACATTTAGGAGGTCATGGGCTTGGCTGGCCAAGCATTGGGCACAAACTGCCATTGCAGGGCTCTGCAGGGGATTCTTCTCCCCAGCCAGTCCCACCACCCATGAGGAGGATACACTGGGCTGTCTGCATCCCAGCAGTGCTCATTGTGAGGAGGGAGGTCCTGCTGGGAAGTCTGTGATGGAGCTGGGAGGGGACATCGGGCATAATTTTCAGAATGGAGAGTGCTGGGCACCAAACTGTCGTGGAGAGGACTAAAACACCAGTGTAAAGGGTTAACACGAACAAGAGTTATGTTTCCTCTTTTGGTGCTCTCTGGAGTTGCTTCTCCAGGGTCCATGTCTTGTGTTGGATGATGTAAAATCTGGGGAGGGACTCTGGAGGACACAGCACAGAGTGAGGGACCTTCTCTTGGTAAAAGCACATCCTGGCTTCATGCCTCTGGTGAGATGGGAGCCTGCACAGCACAGCCAACACGGAGGAGCAAGAGGCTGCAGAGGCTGCATGGCCCTGTTTGCCTCCTGGCCCCTCTATCTGGGAAACCGTATGATCCGTCCACCTCTGTGCTGTGTGCTGGGGGGGGGCCCTGTTTGCAGGCGCTGTCTCACAGTGGTAGCTCATGCAGTAGTATTCAAGCCTCCAAACCCTTCCTGGCATCTCTTTTGATCCAGGTGTAATCGCATCAGACTCGGTTCTGCCCCGTCCTTCTATGAAATGCTGAGTTAAACCCACTCCAGAGATGAGACCCGTCCCCCATGGCTTGCTGTGGCTTTGCCAGCCCTGTAACCTCTGCAGATGCTGCCGGTGGGGATCCTGTGTTACATGGCAGGTTTCCTTATAGAGAGGTGTGACTGGCTTCACGTCAAGTGCAAATCACCGTGGAACCCACAGGAAACACCTGGATTCCAGTGGTTTCCCCCAGATAACACCTTGGTTGTGGCCCTCTGCCCCTGGCCTTTGAGCCCCGTGTGGTGACTGGGGTGACAGCCTGTTGCAGCTCGCCGGTGGCAGGGCACAAAGGCTACACCCCATCCCAGACACCCTCTTGTCCCAGGGAGCTCAGTGACCAAAGAGGGGCCCCTCTGCTTCCCTCTGGCCAGGCAGAGGAGTCCCCTGCAGCACCCCTCCTCCAGCCCCACAGAGACAGACCCCACGCTCCCCACTCCCTGTGAGCTCGTTGGCTCTGAAGTAGCTCCTGACGCACGACACACACCAGAGCAGAGCTGTGCCAGGTCCCCGAGTGCCCCGTGCCAGCACAGGGCAAACAACAGTGACCTCCCACACCCAGGCAGGCTCACTGCTGGGTCAGAGGCTGAAACCCTCCCTTTCTGCTGAGCCACAGCAATTAAATTCTGCATTAATCGAATTCTCTGATAGGAGAGTCTTTAGTAGTTGAAATCCCTTCTCCCCTTCATCGGTTTGTCCAGGACTGACATATAGGGACCAGCTTACAGGGATGTGCCAGGCCTCTGGGAGCACCTCTGAGACATGACCGCCCTGCCTTGGTAATGACTTTTTCTCCACGTTACCACCAGACCATCAGCGGGCAAGAACTGGGTGTCTCATGGGGACAATGTTGGATCCACAAGAGTGGACAGATGCTCCACCTGCAACCCCAGTGAGCAGAGGTGGCTGAACTGGTGACACTGGGGTGCGTGGCCACAGGTGCAGTATGACGGAGGCGTATCGTTCAGGCACTGCATGGTGTGCACAGAGTCCTGCAAACAGCCGCCAGCAGCCCCTTTCCCCAGGCACCATATGGGCACCATGGAGAGATGGGGATATTCTGAAATAGGTTTTGGAGGCTGCCTCAGTTTCCCCACCTCTGTTTTAGCTGTTTATTGGGGAAGAAGTTGAACTCAAGTCCCCTCCAAGTGGCCTGGGACGAGTCCTGCCCTCCCTGCAGAGCCCAAAGAGAAGCCATCCAAAACCCTCCCAGAGGAGAGGCAGGATGAGAAGAGATTGACTGGCTGCATCGCTGGCGTGGGCAAAGGGGTTTCAGAGGGCACCTGTCCCCTCAACCCCTTCGGTCCTTGACAGCAGGGCAATATTCAGCTTTCTGTGCCTGAGAGCCTCTCCGAGAGGTTTCAGCTTCTCCAGCCTGCTCTGATGAATGCTGGGGAGCCCCTTGGGTGGCCAAGTCCACTTTTCAGGGCTGACTGAGGGGTCATAGAGCAGACATGATCCCTGTACCTGAGCTCTGAACCACAGAGGTGTTTTCCCAACCCACTCTGCCCCAAGACCCTAAATCATCACCTAAAATAGGAGCCATGGCCTCCAGTTAGTTCAGAATTTTTCCCAGGGTAGGAAATATATTAACCCACAAGAAGAGGAAGTTTCAGTCCAAACAGCTCCAACACCTGCTGAAAAAGGGGATTTCCAGGCCAGTGGCTGGGGGCTGCAATGAGGGACCCTCACTGGGAGCAAAGGGCAGTGGGTGCAGGGCATGAGCACCTCCATGAGCTGGACAATGTCACCCCCCACTGCACCGGGCAGCAGTGACACTGCGGCAGGCTGTCAGTCTCAGGAAATATTGGTAAAAGTCAGTAAATATATGTATTTATAGACTGCCCAGGATGATGTCCAGATGTCTGTGTCCCAGTGGGATGGCACAGACACCTCCACAGCCCAACCATCCCCATGCTGGGTGCAAGCTCAGTTTCACCAAACATCCAATCGTCTCCTTGGTGGCTCTCCCCAGGTCCCCAGAGCTTCACTGCTCTGGCACTGTCCCTCCTGTCTCTACCGAGACACACATAAGCGGTCCTGCCTTGTAATATTTAAAACAATTTTATTCATGAAAATATGCTGTACAATGCACTATACACAGTTCTTTACATTGCCACATACACAAACTCTAATAGCACGATCAAGAAAGTTACCATTGCCTACAATAGATGCGTGGTGAGAGATGACGCCTGTCAGAGACCCTCCCCCCCAGTCTGTACAGTTATAAGTATGAGGGAAAGGACGGACTGAAAACCGCCGTATGAAGCAAATTGGTGGGGCCCCTTTGGCATCCCCTCGATGCCGCCTCCTCGCTCCGGGCCAGGCTGGGTCTGGGCAGGAGCAGGGCTGGGAGCAGAGGATGCTCCCTGTCCCCAGAGTCTGTCCTGTGGGGCGGGGGGGCCAGGAGGGAGAGGGGGTGATGGAGCAGGGAGACTGAAGCCGAGCTAGGTGGGACATGAGGTGGCCTGTGCTCAGGGAGTTGCTTCCATAGAAGGAACCCAGAGCCTTGGCCACCACCAGACAGTGAGATAAAGCCGTGGTTTCCCCTTCCCTGCGCTCACAGCAGCACCAGCAGTGGGGTGGTGGGAGCCACAGAGGGCACGGCCGCACCGGCGACCCCCAGGACCTGCCTGTGCCACGGGCTCAAAGCACGGCCCCGACACCCCCGTGCCATCACCACCACCCCACCGGGGCACCCCCGGGTCCACGGGCCCTTCTGGAGCAAGCCCAAGGTGAGCAGTAGCACGTGGGGCTCCTCTGTCACACTTTGCCACAGACACGTGGGTCAGGAGAGGAGCAGGGGGTGCCCACCCATGGGTCCCACGCTGCCCCGGCTTTGAGCAGCCACGCTTCCCCGTGGCTCGGGGGACCCCAGCGCCTGCACCATGGTGGAGAAGGTGGTGCTGGAGCGAGAAGGGAAGAGCTGGGCTGGGAAAATGTGCTGGTTCCCTGGACTTGCTGTAACCCAGGAGTAGGGGACTTAGAGAGAGCCTGTGGGGCCCAGGAGGAAGACGGGCTGTGCAGAGACCCCATGGGACAGAGCAGCAGCTCCCAACGCCTCTCCTCCCAGCCCCCCATCTCCTCTGGACCAGCTGCTCCAGCTGCCCACCTGCGTGGCTGCCCCTGCTCAAAAACCCGGCAGCGGGGAGCCCTCATCCCAGCTGTGCAGAATGGAAGTGGGACCCTGGCCCACTCCTGCCCCACAAAGCAGTGGGGCTGGTTTGGGCTCCTGACGCACAGCAGGACCACGTGTGAGTCGTGGTCCCCACCCCCACGGAGCACTGGCCCTCGGTAGATGGGTGCACCAGGGCTGACCCCTCTAGCTGACAGCCCCCCAGACCAGGTCTCCTGGCATCCTGGGGGTGGGGAGTGAGCCCGCTAGGACAGGCATGCTGCTGGCTGCGGTCACTCCTGAAACCAGGAGCAACTCCCCAGGAGCCCCCCAGCCCCGGCTGCGAGCCCTGTGGCACCTCCCTGAGCTCTGCACACAGGGGATGCAGCGAGGGTCCCCCAGACTTGGGGCAGGGTGGGCCCCACGCTGCCTCCAGAGACCTGGCCATGACATCCCTCCCCTCCTCACATGCAGACCCCTCCCTTCTCAAGGATGACCCACATCACAGCCCCCCAGCTTACACCCCATCACCCAACACCCAAAGCCATGGCCAAGCGTTGCCCATGTTCTCTGTCCTCCTCTCCCTAAGCTTAACCCTTTTTTTCCTTCCAATGCAAAAATTCAATGGCAAAAGAGTGCAATGAAATCCCACTCTGTGAGCTCCCTCTGAGCCTCTGGCACGGGGGACCCAGGCCAGCAGCACGTCACTCCCAGCAGGGCCACCCTGTGCAGGGCTGTGCACCACATCCAGGAACGTGCCCACGCCTGCTCCAGGCAGGGTCCCGCAGCTTCCCCACGAGCAGGCATGACCGTGGCACCCCCAGCCACTGGTGGGCGCATGGGCTGCCAAGATGCTGTTCCCAGGGCTGCAGATTGCGCAGCCTTCCCTCCATCACCAAGCCCATAAGAAAGCCTGCCTGGAGCCGAGCAAGGAGACCCGCACTGGAGGTGGCCTGGGTGGGCGGGCTTGGCAGAGCTCACATCTCCACCAGGATTTAGGGTGACGAGGCCCCCCTTGCCCTGGGGCAGGGTCCTCACTCTTGACACTTCTACTCAGAGGACTTGTTTCCTGAGGTGGCTCAGAGAAAAGGGAACCTTTCCAGAGAGGGATGCCCACGCAGGGTGTCCTATGCCACCAGCCATCACTGCTCTGTCACCCAGCCCAAGGACAAATCAAACTGTTACCGTCACAGGGGGGCACTGGGACCATCTGGAAAGGCTTTCCCTTCCTGTTCCCCCCACAACCTGCCTGGCTCCGGTTGCCTCTCCCGCCAGCCTGCCCTGCGTCCTCCGGAGGATGCTCATGGAAGGACCCAGCAGATCGGGCACACATGTGGGCTGGGGGCTGGGGGCCCTACCCCATCTCAATATTTGACCCTATGGTTTGTGTTTTGTGTTCAACCTCAAGCTCAGACCAATGGCTCTAGCCCATCTTAACAAACAAAGGCAGAAGAGAAAGGAAAAAAAAAAGTTAGTCTCAATGTTCCCCTTGTGGCTTCTCGGTGGCAAGCCCCCACCCTTGGACGGGTGTCACCCAGGCACCCAGCTCTGGTTCGTGGGCTGTGGACCCCCGGGCAGCGCGGGCACGTTGAGCCCGTTCTGCGGCGGGAGAGCTGAGTCGAAGTTGAAGTCCATCTCGTCGCTGTCCATAAAGTCATTCAGGATGATCGACTCCACGTCGCACTCCAGGCTCCCGTTGAACATGTCCAGGTCCAGGTCTGCTGGGAACCTGTCTTGGCCCAACACAGGGGGGTGGACAGCCCCCGGGTAGGGGCCCTGCAGCGAATCCAGCAAGCTCATGTGTGCCCCTTGGTTATTAGCGTAGGAATGCAGATGCCCGTGGTGCGGCATGGCTGTCATGCTGCACGTGTCACTGGGCAAGCTCATAAGGCTGACAGGATTAGCTAAGGCACTGGTGTTGACCGCAGGGTGGTGACCGGCTGGTGACGGGTGGTACAAAGCGTTGCTCTTCATGAGAGAGCCCGAGTGGGACGGGTAAGAGGACAAACCCTGCTCCCCGCTCCCGCAGAGCAGCGGGTTGTGTCTGTGGCCACGGGCCGGCACCATGGGGCTGGCCTGCGGCAGGGGCAGGTCCCCTGGGACCATGCTCTCCTTGTGCGCGTAGGAGATGGAGGAGAGCAGGTCCTGCAGCGAGGCGTTCCTGTAGGAGCTGACGGGTGAGAAGGTGGCTTGCTTGTTCTCCTGGATGGTCTGCATGGGCAGGCGGCGCATGAGGCTCATGGCTGGCTGGCTGTAGATAGTCCCGCAGTAGGTGTTGGTGGCAGCCCCCATGGTGGAGCACTTGGAGTTGAAGGTGAAACTGGAGCTCCGCTGCCGCAGGGCGGCCGGGGGGAGCTGCTGCGAAGGGCTCATGGTGTAACCGTCCTGCAGGTCCTCCAGCATGCTCTCCCCGAGGCTCTCGTTCAGGCTGATGGTGCCAGTCAGGTCGGTCAGGCGGGGCAGCTCCACAGAACACCGGGCGTTGAGGGAAGGAGACATGGTGCTGGAGGGGCTGGGGTACATCAGTGGAGAGGAGGGGGTACCGTCATCCTCCTCCAGCTCGTCCGGCTCATGGTTGGACATGATGGGCGAGAGGCGCCCGCTCAAGGTGCTGGCCGTGGAGTTGGCCCGCGTCCTGAAGTCTGCCCAAGCGTCATACTCATCGCTAGCGTGGGACGCGGGGCTCTCCGACCACTTGGCTTGCTGGGAGGAAGGGCTGTCCTCCCCGCGCTCCTGCGTCACCTGCAGCTGCTTCTTCTTGCTGGCCTTCCCCTTGATGCGCAGGAACTTGCTGTTGTTGTCCATCGAGACCGCCCGCCGGCGGGGCGTCTTCCCTGTCTTGCCGCCCTCAGGGTTCAGCATCCACCAGGAGCTCTTGCCGGTGCCCTCGTTCTGCACGCGGATGAAGCGGGTGTGCAGGGAGAGGTTGTGCCGGATGGAGTTCTGTGGAGACAGCAACGACAGAGGGGGTGGTCAGCAGCGGCTCCAGCACCCCAGGTGGGAGGGGGATGCCCGTGGGGCTAGGGGGGTACACGGGGGACCATGGGGGACCTGGGTTCCATCCTCTGGGACACCACGGCTGCCTGAGCCAGAGGAGTGAGGGCTCAGAGCACTCAGCTGGCGGGTCCATCCCACAGCACTGCCGGGCATTTCACCACCAGGAGCCCATGGGTTGTGGCCCTTTGTTGCATCAATCGGGCTGTCTACTATTAGTGCAGTTATTGTCATGACAGGTGTGTGGTGGGGTTGTCCCAGGACCTGCACCAGCCCTGTACCAGGCAGGGCCAGATCTCAAGGGATTCTTCTTCGCTGGCAGGAGCCTGGGGAGGGACAAAGTGAGGAGGCAACAAAAGCAGGGGTAGAGTCAGGCTCTTGACAATGTCCGTGCTGAGGTCCAGGTCTTCTCCACCCCTCCCAACCCTGGCCACCCACACTCCAAGCAGAGCCCACTGGGATGCTCCCAGCACAGCCTTGCCCATGTGCATGCACCTCTGCAGAGGTCCCAGCCCACTCTCCCCACTGCCAGGCACCCAACCAGCTCCAAGGGCAGAGGGACCCCCATTGTCCACACACTGCGGGGCTTCAACCCCCTGGAGCTGGCTCCAAACCACCCTCCCTGCCCGGCATCCCTTTGCAATGCGCTCCTCTCCTCCCTCATCACCGGGAAGGGAGAAGCAGGCGTTGCGCAGAGTGAATCGGCCCCACCGCAGCCCAAAGCAATGTGTCAGCAACAGGTAAGCAAGATCTTGTCCCCAAAATGCCTGTCAGCCCCTGTGAGCAGGGGCGGGGGCCACAGGCAGAGAGGGGTTCTCTGCCTGTCTGCAGGCTGGGTCCCATGGCAGGGACAGGAGGCACCAAGAGGCTCGGGCACCACAGCACAGTGGGGGTTTGCAAACCCAGCTACAATCCCCACTGCCCAGACAAGGGCTGCTTGGGGACTGCTTTCTCCCCAGACACTTCTGGCTCCCTGCATCCCCATGCAGCATCTCGAGGGGATTTCCTAGTGAGAGCAATGCTCCAGCCCTCTTGGCCTTCTCCTGCCACTGGCTGGAGCTGGGATGCCCTTGAAGAAGGCTGGAGGAAGGGAGCCTGCACCAGGGACCATATCCCACCACCAGCATCCCCTGCTGCCACTGCCCCACGGGGTGACAGGCTGGGATGACCCTGGGGAGAGGTTTTCAAAGCTCCAGCCTGGGGAAGAGGGGGTGAGAACATCTGCTCTTGCTGCTGATCTTCTGCAGCTCATGGGGTGCTACTCCAGCTCCCTGCATTCTGGTTTCCCCAGGGTCCAGAGGGGAAAGAAAAAGACTCAGAGCCCAGGGAAGAGCACCAGTCCATGGTGTCGACACCCTTGCTCCAGAAGGGCCCGTGGACCCGGGGCCCAGCAGGCAGCTTCTCCTGCCCCTGCCAAGCTGCAGGAGGGGCAGCGGGATGAGAGGGGGGAGAAACCAAGGTGCTGGGGAGAAAGTTTGGTGCTGATGCCGGTGTACAGTGGAATACTAATGAAGAGGCGAGTGAGCTCCAGCCTCATCCATCATATTATGTAATGGCTTACTTCTCTGCACTTCATTTATTTGGAGATTGCTCCCAGGCTGGCTCCTCGCCAGCAGCCACCAAATCCAAGTCTACAGAAATCAATCTCGCACTGACTGATTAAGCCGTGTTTAGAACTAATTGCTCCTTCGTGTGTGGGGAGAATAAATTACGGGCTTTAATTTCACATCTTTAAAATGCAACTGCAGGTATGGGCTAGCCGTTAACCCCTTCCTGCACGGCCCCATGCACAGCTGGGGAGGGGGCAGGCCGTGGCTGGCACGGATCAGGGAACAGGCTGGGACATGCGCTGCCCTCCATGGTGGTGGCTGCCCATCACCTTCAGCTGGAGCAAGCCCAAGCCCTGGGACATCCTGCCTGACAGGGAGAGCTCTCCCTGACCCCCCAAACACCTCTCCCCTGAGCCACAGGATGACCCAAGCTCCCCTCTGTGTGACTTGAGCCACAGTGCAAGAGGCAGGGGACAGAGCACGTGGCCATCATGTTTGCAAGAGCCAGAGCCACCAGCCAGCTCAGCCCCGTGGTGCCACCTTGCACCCACACATCAGCCGGGGACACCCGAACAGGTCTTGCTGGGGTGATGCCCAGCTGCTGCTGAGCCCCCTCATAGGACTGGGACCCCTTATATATAGCTCTTCTCCCTTGCTGCCAGCGCTGCCCGGGTCTGCTCAGCCCAGGAGGCAGAAGATGCTGCAGCCCTCTGCAGCTGGGACCGAGCTGTCATGCAGAGCACAGAGAGAGAAGCCAGTGTTTGGGGGGGTTTGGGAAAGCCACAGCTGGACGGGGGTGACATTCAGCACAGTACTAGCCTCCTCCTCTTCTACTGCCTCCCTCCCACTTTGCAGCTCCAGCGCAGGGCACCCTGGCACCCAGCATCCCCCAGGGACCCAGGGCCAGGCTGGTGTCGGGCAGGGGACAGGGCTGGTGGGGGGAGGCTGGCCGGGGTCAGGCTGCACGAGGGAGAAGAGGGGAGGGGAGGGGAGGAGAGGCTGCTGCCTCTTCTGTAGTGGAGCTTCATTAAGAGCCAAAAGACAGCGGCAATTAAGTGCAAGGCGCCTCGAGCCCAGCTCTCTCCTCATTAGCACCCCGACGTGCTCGGCTGGCCGTGGCTCGGGGTGCACGGCGCAGGGCAAGTGGGCTGAACGGGGGTGGGCCAGGAGCTTATTAACACCACGCAGGCAGGGACCTGCTTCACCCACCACCACGACCCCCGGCAGCTCCCAAGCAGCCCCCCAGCACCTGGCATCCCCCAGCACCCAGCCCCGGGCTGGCAGGGACCACCGCGTGATCACATGGCCCGAAATGTGGGGCTCAGCTCCTCGCCAGCCCCTGGCAGCACGGTGATGTGCTGGGGACATCAGGGCTGGCAAAACCTCCCCGACAGCAGCTGCTTTGGCAGGGGTGTGCACCAGGGTCCGGCAGATTTTGGCAGGGTGTAGGGAAGCAGGCAAAGGCTGGTGCCAGCCCCAGGGTCCCCACAATGCCTCCGAAACTGCTCTGCCCTGCAACCCGAAGCCCTGCACCACTTCTCGCACCTGAAGCTGGCCATGCCCTGCACCCTTGCTGTGTCTCCCTCCTCATCCCTGTCTGGCTCCATGGCACCTGCTCCTTGCCCACCCCACTCCAATAGCTCAGGCCCCTCCTCAAAGCAGAGAAACCCTCGCAGCATCCTGGCCCCACACGTCACCGCAGCCCTGCGGTACCCAAACGGCACAGAGCAAGGAGCATCAGTCCGCAGCACACATCCAGACCGTGCCAGGGGATGACATCCACCATTTCAGGCACCAGCCCTCACCTCTGTAGCTCTGCAAAGGGGATGCTCTGGGTAGTGGAGGTGAGGGCTGGAGGTGGCACCAGGGTTGCCAGATGTTGCAGGTGGACCCAAGCCCTGCTTAGCGCTGGTTTACGCCAAGGGAGGATGAGGCTGGAGCCCGTGCCAGCCCCTGGCCACCAGCTGCTGGAGGCTTTGCCAACCTGGAAGACCCCAGTGCCATCCCGGTGCCCATCTGCCGGGGCCTGGCCCAGACAGTCCCTGCTGCAGAGCCTGGCACAGGCATGGGGGGCTGGTGGGAGCTGTGGGCAACCGTGGAGCCTTCTCACCCCCCACAAGAGCCCTTCTCCACGGAGCCTCATTGTCAGGGGAACAGCCAGTGTGAAATCGGTCTGATTAGCAATTAGTCCCATTGTAAAAGGATTAGCCGGACCCTATTGTTTGGATGAGTGACTTGACTATCAATTTGCATCTGGCAGCGATGCTGCTGCTGCTGCTGCTATAGGAGTTTCGCCCCACCATCCCCACCACCCCCTACCATCCCCCGTGTCCTTTTGACCAGCCAAACACTGCCTGGCCAGGCTGTGCCCAGCGCTGCTGGACCCCTAAGACAGGCCTTGATGCTGGGCACAAAAGTGCCCTTTGCAGGATACCCATCCCGGTGCTGATTCTTGCTGCCAGCAGCACATCCCAGGGGTCACTCCTCCAGCCTTGGGGTGCCCATGGGTCTCGGGGTGCTGGACATCCCCCTGCGTGCCCCAGGGAGAGTGCAGGGTGGGGAAACAAATGCAATTCAAGTGAGAGCCAGATTGCACAAGCCCTGGTCCTGGCCAGAGCTGGGGAGAGTAACTGAGGGAGCCCCCGTGACCTGCCCCTGTCCCTGCCACATCCCCTGCACTCCTCTGCTGTCCCCATCACTGTCCCTGGGCTGTCACCCCTCCCTGCTGTCCCCATGTCACCTGCTTTTTTTCTGAGCAAAACCAAACCCCAGCCTCCTCCCCACACATCCTACCCCTCCCAACAGCAGCCCAGCCCAGCCGTGCCCGCAGAGACCCCGTGTGCTCCCAGCGAGCCCCAGCCCCACAGCCAGGCTCTGTCGGGGTCTGTCTGTCTGTCCGGGCTGCTGTGGTTCATCCAGCTAATGAGCCCGTTACCTGGCAGAGATTCACACACTGGTTAACAGGAGGAAACAGCGACAGGGCCACTAACGAGTGCTCTGCCAGCTGCTCTCCAGCAGCACGAGAATGGCTCCGGGGGTTAATTGATGCTTATTTACTTCTCAAACATAAAAACTGCCAGTGTTGGAGGAAATATTGGAGGGGGCAGAGGCTGCTGACAGCCCTGAAGGTGCCTTATCCCAGGGGATGTCATGCAGGGGTGGCAGTGGCATGGGACAGTCACCGATGACACGCCCGAAGATGTATTAACCCAAGAAACAGCACCACTGCCCACGAGCACCAGCAGCTAAGTGCACGATGGCCATTGCTGTGGCCCCCTGGCACCATCCCCTGGGGCTGGGCAGCCCTACCCCCTGCCTCTGGTCCAGCCCACCAGCCCTGGCACCGATGAGCCGCATCCTGAACAGGGCCCGGCCCTGCCCGGTGAGCAGATGGCAGCTGGCATGCCGCGGCAGCGTGCCAGAGAGATGCCAAGCACCCCAGATGCTTGCGACTGGGATGGACACCCCACGCTGACAGCAGCCAGATCCCTGCACCTGACAAGACCCCCATCACCTCCTGTGGGTGCAGGCACATCAGCAGCCCCCTGGTGAACCCAGCACAGGCTCCAGGCAGGGGAAAGCAGCACAGAGGAGAAAGCCACGGCGAGGGCAGCCGGGGGGCTGTAAATGCAGCCTAACGTGTGACAGGGTTCCTCCGGCTTTGCACTGGGCTCCCCAAGCACGTCAGGCTCAGGAGAGCTGTGAATCCCCATCGGCTTCTCCGCTGTGAGCAGCCCCAGTGCTCTCCCCACCTCCTCGCTGCGCCCGGGGCTGAGGCAGCATGCACCCACTTGCCAGGAAGGAGCAGCCCCTGGCGCAGGGCTCGGCGAGGCAGTTTTGTGCCGCTGCCACGTGCAGGGGATCTCCTCTGCTCCAAAACCACAGCCTGTGCTCTGCACTGCCCCACAGCACCTCCCGCCACCCCCCTGCACTGCCTGCTCCTACCCCAGGCAGCCCTCTGCAGTGCCCTGCAGCCACGCAGCTGCCCCACAGCCAGCCCTCTGCACCGCCCCATGCAGGGCCCCAAAACCAGCTCTCTGCAGTGCCCCACATCACCCCATGCTGCGCCCCACAACATCCCACAGATGTATCGCTGCAGCATCTTACAGCAGACCTGCTCCATCAGCTCTCTGCAGTGCCCTATAGCATCCTACAACCAGCCCCCCTGCTATGCCCATTAAACACCCCCCGCCCCCCCACAGCCCCTCACACTGTCTCAAGCACCTGCAGCCAGCTCGCTGCCCCCCAGCTGGTGCCTTGCCCTTGGGGAGCCGGGGTGGTGTCGTGTCCCCCCCAGCACATCCTTCCCTGGGGTATCGCTGCTGGAGCTGGGCAGGGGGGATGGCCCAGGCTGCCCGAAAGGGCACAGAGTGGGCAGGGGGAGGGCACCCGCCTCCCGCCGCGGGGGTCTCGCTGGCGGCTGCCGAGCGGAGGCGAGTGTATTCGGGTCAGTGCATCGCCTGAGCAGAGCCGGGCTGACGTGCTGCTAATTGAACCAAATGCCCATTAGAGGCGTGACAGGCCGTGTCCATCCCGGCCCGCCGTCGCAGGTGGCTGACATGCAAGGAGCCTGAAGGCTGTTCAGCACGGCCGGGCCAGAGCATCTCCCGCCTCCTCACGCATCATGGCCAGCTAGAGGCCCAGACGGCATCTCATTAGGAGCTGCTAATCACCCCCTGGGTGTGCGTTAGGGTGGGGGGAGAGGGGCAGCTGGGGCTTACTGGGCCCCCTGCTGCAGCCCCCCTCCCTGCAGAGCCCCCCCCGAGCCTGGCAGGGATTGGGCAGGGTGGTCCAGCCTTGCCCTGCCCCACAGACCTGTGGTGCCGTGGGGCAAAGGATGGCTCCAGGCAAGCCCCACGCTATGGGGTGCAGGAATGGAGCTGGGAACTTGTGCCATGGGGCCAGGCTGTGTCAGATACTTGCCCAGACCCCTGCCCATGTCCCCCTGCCGTTCCCCGAGGCTGGGTGATGGCATGTCCCAGACCAGCCTCTCCTGAAGGAGAAGGTCTGGGTGGAAACCACCACCATGACCCCAAGCTACTGCTAGGACACGCCAGCCCCATCCCAAGCCTGGCTGTGGCTGCCTGGGCTCCAGGCCAGGTTTCAGGACAGAGACGGGTGCTGTGGCAGCTGGACGGGTCCCCATGTCAAAGCCCATCCCCTGCCTGGCTCCATGCCAGTCCTGGCCCCCCTCTGCCATACACCCCCTGGCCTGCAGTGGCTGTGACCCCCGGCGCAGCCCCCCCATGAGCAGCCTGGGCTGCACGCCCTGGCACAGCGCTTCCCCTCACTGCCCCTGAGGACTTGGCAGCTGAGTTTGTGTTTCGCAGTCGGCTCGGTGCCTCCCTTCCCCTCCTGACCACGAGCTCTGCAAGTGATTCCCAAACCCACCAAGAAGTGACTGACACAGATCAAACCACACACCACTCCCCATGCCCCCTGTGCAGCCCCCCCTGCCCAGCACTTGCTCCACAGCCCTTGGGCATCCCTGGCACGGGGTGGCATCCCCACTCTGCAGCCCCCACGCACCCTGGCTCAGCACGGAGAGCCCCAGGTGGGTGCCAAGCCATGGGTGGATGCTTGGCTTGGCCCCTTCCGCATGCTGGGGCTGCGCAGAGAGGGGGAACCCCTGCACACCTCCCAGCCAGGATGGAGCTGGCAAAGGGCAGATCAGCCACATCAGGAGACTCCTATGCCCAGGCTGAAACCGTCCCAGTGGTGGTGGGGGTGCCACCAAAGCAGACATGGCAGGCACGGAGCATCCTCTCCCGGCCCTGGTTACCACTGCTGCCAAACAGCTGGTTGCTACCAAGTTCTGCAATGGGAGTGTTATCGTTGCCATGGCAGCCGGTTTATTTTAGCCAGCTGCCATCACTCCAAGTCCCGTTCAAAAGCAGGAGCATCCTCCCTGCCCCAGTGGGTCCTGCCTTGTCCCCATCCCCGGACACCTCACTGAGAGCCCGGGGAGCACCCAGAGAGCCCACGCCCTGTGGGACAGCCTCTCCCCACTGTCCAGAGGGGACAAACACAGCACCAGCATCTTCTCCACAGCCCACTCTGGCCAGTGGGGCTCACACCAGCCTGGCCGCTGGGTCCCAGTGCAGTGGCTAAGAGGGCAGGTCCCCCCAGCCCAGGGGGAAGGGGATGGATGTATGGGGACAGCATCAGGACTGGGCTCGGTGATTTCAGTGCTGGAGGGACGTCTGGATGGTAAATACAGCTCCCACAGCCTGCTCAAAGACATTCCCCTCTCTGATTTTCTCCTGCCTTGGCCAAAGCCTTGGGCTTCTCCTGATGGGGCCAGCACAGCCCCCAAACCTGCCGTGACTTTGCTGGAGTTCTGCATGACACCTCCTCCTCCAGCCATGGAGCTGCTTCAGGACAGGAGGGTCCAGAAGAGCCAGTCTCCAGTGTGGCTGGAGGGGGAGAGCTCCCTTCACCCCACGATGTCTGTCCCAAGTCCTGTCCTGCCAGGCAGCTCCAACTGTCACCCCGAAGGGACCATGCTACCTTCCCAGCAGGGATCATCCATCCTCGGTGCTACTGGGCTTTGCCAGGGGGACCAGTGGGGCCGCAGGGGCAGAGGAGGAGTTCTGGGGATGATGTGTAACGCCGTAATCCCTCTGCATCCCCCGCAGAACCGTCATCTCTGTGAATCCCCTCAGCACCGCCCGTCCCGCCCTACGTGCTCCCCGAAGGGCTCATTAGATCACAGCAGGGCAGCTGCAGATAACGAGCAGGCATGCTCACCTCCCAGGGAAGTAGGCAGAGAGCAGGCAGAGGACAGGCAGGGCTGGGGAGCTCAGGGACCCGCCTATGGGAGCCTGGACCTGATGTGGTGTCATTGGCCCCACAGTCTCCCTTGCTAAAGGCACGCGCTACGCTTTTGGGGACACAGAGCTCAGGGCTGAGCCCAGCAAGGAATGTTTTGGGGGAGCCCAGCCTTTCCCAGCACCCTGCAAGCAGGCAGGGGTTGCACGGGTGCAGTCCCAGCGCAGTGGGTGCACGCAGCCCAGCTGCAGGCTCACCTCGGCACTGGGTGCCACGCAGAAACGTGGCCCAGGCAGAGCTGGGCTGGGGCTGCAGCATGCCCCAATGCCAAGGCGATGGGCTGGCTCCACACACACCCTGGCCATGTGGCCCCTGCCTGCAGGCTGCACAGCGGTGCCGGGGCAGGGCTGGCGGGAGGTAGGGGACAGCCGGGAGCCTCTGCCCACCTCCTGCCTGCCCTGCCTGCCTCCAGCCCCACACATGTCCCGTATCCCTGCCCTATAACGCGATGCCAAAAGAGGGAAGGGGGGTTATGGACCAGACAAGCTGTGCCTGTGTGTCATACATCTCTGAGCTGACTGGCCCTGGCACGGCCACCCAATCGCCCTCGGGATGTGGCAGAGCCAGAGGCTGTGGGGCCACCTGCCCGGGCCAGATGGCAAGGGGACCTCACGGTGCTGCTGGGCACGGCACTGCCTGAGGGACTTGTGCCAGACCCTGCTGCTCGCCCTGCTCATCCCGAGCCCCGCAGTGATGCTGAGGGGGGGCTGGGGGGCTGGCAGCAGCAGAGGATTGCTGCGCAGAGGGCGAGCATGTGGCCAGACTCTGTTCCCTTTGCAGCACCTTACAAGGGCCCCAGGCAGCACCTGCCCTCCCAGTCCAGCACAGCGCCCAGCCTCCCAGTTCACAGCACCCCGACACTCACAGCTGGTAAACCAGCTTCTCAGAAAAGGCTGTGGCACCAAATCACGGTTATGAGAAATCCCCCCCGCACAGCTCCTTTGGGGGGGGGCTGAGCCCACTTAGCCCCTTCCCTGAGAGACTCACACAGCGTGGCCATGCCATCCACCCTGCAAAGCCACCCCCGAGCTGGGTAAGACCCACAGCCTCCCTCGAGGCTCCCAAGTGCGCTGGCAAACCACAGGGTGACAGCACAGCTGGGGATGCTCTGCAAGGTGCCTACATCCAGCTGAGAGACATCAAGCTCCTTGGCCTTTGGGGACAAAACACTCCCCCCCCCAGCATCCCAGTCCCAGCCTGCCTGGACTCCTCTCCAGGTGAGATGCCTTGGAAAGACCCTCTCCACCATCAGCCACTTATCCAGTAATACTCTAATTACACCCCAGAGTTGGCCACCAAAATAGCTGCAGTAAATCACTCAGACCTGCCATGTAATTTTTGCATGAAATTACAGTATTTTTTCCCCTGGGTTCAATTTCCTCCACACCAAGTTCTCACCGCAGCCAAATAATTAAAGCAGCTGCACTCCCTTTTCCTTGTGTACTGTTTTAACTCCCTGCTGGCTGCCCCGCCGCTGCCCGGTGCTGGGGCTGTGGCTGGCTGGGGACGACGTGTGCCCCAGCACCCATAGGCAGCCCTGCCTGTACCCACGCTGAGCACAGCCAGAGCAAACAAGAACTGCTCCAGCTCCGAAGGCGAGGCAGATCAAACCACACTGAGAGACCCTGGGGAGACCCAGCACCCATGAGGGATGTACAAGGCACCTCAAGAAGGATGCTGAGCCCTCGTGGGGGGTCAAAACCCCACCGGGCAGAGGAGCTGGCAGCTCCCAGGAGAGAAGCCACCCGCCTCCTCTTCATTGCCTGCAGCCCGCAGGGGGAAGACGAGGGAAGCAGCGGGGCTCAGCCTGCACCATCCTGCTTTACACGGTGATGCTCGGAGAGCTGTATGAGACAACTGCTCTGTGGGCTGCCGTGGAACCCCACCTCTGGGTCATTTGGCCACCTGGGAGAGACGCAAGTCCCGGTTACTTGTACCACTGACCTGCCCAAATGCCCTGACTGTATGCAGCACCGCGCTGATCTGAGCAGCAGCAACCCCAAACCCTGGAGGGTTCTGCATCCAGACCCATCCTCCTCACGTCTGTTTGGTCAAGGCTGCCCTGCTTTTCACCCTGAGAGCTGGACTGTACCCAAAGAAGCACAGAAAGCTCGGCACGGAGCCATGCACTGGGGCTCACTCTGCTCCAAGTATTCCCCCACCCCCTGTGGCCCCACGGCACCATTGGGGACCAGCCCCATAGGGATGCTCAGAGCAGCAGTGAGTTCCTCTGTGCTGTGTCCAACAGCTCCAGCCATGGGTGTTTCAAGGGCCCACGGAGCAAAGTCAAACTCTTTCCAATATTCTGTGTCCCACTCAGGACCCCAGCAGGTTTGTGCTGGCTGCCAGAGCAGGGACAGGCTCCCTAAACTCCCTGGCAAAGGCAGCAGACCCTGGGCAGATGCACGGAGATGCATCTCAGGGCAGCCCTTGGAGACGAGGTGCTGGTTTGGCCACACACAGAAAGGAACCTTTTGCTTCTGAAATACCTGCAAGAGACTTCATCCTGCCACCAGCGAACACAGAAGGCAAAGGTGTGGGAGCACTGGGGCTCTCAGCCCCGAGGGGGATGTGGACCAGATGGGTTGACAGGACTCTGGGGGCATCCCTGACATCAAATGATCTTGGCTGAACGATGTTTCATGGAACAGTTTTATTTCAATAAAAAAATCTTAGTTGTTCAAGAAAACAAATATTTGTACTAGTTTGCAGGTTTTAGACCACAAAGGTGGGGCAGATCAGAGTTTAGTGACAGAAGAATATTTGTCATGGGGACTTGCTATACAGCACAGAAATGTTGCAAGAAGCACTATTTAAAAAACATCTGTGAAAATAAAGAGCAGTTTCCAGCCAACAGCAGTGTTGGGTCCACCTGCTCTGCTCAAGTCCATGGCACCCCTGCCCGTCCTGGCAGGCTCCCATGCTCTCTGCTGTCCCCACACTGCTGTCCCTCTTGCACATTGCTCTACACCCCAGACCACAGCAATGCCCGCTGTGGGCCACATCCAGCCACCCCTCCTCGATCAGCCTTGTGAGATGGTGCATCCCCCAGCACCATCCAGGCTGGCTGGGCGCTGGGTCCAGCCCTGTCCCCTCCACCAGTGCCAGCTGGCCCCACACCAGCCCTTCCAGGCAGAGCACCCCATGCCAGCACATGCTGCGACACAGAAAGCCCACACAACATCCTTTTTTCCACTTCCAACTTCCATTTTATCGTGTGTGCATGGGAGATGGAGGTCTCAAAGCCCCGTGTCACTGGTGCAGCCCACCTGGGACAGGCAGGAACTGGCTGCTGCAGGAAGAGGAGACCCCCATGCTTGTCCACCTGCCAGGGGCAAAGGCACCACGCCTGGAGCTGGCATCCTGCAAGGATGAGGACAGGGAGGCAGTGGCATGAGCTGTTGTCACGGCTGTCACCATGTCCCCACACGGCCAGAAACACAGAGGGAAGTGGCCTCACACTGATGTTTCTCCTGGCCCAGGCAGCCCAAAGGCACCAGGTCCTGATCCATGTACCATGTCCCTGCCCAAGGGAAAGACAACCCGGAGATGCCAGCACAGCTGAGACGCCACCGAGGGCAGTATCCTCTGCTGCAGGGACCTGAGGGACATCAAGCACCTCTGAAACAGCCCCTGGAAAGCAGCCCTGTCCCCCAGGTCACACAGAGCAGGCAGGCGCTGGTGACAACAGCAGGCGAATTGCTGCCTGCTCGTCCCACGCTGGCAGGGCGGCTCAGCTGCCTGCCCGTGCTGCGTGCTCACACTCACGCACGTACACGTGGACCCCGGGGCGAGACGCGTCGGGACGGGAGCTCCCAGCGGGCCGAGCCCGCCGTGCCTTTCATGTTGCTCAGGCAGCTGAAAAGTCTCAGCCTGTGCCCAGGGCTGCACCGCGTGGTCCCCAGCCATACGCAGACCCTCTTGGGAGAGACGGAGAGACACTGGGGGGGCCAGCTGGAGCCCCACTGCCCCGAGCATCCCGCTTGACATGCTCATCGTATCTTGAAGCCCCCCCCAGCACATGCTCGGCGAGCCGCAGTCACGCAAGCAGAGCAAGGTCACCGCAGGGCCCTGGGGATTTTCTGCAGCTTCAGCCCTGGCAGCTGCGGGAAGGAGGGATGCTGCCCCCCCACTTCCCCCCCCCCCCCCAAGCCTGGGGGTCTCTGCCGTCAAGGGAAACTGAGGCACGGAGAGGGCTGTGGCAGAGGGAGGCGCTGGCAGAGCTGCTCCGCAGTCACTGCTCCAGGAGTCAGCTCTGCCTGACCCTCTAACGGGTCCTGGAGCCCCAGGCTGTGCCCCAGGGCCAGCCCAGCCCTCCCCAGACACCCCATCCTGAGCCCACTCACAGCTTGCAGGACCCATGGAGATAGCAAGGGGGGTGACAGCAGCCCGGGGTGTCCTGTGGATCTCCCCAAAGGGGGTGCTTTCAGGGGTCACTGGCATGGGGGTAGGTTGTGAGCAGGAGAGGGTCCTGGAGAAGGGGGATGCAGGGTCCATCCTTGCTCCGCCTCACTTAGCCCTGAGGAGCACCCATAGCAGTTCCCCATGGGGGCAGCCAGCGAGCTCCCCCGAGGCTCACAGCCCCCACTTCATGCTGGACAGGAGCCAAAAGCAAATGCAGTCTTGAGGGGAGATGGAAAAAACTCTTTTTTCCCAGTGGGGTTGAAATAGCAGCCACTGGCGCAGGGCTGGAAGAGTAACAGAGCCCTGCGCCAGGATGTCACCAGCCTGCAGCGGGGTGTCACACACCTCCGCTGGTCACACACACAGGGGCACAGCATGCCCCCACCCCACACATGTGCACCCCCAGCTAAAGCCCACACACACCCACTCCACACCCCACCCTGCAGCGCCCTGTCCCAGCACCCACCCCCTGTGCCCCAGCACCCACCCGCTGTGCCCCAGCACCCATCCCCTTGCCCCAGCACCCACCCCCTGTGCCCCAGCACCCACAGCAGCGTGCACAGACGTGTGTCACAGCACACACGCCGCCTGCGCGGTGACGCGGCTGACCTGACCTGCAGCAGTTTGCTCTCCTCCTGCTAATTACGGGCCCCCCCCGCCTCTGCCACCCCCCAGCGCCTCACGCCGGGGTCTCGCCAGCCTGGGCTTACTCACAGCGCAGGGAGCCGGGAGGAGGGGAGGGCTCCCCCACACCCTCCAGCCACCCAGCCGGTGGGGCTTGCAAGGCCCCCCCTCCCCATGCCCCGGCAAGCATGGGGGCTTGTGACATTCACTGCAGGGCAGGGTAACACCCTCCGGGGCAGGAGGCTCCCGCACCCCAGCGCTCCCCACCTATGGCACCTCCAGCACCCTGCAGCCTCCAGGCACCCGCCGAGCCCTTTCTGGGTCACTGGGTTCCTGCACAGCCCTGCCCGCGACTGCTGCCACCGCGGCCGAGCGAGGCACGGGGCTGCCCACAGACTCCTGGTGTCACCCCACGGCAACACGCTGGATCGCGCCTATGTGTTTGCACCCTGCGAAGCCGGGGGTGTGAGTACAGCCCCACTGGTGGGCTCAGAAATGGGGGGGGGGCTCCCTGGGGCAGCCCCCTGCCTTGGGGGCTCGGCAGGATAGGGCTGGCAGACCCCCTTGGTGCAGGCAGTACAGGCAAGGGCACAGCGAGCCAGCCCCTGCCCAAAGTGATGCACCCAAGCAGGGGCCATGCTGGCTGCCATCAGAGCCGTGGCTCCCCCCCAAAAAAACCCCAGCTGACAGCCCCTGCATGCGCTCACCTCCCTGGCCCCAGCACATGCAGCAGAGCTCAGGATCCACGGGGAAATCCTGGCGACTGTCAGGCCACAGGCTCCAATTTCATCCGAATACAACCCCCCCAGCCCCCTTGGCGCCTGGGCTGTGGCCCCTGCAGCTGCCCCCACTGCATCAAGGGACCTCCCAGGCTCCCGATCCGCGGGTGGAGAAAGTACCTGGGGCTGACACTGTCCTGTCCCTGTCCCAGCACTAAACTTGGCTGCAGTGGGATTTAGTGGGATTTCTGGTCTCTTTGCAGACAGGAGGACTTGACACTTGGGCTTAGGATGGAGCAAAGCTGTTTATAGAGCAAGAGGGGCAATGCCAGCTGCCAGGACACTTTCTGCTCAGTGCATTCATCCCAGGACAGGCTCAGGGCATTAAGGGAATCACCTGAAGGAAAACAGCCCCAGGACCAGCACAGAGTGGGATTCTCAGCATGGCTCACCAGTGCCCTCCTGGAGGTCAACACCTCCTGCCAAGATCAGTTGCTCAAAGGTGACCAGGAAAGGGCATTACCAGTTGTCCTGGACACTTTCCAACCTCCCTTGGCCGTTTTCCCCTTAGGAACACCGGCTCCCCACAAGTCCAGCCACAGTCCCCAACCCTTTGTGCAGGGATGGGGTGGGACACAGGGTGGGTGTCGTGTCCCCAAGCCGTGCCTCTCCTTCTACTCCACAAGCTGCCCATTCACTGGGGTCCCCAGTGCCAGGCAGACCCACAAGGTACCCTCAGGGAGCAGAGCATGAACCAGGCTCTGTGTGTGACAGGCAGGGCTGCCTGCTCCCCCGAGGCTGCCAGGCCATTTGCCTTATCATCTGCCCATCCCTGGGTCTAGAAAGAGCAGCCCTGGGCCTGCCCCACAGCTTGGCTACCGCCACCCAAGGCCAGCACGGGCCACTGCACAGGCACGGCCCTTCCACCGGTGCTCTGCTTTCAGGTGGTGAACGGCTGGGCACAGCAGAAGGCGGTGGGTGGGGTGAGGTCCTCCTCTACCTGCCTGCCAGAGACGGCTCCGGATGCTGGGTTACCCGGGAAACGGCGGATGACATTGCAAGGGAGGCAGGGAAACTCTGCCCGAGGTGTTCGGGATGCCATCGCCGTTGCCAGGGAAACGGCAGGAGACATCCCGAAGGTAAGGGAGGGTGGCAAAGAAGGGGGGGGGCAGCGATGCACCCCGGCTTCATCTGCCTTCTCCTGCAAGGGGGTCCGTGCCCTGCGCCAGACAGGCACATGCCCTGGGGGTCCTGGTAGGGTCAGTTCCCACCTTGCCACCCTTCTGGGGCACTGGTGGGGGCTATCCCCTTGGGGACATTGCCACCCCACCTGGGGCTACTCTGCTGGGATGGTGGCAGCAGGGAGAGAGGAGCCACTGCACCCCTGCCCTGGACAAGTGCTCTGCTGCCTGCTACCCGCCGCCGCTGCCTGCTCGCTTTGTCTCCCCACAGCGATGCCCAGGGACACGCTCCCCTGCCTGCAGCTCCCCAGCATCCGCCCATCCTTCAGTGCTCTGCCGGGGGGCTGGCAGCGATCCCACCCCAGGGCACTCCCAGGTTGCCTCTGGATTAATCACAGCCTCTGCTCTTCCCTCCAAGGGCTCACAAACACTGGGGACGCCCCAAGATTTCTTGCGCTGCCCCAAACTGTCCCAGCTGTAAATTTCAGCTGTTTGCCCCCACCAGGGATGAACCATTACATGGTGTCCCCCCTCTCCAAGCCCTATTTGATCACACAAGGTGGCAGGAGTCACAGCCGTAGCCCACCATGGTGGTCTCTGGGCTGTGCTTCCACACACAGAGAGGCTGCAGGGATCCTTCCAGACCAGGTATAAAACCAGCAGGACCAGGGGTAACAAGTAACCAGAGCTACAGCGGGGGCTGCCAGGGGAGGGAAATGCAGCCTCTGGCCCCCAGCACATCTCTGAAAATGAATCAGCAACCACCCGCAGCCCGAGCAGGAGGCAGCACACCTGGGGAGGCAGCAGTTCCCTGTAGGATGCTGCAAGGCAACGGGATCACAACAATCCTCTTCTGCCTGTCTCAGAGGAGTTCACCACCCGAGGCAGAGCAGTTTTACCTATAATGGCAAAAATTACATCAGCCGGAGCTGACAGTCCCAGTGCTGCTCAAGGGAGGAGCTGGATCCACCCCAGCACTGCCACAGCCCCACGAGGCCGCTCTGACCCTGAGCAATGGGTGCTGCAAGGGGGCCAACTCCCCTCCTGCCAGAGGGACCGGGAGGCAGGTGGAGATGTTCCAGGTCAGGCCATGAAGCATCTTCGGGGCTGTTTTTAGTGCTGATGAGTCCCGCTGGAGCCAGAGACCCTGAAAACCTGCCCTGCCTGCGAGCTGCCAGCGATGCCACGGGCTGCCAGGCTCAGCCGCTCGCTGCTGCAGGACCTTCCTTGGGCTCACGCTGCCAGCGGGGTCTTGTCCTTCAGTTGGAGGAATCAGACACTTGGAAACAAAGGCACCAGAAAAAGGTGTCTGTGGGGGATGTGGGCATCACAAAATATCCCAAAAGGGGCAGGAGGAACTGGTGCCCAGACCACCAGGAATAAATCAGCTCTGGACTGCAGGGAGACGATGCCCTGAGCCCAAACCGCAGGGGTTTGAACCCCATCCACAGCCCCCCTGGTCATTAATTTTGGGATTTTCCTGGGGAGGTGAGGGGATGGGGACCACAGCAGGGCTGGGGAGGAGTGCCATGGTGGGTGACAGACAGAAGATGCTGGGGGCAGAGGGAGGAGGTGTGGAAGCAATGGGAAGCCATGTGACACTGCACAAGGCAGCTGCTCCTGAGTCCTGTCACCTGGAAGCTCATCCCAAGGGGTCTGAGCACCCGGGTCACTTCAATACCTCCGAACTGGGGGGGTGACACCTCCAGCAGCTCCATGGGGTCCCCGGGCTGTGGGCATCTGGGTACATCCCCATGCCTGGTGTGCCAGCTCTCCCAGCAGAGGTTGGGGGGTCGGGACACCCCCAGCTCGCTGCCGCCGGGGCTGTTTCCCAGGGGACCTGGCAGCCCTTCAGACGGCTGCCTTCCCCGCGGGGGCCCCCACCCGGCTCCCACGCGCTGCCGGCCTCCCGGCTTCGTGACACTGAGCTTTAATTGAATTAGACGCTGCTGCCTGGGCAGCGCAGCCTGCAAACCATCCTCGAATTCCTGGGC
>NW_020799130.1:5434568-5437360 GCF_003259725.1 Athene cunicularia
GCAAGTAGCCCTGGTGAGCCATGCGGTCAGAGGGTGCAGCAGCCCGGGGGGAGCCCCCCGCACCTCTCCGCGCCGGGGTCAGCTGCGCTGCAGCAGCCGGTGAGCCAGCCCGTCCCCGCGCCAGCTTCCTCCGCTACAGAATGTACCGAGGGCCCCGGCGGCCCCAGCCAGGGACACGATGTGCTCCCCGCTCCAGGCCCTGTTTTTCCTGGCCAGGCTCCTGCTCCGCTGGCGGCGGGGCGGCCGGGCGCTGTCACTCAATGCAGCTTTTGTTCGCTCCCCACTCGCCTCCCTTCACACCTCCATCCCACCCCTTCAGCCCCTCCGTGAGCCCTCCAGACCCAGCCGTGACTGTCCCTGCCCGTGACCGTCCCCTGGCCTCTCCCGCGGCTCCGCCACCACCTCGATGGCTTTTTTCTTCTCCACAAGTGTGGCCAGGGCTGCTGGCAGCGGCGGAGCCAACACTGTCCTGCTAGCAGGGCAGCCCAGCATCTCCAAAACCACAGACAGCATCGGGTACCTGCCAGAGCACCAGCTCCCAAACACCATCCGCCAGGAGGGAGAAGGACATTGTGTCCCTTCTCCTACCCACGGCCTCATCCTGCTCTGTGCACAGCCTGCGGTTAATGGGTCCATCCATAACTCACCCGTGTGTATTATGTGGGGCGCAGGACACAGCCCACGCGAAAGTCTCCCCTTGCAGGGCTCAGCACCATGCCGGCCCCATCCCTCTCCGTGCTGTACAGCACTGCTCCCCTCTGGGAGCCCCCGAGATGAAGGGGTGAAACCCGTCTGCCACGGGGATGTGGGGAGGACAAGGGCACAGACCAGAGCATCCTTCAAGTCCTGACACCCACTGGAAAATGTGTATTTGAGATCAGCACAGCTGCTTATTTCAGCTTCCCCATCTTTAAACATTTCCTATAGTAAAAGCAAAGTAATCGCTACAAACCAAAACTGTTGATATGTCATTTAACCCCGCGGGAGCTGGCTGCTGGCTGTCCAGCACTGCTGGTTTTCCTGCCTTCCCCTTTCAGCCACTCTGCTATCATCTGGGCCAGTTGACCCAAATTTGCTTTTTATTTGTGGAAAAAACCTCTGCATCAGCAAATGTTACCCAACTGTCTCGAAACCCAGCTCCCCACACCCCAAACCTTCCCTGATCCCAGGAGCCATCCCCATGCCCCATGGCTCAGCACAGCACGGCTGGCATGGGGATCCCAGTGCCATGCACACTGGGAACCAGTACAGAGATTCATCAGGGTAAATGCCAAAGGCTTAGGCACAGCTGAGCACGAGGCCAGACCTCCTGCCCCACAGACCCAGGCTGTGGGGCTGTACAGGGTGAGGATGAATAGGAACCGCATCCCCAAGAGCACTCCTACAGCCACGCGTGCCACCGCTGCCTTCCCAGCCCCGGGAGGGTGAGTCCTGCTCCCAGGGCTTGGCAGGGGGCAGAAGGGACGTGGTCGCCCAAGCAGGGCTGCTCCAGACCCTCATCACCCCCAACATCACCGGCAGCTCTGGCTGAGCCGTGCACGTGGCCCTACACAAGGGCAGTTGGTCGCAGGGCTGGGACCCCCCAGCTCTGCAGTCCTGGGGAGCCATCAGCGACACAAATCCCCCCCGTCCCCTGACAGCACCACCATCCCCCTCACGCCCTGGCACCACGGCAATCACCCAAGGACGCTCCCTCCATCCCTCACATCCCTGCCCATTGCCTAGAAACAGCCAAACCTGCTCCCACCCCCAGGCACCCCCAGTACACCACAGATTGAGCCTGGTGGCATCGCTCCCGTGTCCCAAAGCCCCTCTTTTTTTTGCCCCCCTGTCATTTTGCGGCTGCTTTCCTCCCTAGCAGCGGGAGGGGGGGGATCTTTCCTGCATCCGTCTGGCAGCTAAGCCCCTGTCGCCACGGGGGCATTAGCACCAGAGCTGCAGGGAGCTCCCCGGGGAGAAGTAAGTGGATCAAAGGGTTTTAGCAGCAGACGGCTCCCAGACAGATCTGGATCGTCTTCAAGGCGGCCACTTGCGGCTACAAATGCACTTTCTGCCTGCAGCTCCCCAGCCAAAAGTTTCACACCGGCTTTACTGCGTTTAACCCCTCGCTGCTCCCGGCCTTGCAGGCACGTGGGGCTAGGAGCTCCCGGCCCCACAGCTGGATCCTGGATGGATGGAGTCTCGACCCCGCCCCGGGTCACCCAGCCCTGCAGGAATGGCTGGAGGGATCGGGGTGCCATGTGCTTGAAAAGACAGGGTGTCCTGAGCCAGGCAGCGAAACGACCCCCCTGCTGGTCCTGCTCACGCCAGCATCCCTGGAGGACGGCGAGGAGGAAGCTGAGGCACGTGGGGGGGGCAGCAACACTCCCAGGGGCACACACACCAACCCACTCCTCCATCCCCTGTCCGTGCCGCCCCCCAAACCCCTGGAGCAGGTGGCAGGTGACAGACACCCATCTGTCCCACCCCGCCACCCCAGTCAGCCTGCCCCCCCCTTTATGGCACCCCCAAAGCCAGCCGGTGCTTGCCAGGCAGCGTGGCAGGGAGACGGGGCAGGGAGAGGCTTTGTTGGAGTAATGCTGCTATGAATTATTCAGAGAGTGAGGATAATTATAGGAGCCCCCTGGTTCTGCTCGATTTCTGCAGTCAGGAGCAGGATTTGTGCCATGGAGCGGGCTGGGGACAGGGAGGGGGAACCTGGGGACCAAGGCCATCACCAGCCCCATCTCCATGGGGCTGTGCCCCCAGTGAGGCAGGAGGGGACCCTGAGCAGCCTCCCTCCTGCCTGTCTC
>NW_020799130.1:5437410-5441237 GCF_003259725.1 Athene cunicularia
GTGCAGGGTGGAGGGTGCAGGTTCTGGGGTGCAGAGTGTGGGGTGCAGGGTACAGGCTTTGGGGAGCAGAGTGGGGGGTGGCAGGTGCAGGTTTTGGGGTGCGGAGCACAGGGTGGTGGCCTGGCACGGTGCAGCACTTCAGGGAGGTTCATGCCGACGCGGGACCCTGCGTGCCTCGGGCTGACATTCCTGCCGCTCCCACCTACGCCCAGCAGCCACCCCACACCCCGGCCTCCCCGCTCCGCCTCGGCGCTCCTCGGGGCCGCGGCTGACCAGGCCTGCCCCAGCCGTGCCCGGGCAAGCTGCGCTCCCCCTGCCAACGCTGCCGGCTGTGGGCCAAGCCTGGCACAGCTCCCCATCCATGCTGCACCCGTCCCAGCACCCTGCGCGGAGCCCAGGCACGTCTCCAGCTGCCTGGCATCGTGCCCTCACCCCAGCCCCTGCCCCATTCCCACCTGCCTGCCTGCCTCTGCCCTCCAGGGCTGCCCGTGGGGCGTGTGCCCAGCCCTGTTGCCTGTTGGAGCCCTGTGGGCTGCAGGCAGCTGCCTGGAAACGAGGCATGCCGGGCACAACTGCAAGGATGTGGTGGGTCCCAGGGCTGGCATGGTGCAGGGTGGGCAATGGCTGGTCCCCACGCGCGGGCAGAACCACCGCTCAGCCTCTGCACCGGGGCCAAGGGCATCACAGGGAGGAAATCCAGCATCCTGCATCCCGCCACTTGGTACCCACAGCCCTGGGGACACGCTGCAGAAGGCATCAGCCAGGGGCTGCTGTCATGCTTCTCATATTTGCCTTAAAAATATGAAATCCAGCAGGAAGCGGAGCAGCCCCCCAGACCCCATTGCCCCCCATCGCGGGCAGCCAAGCCCCTGCCTTTCGCCCAGGTGTAGGTGAGCACAGATGAGTCGCACTCCGCTGCCACACACACACATTCACCACCCGGTGTCCCGCAAGAAATCAAACCAACGGGACCTGCAATTAATACCTGTGATAGAATAGAGCTGATTATAATTGGCACGATAATTGCGTTACACCTAGGGAAGGGTATAAGCAGAAAGCCCTGCAAAAGAGACTCTTTGTCTTTGCTTTTTTGTTTTCTCTCCAGCTCACAGGTAATAGCCAGGAACGGGCAAACCCTCTTTTAATGGACTCTTAACAATGCCGTAATTTCCCTTTGCAGGGAAAGTTTTCCAAACAGTCAAAGATTCAAAACAAAGCAATGATTGTTCCTATTAGCATTAAATTCTACTCTGGGAGAGAGAATAAATCAAGCAAGGGGATTCAATTCAAAACAGAACTATAAAAAATCCAATAATGATTTTTTAATATTAATAAGAAAAATATATTGTTATGCACCCTTAGCATTTAAACTTCTAATCCAATCAGCGCAAAGTGCAGAGATAAATCACAGCCGCAGAGGAGAAGGGAACAACCATCAAGCAGGCAGCAATAAAATGCTGTCTTACATCCCTGGGACAGGCATAGGTTTGACAGACTCAAAAAAAAAAAGCCGAAATTTATGAGCCTGTCGCTCCACAAGCTTGTTAATTCCTTCCCTGCATCCTCGCACGCGCCCTCCACCTGGGGCAGGGAGAGCGCGAGGGCCCGTGCTGGCCAGGCAAGTTGCAGGCAGGAGGTGACAGCAGGCATCCTGCCTGCCTGAACCCACCGGCGTTGCGGAGCTGGGGACTTGCCCTTCTTCATCCCGCTTAAACCTGCTTCCGGCAGCCGTCGGCTCCCAGCAGCTCCGGCTGGCTCTGCAGAAGGACAGGCTGGTCGCCAGGATGGAGCCAGCAGACCCGCTGCTAAAGGAGGTCACAAGTGTGGTCCCAAGCACCGTCCCAATCGTGGTCTCCCCACCTCCTCCATCCTTAGAGGTTGTGTGTTTCTGATCCCACACTACCGAACACATCCGAGAGCCTGGGCAGGCTCTAGGGACGCTCGAAACCTCAGCACACGCTGATGTGCTCCCCGCTCCCACCAGCAGCACAGACGCCAGCCAGTGGTACCCACATGGCCCCCCGGCCCCCCTCTGCTCCCCATCCCACGGGTCTGCACAGGCAGAGCAGCAAAGCATGAGACCCTGTAAGCCCCCTGTGGAGCCGGCTGCCCCACTGGGCGAGGAGATATCCCCCCCCTTTGCCAGGGTCACAGTCCAGGAATAATGTCAGTAAGGCTCCCCCCACGGCTCATGCCGCCCCATCCCTGTTGAACTCATTACAGGTAACGACCCTGCAATTCACCCCCCTGATTTATCCACTCCAGCAGACGATGCGCTGCCACAGGGGCCAGTGACGAGCCCAGATGAGCAGCAAAATGCCACAAAATGCAGCCAGAGCATCTCAGCTCTCTCCAGATTCCCCCAAACCCCAAATCTTCGCAATCCTGCAGAAAGCAGCTACATCCAAGGGCAGGGAAATGACAAACCATGGCAGGAGGAAGGAGGAGCAGCAAAGCACCTGCAGCTGGTGGTCCCGGCCATGCGACGGCTGAGGACAAAAGACATCTCAGCCATGCGGGGAGTTCCCAGCCGTCTGGCAAATTGCTGACGCCACGAACCAGGGCGAGAGGGCATTTGGGGACAGGGGGACGGACACGCTGATCCTACTTGGGAGCGCCCCGAGGTTTCATTCCCGCTGGCTCCCAGTGGCACTGATCCTGGAGGAAGCTCATGAGGGGGCAAAGGATTAATTACAGCTATTACAGGTTCAAACCTGTGGAGCATTTCTGCTTCACTTTCGCTTCGGATGGTTTGGGCAGAGGGTTGGGGAGCCGCTGCCAGGCTCGTCCCCATGCTCCCCACCTTGGCACCACTTGGGTCTCACACAGCCGGTGACATCCTGTCTCAGGGTAGCAAATCTGCTCCCCGAGGAGTAGAAAGCACCCCAGCCCTCCTGGCAATTTGCAACATGTTTTAAGGAAAAAAAAAAAAAAAAAAAAGAGGTGATACAACCCTGCACCTGGGTTTTGGACCGAAAAGCAGCACTAGGAGCACATCCCACCATGCCCACACTGCCCTGCCGTCCCTGCCAGCCTGGCTGCTGGAGGAGATGCCAGCGGTCCCTGGGGTGGCACAGCCACCAGCACATGGAGCTGTTACTGGAAGGGGCTCGGGGACCTCGGAGAGTGAGCAGTGTCACCACTCAGAGCACCTCCAGGCTTTCCCACCGCACTCCGAGCAGCATCTGGCTCCCTGGCACGCAGCGCCCATCCCCGGCACCATCCCTCGGGGCCCTCGGCAGCGCCAAGGCCGAGCACGGAGCTGGCACGGCCCCGCGAATGCCCGTCTCCTCTGTACCCCGGGGCTGGCCCCGGCTGCAGCCTCCTCCCAATCCCGCAGGAGAGGAGCCAGACACCCTGGGAGACACAAAGGCTGCCCCGGGGAGGGCGAGGGTGTCTGGCAGCGCCAGGCTGCCCCGCTGCTGGGCCACGGGGAAGCGGGTGGCCTTCCAGGGGGGAACCCAGAGCCCGGCCCGGGGGTGCCAGCATGGAGTGGGCAAGCAAAGGGGGGTTTGAGGAGGGGGGGGGTTGAACTTTTGAACCAGCAGGCAGGAGATCAGTGCATTACCTTAACGCGAGTTAAAAATAACCGTCTCGTCTCTTGAAATGAGCCTGTCTGCAATTACAGCTTGGCATGTCTGCTCCAGAGCGTCCCCGGGCTGGCACCGCGCCAGGTGGCAGGCGGCTCCGAACAACCCTCGCCTTTCTTCTCTTCCTTAGGGTTGGCTTTTTTTCTTTGTTTTTTTTCGGTTGGGTTTTTTTGGTTGTTTTTTTTTTTTTTTCCCCCCTTCCCAGCAAATCAAAGGTGGCTGCTCGGCGCCTTGGCT